>NC_136910.1:21755984-22080541 GCF_949606895.1 Notothenia rossii
GGGTATCCCTCATTGATCCCGATGGGGAAACTGTCTTGTATTTGTTCTTTGGCTGGTCAGGGTTCAGCTACAGAACAGCACTCTGGGAGCCCCAATGCCTCATCACTTCACACTTGAGTGGAGCAGATGGTCAATCAGAGGTCACCCTGCCAACCACTGTGCAGCCAATTAAATGTGGTCTTCCCAATGAGAAATGTTGTCGTATTAAAACATTCAGCAGTTAGTGTGGTGCAGTACCCCGTTAGAGATGATGGTCAAAAGCTACAGATAAAAGATCCAAGCTGTAATGAATCTGAATTATCCTTTTAAATGAATACTGGTGTAAACAACAAATAGGTATCAGATCAGTGTAACTTTAACATCATCTGGAAGATCCCCAACATCCTGGATGTACTTGTTTCATTGCACCCAGCTAATCCAAAAAGCCTTCCACCTTGTATTGTGAAATACAGGACTTCTTCAACCCACCAGAACTAAGCTGCTTACTGGTAATCAGAGCATATCACAATACTTGAGGATTAGAGGGGAGGAATTCACATTGTTTTTCCATGTCAAGTGATTCTGAAAGGCTGTAGAATACGAAAGACTCTTGAAAATAGATAGCAAAGCATCCCTACAACAACTGCAAGCTTGATAAAAAATAGTCCCTATTGGTGTCTTACCCAATGCATGTCAGACTATGTAATAACAGTGTCTACAACATAAAGAAAATGCATTATTTGAATTGAATGCATGACCATGTCATCTGGCAAACTAAATGCAATTACCAATTTTTTCTAATACCTACAAGATCCATCAATACGGTGGTTTACATGTCAGGAGAAATTAGGTAAGCACATTTCAGAACACGGCACAGAGTTCATTTTGACAATTAAGCCTTGTGCATTGACCCCGGTAATCCGAAATGGGTTAGAGGTCATTCTCGAAAAAAAAACCTGGACTTTGAATTGACACCTTATGTAACCTCAACAAGTGGAGGCTGAGCAGTTCTGACTGCAGGGCGAGAGCAGGTACACAACTCAGAAAAGCTAACCCAAGGGCAGCGCTCACATCTTGGGTTTATTACCAAGGCTTGACCCCTGGGCTCAACACTGGCAGACAATGACAAAAAGAGAGGAAGTGTGTACTGCCATGACGGTGTTTTATGTAGCGGGCGCCTCTAAAGGGACTGTGTTATAGGAGCCTGAAAGCAAACACAAACAGCTCTAATCCCCAGAAAGCTGCAGAGTACGGAGTACAAGGTGCTACAGGGAGATTTGTCCTGCTGAAAGACACATGATTGACGATGTAATTGTTGTGCTCTTCTGGGTCTTTAGTTTCTCTAAACGCCGGCAGAAACGGGATGCTTGCAAACATACTCAAGGACACACATTTCCACTATAGCAAACACAATTCCTCATTAGTATTTACATTTTAAGCACCTACTTGACTGCAGAGTGACTCACCAATGACACTGCTTGTAACAAAACCAATCTATCAACAATTGTTAGATATGTAGTCTTGCATGAAATAATATAATCCTGCACTGTGATGGCAGTAATATACTGTAAAGCAGGGGTGTCAAACTCAAGGCCCGCGGGCCATATCTGGCCCGCAACCTCATTTTTTGTGGCCCGCAAGAGCTTGCAAAGAATATACATTACAATTGGTGTAATTGTTGAATATTTGCTTTCAATTATTTGCCCTAGACTTCTGCTTTCAGACTTAGATTTATGAAGTTATTAACAGAACTGATAATAACCAATGCAGAGCCAATAATGTAATACATAATACATTATTTCATATATATGTATATGCTTAGAGTTACAACCGGCCCTTTGAGTGCAAATGTAATGCTAATGTTGCCCGCAATGATATTTAGTTTCACACCCCTGCTGTAGAGGCTCAAATGTTAGAGCTAACTAGAGGTGGGGGAAACATGGATACATGAGTCAAAGGTCTTATCCTTTAAAGAGGTCATATTATGTATTTTGGGCTTTTCGCTTTCCTGTAGAGTGTTATATAGGTTTTTTGTGCATGTAAATGGTCTGCAAAGGCTAAAATCCCAAAGTGTATCTCCACAGTTTTTCTGTGGACAACATACTTACTATACTACTTAAATGTTTCTTTAAAAAAAGGCAGCCAAGCCTAGTAATGTAAAACATGTAATAGGCAGCATCGCTATTGTTACTATAACTTCTATAACAATGTTGAGAATTGAGAAATGCAAAACATATTTTAGTTGAAAGTGCTCATTTGTGCAAGTTAAGCACAAATGAAATGTTACGTGTAATCTTAAGTGCAAGCATTTCATTTCATGACTGGTCTCTGTTTGACATCCTGTCTATTATTGTTTATTGAAAAGAAAAAAGGACCCTTTTCAAAAGAAGATCAATTGGAATGACTAGCTATACATAATCATTACAGGGTGGCTGATGGAGAGCAAAATGAAGACTGATTATATGAGACAGCCGACGCAAGCTGGGAGCGAAGAGGACCGAGGACATGAGCGGAGAGAGAGGGAAACTGATAGATTTTTCTGTTTTGACAAACACACATGGACCTCAGCTGGTCAATAAGACCCCTGGCATCCAACTCATCATCTCTGGCCTCCAATTTGGTCCCAAAGGGGGGCAAGGTAAAGATGTATTTTTCAACAGTTAGTTTTCATTAATGGAACCATCACCAGGTCTGTCCCTGTTTCATAAGCACATTGACTCATGAGAGGCAGAAATGGTCTAAAATTGAAGAAGGATTGCAGACTTACAAATGTATAATTTCTATAACAACGAAAACAGACAGTTTTAAAAAGTCAAGACACTGACAGCTATATAATACAGCTTGGTGATAATAAACTGATGGAGTTAAATACCCTTCAAAATGTTTCATAAAAACATCTTTACCTTTCTGTTGTATCTTGATTCATTCCAACAAAATGGATGTGTGCGTGTGCGTGTGCGTGTGCGTGTGCGTGTGCGTGTGTGTGAAAGCTTGTTTGTTTCTGCAGTGCCTCAGATCAGAGCCCATACTTCACGTTATTATCAGCATCATTAAGTCACCATTTGGCCGAATCCCAACATCAAGGACAATGCGACACCTTAAGGACGTGTTATGGTCTAACACGTTATTAACCTGTTAAGCCCAAGCCTGTTTTTCAGGTCTCAGGCTCGAAAATGACATTTGCAGAACAAATGACTATATCTTCACTTCTAAAAAGGGGTAAATTAATCATCTTTTTTCTCAAAGCAATGATACACCAGTGAGTTGGATTTCGAAGAGTCAGAATCAATATACTGTAGATGTTTTTATTTTAAAGTAAATTCAGATTGAACATAGTAAAAAAAATGTAAATTATAGTGTCCGTCCAAAAAAAATAACATTACTTATAGTGAAAACCACCCTTGATTGATGGGATAGTAGACTAAAAGCTTTAGGAATCCAAACTATAACATAATAAGTACCCTGTATCAAGATTGATGCAAAACAAGTGAAATTTGACCTTTTTAGAGAGGTTTAGAAAAAAAAAACACTTCTGGGGTAATTTGGGTGGATTTGCAATATCTCTATAACCCATCGGTCGATTTTGTTGATTGACACCTCTTTTGAGCCGTTAGAGCCAATAGAATCGAGGGGAAGTCCCTAAATCCATCTAACATTAGCCATTGGTGAATGATGCGCAGCATGCCCAAAACTGGAAGCTCTCATACACTCTCGTAGCTCTCATAGCAGCTATATTTGAAAACTCAATATTTTACTTAATGTTAATGATGGATTATCAGTAATCACTTCAAAGTGACACAGACACATTGGATTAACCTTCAGCAGCGTTATTATGCATTTTAATGCACGCAGTCGTGTGTGAACAGGGAGTAGAGGAGAGGGCTACCGCTGAGCACGCAGCCTTGAGGGGCTCCGGTGTTGAGGATCAGGGTGGAGGATGTGATGTTTCCCACCCGCACTGCCTGGGGTCTGCCCGTCAGGAAGTTCAGGATCCAGTCACAGAGGGCGCTGTTGAGCCCGAGGTCTCTGAGCTGGATGGCCAGCTTGGTGGGCACAATGGTTTTGAAGGCTAAACTGTAATCAATGCATTCTCACATATGTGTTCCTCTGGTCCAGGTGTGAGAGGGCTCACACCTCAACAGGTTAAAGACACGTTAACACGTTAATTTGCTCAATCAAACACTGCAAAATCCCTTGCTAGTGTCTTCCTTGGAAATTAAACTGGTCCTCAAAAAGAAAAGCGGCTTGCTGTTGACAAGACAGCTTATTGAAAGCATGGATGGATGTAACACTCAAGACAGAAACATTAAAATCAGGCAAAAAAGAAGCATGCGGTGTGGGATGTAATGAATGGCCGGTATGGGTGATCAAAGTTCCGGTACTTGGGCCTGTGTGCTCTGTTGGTAGCAGCGGTTTGATTCGACCAGACTGAAAGGCTCTAATGAGGCAGCAAAAAGTCGCTCTGTCCCTCCCCATCCTCTTTCTTTTGTGTCTCTCGCTTCTCCTTCTGTTACTCTGTGCCCTCCCTCAACCCATGAGGTGACTGTAGGACACGACTTTCTAAAGGGCAGAAGCAGTGAGGGAAAACTAAATTGGAACAGTGGATCTGTCCTGCTGTCGCGCAGACAGACGAAGGATAGCTACGTCACCCATCTGAGAATGGTCACTAGGGTTTTCATAATTAGATTGTAAATTGACCTGGTTGGATATTAAAATACCAGTTAATAAGCCAGGCAAACTGGAAAAAAAGAATTCACAGCAGGAGGTATGAGGGCCAAAATGCCTGTAATTTAAGTCCAATTTGTCTGTACCCTCATATCTGAGTTGCATGTTTCCAATTTGCCCTGATGCCCAACTAAAAGGGCACTTTAGTGGTCTAAAATATCTCTTATGATTGGATAGATGTCCCAAAGATTGAAGCAATTGTGCCTCTAGTCAGCCAAAGTGTCCAACTAGCAGCCCCTGCTGTCAGCCAAATTGAAAACAGTTCAAAATCAGATTTTACCACATGAAGAAACTCATATGACCCAGTGCTCCAGATTTGAAGACGCCATAAAGTCCAGAGTAAACCAAAATACGAAAACATACCCACAATAATCTACATTTAATCACAATGAGACCTATTCATAGTATACAGGGTGATGTCTTGAGGAATACAACGATTGTTGTGTTTACTTGTTTTGGCTCAGGTTAATGCTGCCAATTAAAAGGATGGATTCTTTTTTACCCAAGGGTCCTAATGACTAATGAAAGAAACCCTCTGAAGTTGCTCAACTGTGGCCTAACTGCCCCTCTTGTTGGTGACTCATAACCGCATAAGAGACCCTTTATCTCTTAGGTGCCCACCTTTAGTCCAACTGCCCAACTCATTGGCTCAGCTGCCACTCTTGTCTGCCCATGAGTTTGTTGCTGCAACGAACTCAATCCTCTTGTACATTGACAGTTCGTACATAATTTAGTCGTTATGTATAACTCAATTCAGTTTAAAGAGGACCTATCATCAAAATACACTTTTTGATGTCTTTAATACAGAAAGATGTGTCCCCGGTGTGTCAGGGAACTCACGCAGCGTCAGAAAATAAAACCCTCTCTCCTTTCCTCCATACCCAAATCTCTAAAAACAGGGCTACAACGGAGCTGATCCAGATTTGCCATCCGCTATGACGTTATTTATGTCATATCGGATGGCACCTACGTGGTGGACCCACGGCCCTATTAGAAAGTTGCTATCAGAAAGAATGCCCGACGTGTTTTGGACGTAATATGGCCTTTGTTTACATTAGCATTGCTAACACTCAGAGCTAACCTGTACTGGAGAGCATGTGTGTGAAGAAGCAGGAAATAAAAAGGAACTCACCTTGTGGTATAACCAGCAAGAGAGAAAGCCTTTGAGCTCCATACTGTTTCAGAAATAATCCTTGATAATCCATGATATGGCGTTTCGTCACCGCAGTATTTAGTTTAGACAGTAGCTGCCGGGTCCCGCATGAGCTCAGCCCCCTCCTTTTTATTATTTTAAAGCTTTATACCCCGAATCAGCAGTTTTGAAACAGGAAGTGAAACAGAGGGATATGAGGCAAGGCTAGAATGGGTGATCTGTTTGGTATTTTTGAGCAAAACACTTCATAGACATGTTTTTTATATATTTGTATATATCTGAGACCTATGCTATTGCCTAAAAATAGCATGATAGGTCCACTTTAAGTAATGTTCCTCAGGTCTGACTTTGTTGTGTGGGAGTGTGTTTATAACTTTTTTCAATTCATCCTTTAAAGTATCAGGATACTTGTGCATGGAAGTGAGGGACCTATTACATTGTGAGATGGTGATATGACAAGTTTTTTTTAAAGAAAGAGTGCTCTCTCTGCAGCTCCCCTCTAAGCAGACTGAACGCTGGCTGAATTCAGATTGGGGTTGAAGCTCGAGGGAAATACAGTCTGTGTTGGCTCAGAAAAACGAGGGGTCACAACGAGGTCACCAGCTTTTCCTCAAACTAATCAACTTGAGATTTCAAAAAAAACGCAGTTGGAGGGGAAACAATAGCGAATACTGTTGACGAATGTCCCTTAGAGTTGCGAGGCAATATAACATCTCAGAGTTCTTTCCTAATCTTGTTTATGAGTCTCTATTATTGCTCTCATCTTCTCTTTTCTTTACCTCTGCTTCTAGGAGGAAGTAGTCATATTTCTCCTGCTGCCATCCAGCTGTGCAGACAAAATATAATTATTGGAGAGACAAATGAGGAAAACATTACACTGCTGATGAATATTAAACAGAAAGGAAATGTTGTCAGTTTTGACCAAACATAATTAAATCCTCCCCAGCTGTTGCCTAATGGAGTCAGTGATATCCACGTTGTAGCTGAGCCTTGTTCCCTTTTGTGAAAGCCTGCTATCCTGTCACAGTGTGTGTGAAGGAGTGGAGGAATGTGCCTTGAAGGCCTACACACTCTTCTAAAGCGTGTTCCTATGAATTCATTAACCAAAGGGTAATTGTTCTCTAGACCTCAAATTCGGATATGTGAATTAACCTTAAATTGTTTTAATGAGATGGATGTTATGCTAAGGCATGTTCCGCCCTCTGCAATGGGAACATGTGAGAGAATTATGAGAATTAAAGAGAGATGGAAGGAAAATCTAATGAGATCCAGAGATATGTGGATACACTATATTAATTTCCTCATGATCACACGAAGCAGGAAATGTCTAGGGCAGTAATTAATCTCATGGTGTATTTTGGGAAAGAATGTTAAAGTTTCCTCATTTTTTTCAGATATTAATAATAATAATATCTGATTATTTACACCTAATATTTCCAAATATGGTGTCAAAAGGTTACTTGTAAAAACTTAACTTTTATTGGATCCTTTTTTTTTTTTTTTTTTTTTAAATCCTAGTAAATGACTTGGAATGACAAATAATATAAATGTGATGTTTCAATCAAGCACATTGACTGATAGTGACATGGTCCAGACTTCCTTTTTCGAAGAATGTATGGGTGAAACGCAATAAAAACGCCTCAACTGCAGAATTTTCTAAAACAAAATCAGTGACCTCTACAGATGATATAAACCAAAGCCAAAAAGGACTGACATTTAGCTGAATTATGTGCCTGAGCGCAGACCTGTGTGAATAGCACCTCTGCTGATATTTGCATCTGAATGGCAGAGCCTTTATATGGTCAGAGAGGGGAACCGGAACTGCAGGAGCTTCCTTCCATTTTTTTATTCCTCATACCGTGTCCATATTTAGTATACGGAAGAAAGACGACAACGTTTTCATCCGTACTGACATCACCGACGAGCCATTTTTGGGCTGTGGATGGAAAGCATCACACTCCTTCTCTCCTCCTCCTTTGGAAGCGGCTCTGGTCGATTTATTTCATCTATTTTTAGAAACGAGTGCAGAGTCGGCGTGTTCTCCCAGGGCTGCCTGAGCTCCCACATCAATGAGGGGGCGTTCGTAGACACTGAGAGCGTGGTAGTGTAAGAGGAGAGGATGAGTTGGATGTCACTCCAACACTGCAGTGGTGTAGTATCTCGTCTCTCCGGGCGGCGGGTAAATTAAGAATAAACGAATGAAAACAGAGAAGCATCATTTCCTCTTCCTGTGCTGAGTGATAAACAACACCGCTCTCCAGAAATAAGTGAATCTACAAAGATGTGTGCCGGTTTATTTTGGGCTTCAGAAGTGGATAATAATGTACAGTTATTTTTAAGTCCCAATTACTCAGTTCGAGCACAGCCTACACTGACATGTGAGGGTGTGTACTTGTGTGGCTGTACAGTTTACATGATGTTTATTTGTGTGTGTGTCAGGAGCTGAAATCTACTATTAAAATGTCCCCCTGCCTCTGCTACTGTTTCTAAAGTGACACACCAAATTACCAGTGTTCCTGTGAAAATGACACGCAGCATCACACACAACAGAAGCTTCCGGGGTGCACAACGAACATCTGCGTATAAAAACATTATTTGCAGTTGCCATGTTCGTATGAAACATTGCAGTTAGGTATTAATAAAAGAGTTTGAATTTAAATCAAGACCAGTGCAGGGGGGGAGACAATGGGAATGACACACGGAAAATGGTCCACTTCGGGACCTCGCTCCTATTGTGCCCATTTGTATGAGATTGTAAAAAAAGAAAATTCCAACTCTTCGGTAGACCTCAAATTAAATGTATCCCATTATTATCCCTATGCCCCAGTGTCTCCTTAAGCTCGGACCTCAAACTCTATGAAAGAAATGTAAACCAGCATAACCAAACTGGTTAATGGTCAGACACGCATATTCCTACATATAGGAAGATTATAAATCAAGAAATTCAAACAATACCCACACAACATGTATTCATAGACTGATCGTTCAAATAAAACGGGGGGGGGGGGGGAGTTGGTGGCAGAGAAACTCCCTAAAACCTATAGAACACACGACAGGAAAGGGATAATCCCAAAAAGCTAAATAGGGCCCTTTCAATTAATATGTATCATATTGCCAGAGTCTAGCCAATACACCGCCCTACTTAATAGGTGCTTGTTTCTTCAGGACAGTTTTCTTCGTAGTTCTCTAGTTAATGAAGTTATCCATTAGTTCTGGCTATTTTTAGTGATGCTAATGAAGTCAATGAATTCATCAAACAGTCCAGTGCCTCTCCTCCCTGAAGAACATGATGTTCTCCACTTTCTCCATCGAGCTCAATTTCTCAAACCCAGCTCTCGCTCTCTCTCCTGACTTGGCTCTGTCATATGCAGTTCCACATCCTCTGTCCATGTGCTACTGCTGTTCATCTTAATGAATTACACTGTTACAGAGAGTACAGGCAGAGGGATTCTGGCAGAACGGCTCCGCCACCTCGGAGAAATAAAGCAGTTTGAAGTCCGACCATGTTCACTCGGCAGCCCACACACTTTCCCGCTAACAAAACCCAATTAAAATGCGCAATTACAAGCTGGACGATTTTACAAATCTGCCTTCAGTCCTCATCAATTATGAAGCGCGAGGTAAAGTCCTGTACGAGTGATTATCCCTGACAAACACACACACACTTATCTGTGGCTCTGTGGTCTGAGCTCTAGTCACAGTAACAGACATGTGTTGGCTGAAGAAATGAAAACCAACACACACATACTTGTATATACACACACACAAAACCACAATCCTTGTTATCAGCTAATTAATTAGCTAGCAGGCTTTCTTTTCTATTCATTGATTCCAAAACAATGGTGCTCAATGTGTTTTCTTACGTAAAAATAGGCTGAGAAATAATACCACTGCCACCTCACATTGTAATATATCAACAGGAAGGCTGATTACTTTATGATAGATCAATGAATCTGCCTAATGAGGGAAATGTTAGTGAACATATCTCTTATCATTCATCTCTTCCTACCAATCTATCTTTGGTGTTTATTTAGCTGTATTTAATTAATCTGTGTTACTGTTTGTCTTTCCATTATTATTCCTGCCTCCCAGAAATATGTCAGTTAAGGCGGAAATAGATGCTTTCATCACGACATGAGATAAAACATGCTATTACATTGTTTAATAGAACAATACAAAACGGAAAATAATGTATTCTCAGTTCTGCTGTTCTGCTGCTTTTAGTGATCTCTTAGTATTCTGCTGAAATACAACAAATGAGCACTAAAGGCACCAATTGAAATAAACATACAAATATGTTGATTAGGTCAGGTTGATTTGTGCAGGTTTCTACAAACTTTCAAACACAGTAAAAAGAGCAATATTGAAGTATTTTCTGAAAACAAGTTGACATGGCTTTGACAATTAAACAAATATATATTTTGGAGACATATTTATTAAGTCACTAGGAAAAATGTCTTTCCTGCTAAATAAATTGCTTCAGAAATAATCTCTTGTGCTCTTGCCACTATCACATTACGTTAACAATAAACAAATACTGGCAACAAAAGCAGATTATGTTAAATCTAAAGTTAAAATTGGAGAATCCTCCCTGAACTACATGATTTACTCTCTTTGCATTATGCCTGGTAACAAGCCTATTCCTATGGTAATGCACAAAGGTTGTGAGGCTAACACAAGGGATGACAGACTGCTTTGTCAGAACAATTCCCCCTTTCAGTCTGCAAAGACCAGCTCTGATCCCTGCTGATTTCTCTGAGTCATGGCTAGGCTTCCAGAAAGAGAACTGAACAAAAGAACATGAAACAGGCAACCACAATATATATACAAGTAAAAGACCATAAAAGCACAAAGAAAGCATGAAATGAATGACAGCGAAGCAACCGAGCTGATGGAAATGGGGATGTACAGATATCCTGCTGGGAACTTCATACACTAAGTCAAACCTTTCCTTATGCATTTCTAAACAAGTCGTTGTGATGCAGAGACATTTCAAAAGCATATCAATGCCTTACATGTAAAACACAGTACTTTATGCAACACATTGTCCCAGAACACTTTATGACGGAGGTTTTATAGTTGAAGACAACTCCAGAACACAAAGTGGTTTTTACTTAACAGATATTCAGAGACAAAAATAACAGCCTTGCTATTCAAAGGGTTTGTGTTTACACTCTTTGGTTTTTTTGAATAATTGAGAGTTTACCATGAGTCATAGGCCTCAACAGAAGTGCTGTTATTAGAGCAGAGAGTAGATTTCTCAAACATTGATGATCGTAAAAGCAATAGTAATGAGCTTCTATTAATTGAAATTAAAGTATTTACTCAAAAAGACACAGGGAGGAATAATGAAATGATGAGGCTTGAGGATAAATGAGAGGGAGCACCCATAAAGGTTTCTCCATGAATAATGAATGCAGCTTTTTATACCCTCTGTCAGATGTCCCTCTTTTCCCATCCTTTCACCATCTCTCCCTCATTCCTTACTCTCATATGTTCACGTCTGTTATCTTAGGTCCCATCAAAAAACCAAAGGGAATCAGTGATCCAGCGGTAACGCGGACTCGACACACTTCTCACCTTGTGACTATGACTCGACTTTGCACAATGCGCGACAATGATATAGACACCTGTCTTGCTTCCTAAAGATGTTCCTACCTGTGCATCTGCTAGAAAAGGGCTTTCCATTATCGCCTATGCAATGTATAACTATAGATAAGCCTATAATGAGCAGAACCAGGGCTGATCCAACTGAAACCAGGCAACACGCTGCGTGAGATCTGAGCGCATTGTTGTTGACGAACTGGAAGACTATAAATATATCAATGGTTTTTTAAGGAACGAGAGCTAATCCACATTGGCATGTGATTTGTTTTGAATATTTTATGCCAGACACATTTGTGAATTTATCATTGGCTCACAGCGCTGGAATATAAAAGAAAACAACTGCGAGCCTTTATCTTTCCTGAATGGTAGGGAAACAAGAGATTAACCAAATGGGAATGCTGTGACAAACATGCTGGATAAATTCCTCTTAAATTAGAAAATGCTTAGTTGTATGAATAAGCTCCACATTAAAGTAAAAGCAGATTAATATTCTATTTTTATCATTTAAAGTATCGTAATGATCGAGTTACGTGAAAAATGGCGCTGTGTGTGTGTGTCCGGTTTCAGGTTGGTCATCAGCTGCTTCTGCTCAACAGCACGAGCCATCCCATTCACCATCTGCTTGTGCAACCCCCCTCTATCCCACCAGGGGTGCTACAGCCACTACTAGGACTCACCAAGATCCTTAGAGCCTTGACTTTCGCTGGCCATCTCGCCCATCCGCACCAGAGCGTCGAAGTAGCCCTTTGCAGCAAATGTGACACCTGGAAACATGGAAGCATTGGGCATCAGGTCAAGGGGGCGGAGTTGAAATGTATCTTCTTCAGCTCCTGCAACCCTCCCCTAAAGCCCACCCCCCCCCCCCCCCCCCTCCCCCCACAGAGAGGTAAGGTTGGGCATGGGAGAAAAAAAGCGACAGGCGGAAATGGAGACCAGGCAGGAAAAGAAAAAGCTCTATGGAGGCAACTACAGGAAACAGAGATACAGCTAGAGACAATAATCCCAAGAACAACCAGTTATAAAACATTAAAAACGATCTGAAGCAAACAACCACTTTGAGGTCAACCCCTTTTAATCAGTTTCCTTTAATTGCAACAAAAAACTGTTTGTACTTTATCATAATGGTATATAGCCATGCAATCGGTTTCAAGTTCTAATTCATCTTAAAAGCTGCCATCACAAGGATAAATTTACTTTGATTCCATGATGTGGAATTGGCCAATCCAAAGGCTAAAGAATCTAATATAAAGTGTTAAATTACCTCTTTTAAAGAAGAGCCACATACAAGACATTTGACATTGTGGTCAAATCTGGGAAACACATCCCAAAAAGCCATTGTCTAGTTAATCTCTGTTTGGGACCAGTCAAATTAAGTTAAGGGTGAGACAATGAAATATAATAGAGAAAGTCAAGTTTGAGTCACAAATTCATGAGTTCGAAAGCTCGTTAAAAGTCAGTGTATTAGGTCTGAATAGAACAGAAATAGTTATACTATATTGGGATTTCTAAAATTCTAAATATTTCAAACGCCTACTGATGTTTTGTGCTCTTTGAAACATTCAAATACTATGTGCATGGCTAGATAACACCGCAGGTATTTGGCTGAACTGAATCTTATAAAATCCAAAACAGCACCATCTTAACAACTACCTTCTGAAACATAAGCAGTCGTAACACACCTTCCACAGCCATGCTGTGAAAGCACTTTGCAATTCAAATTCTATATGTCATCCATTATTTTCTGCGGTGCATTGTCACACAAGCCAGGGACACTGGCTGAGATATAGCGGTGACTCAGGCCTTTCCAACAGCCACGGTTAAATAAAGCAGCTCAGGGGTTAGCCACACAGCAACTGACAGCCACGGTGACGGAGGAAACATGTCCGAGTGGGAGGTACATATGGATGAGGGCTGAGTTTATTACAGAGCCGTCATGTCGATGTGCTTTGAGCTGCTGATGGACACTGATGTAGAATCCCCCAGAGTGGGGGGAAAAATGATAATGTATTTATATATTCATATGGGAAACAATGGAAGTCTATTCTGAGTTGAGGTTTACTTCATGACGAGCCCATGGAGACAATAAGAGAAGCCCACTGCTATTCAAGTTATTGTTCTGGAAATTAAAACAATGCCTGGCTGCTCAGTCTGTAAACATAATAAAATAAATCTTAAGACAAATACGAGACATCTTCTGATATAACTTCCAATTCTTTGACCAAACCAGTAAAAAAAAAAAGAGCCAGTAAATCCCTACACAGCAATCCATCCCTCCTGGGTTAACTATGACAGAGAAGAGCCAAGAGCTCTGTCTAGCTTCTCCAAAACCTGGCTTTAGTGAGCCTAGTTGGGATAAAATAGTGCAATAGTAGGGATGGAAGTGAGGTTAAAACGGCTGGGTGAGCGCGACTAATTTAATCGATGTCGGAGAAATCCCCAAGCGGGAGGAGAGCAGGCCAGGTGAGGCCGGGTACGCTTCAGGAGATTATTAGCTCGTCTGCCAGTTGAGACATGATAAAGTGAGGTAGGAAGGAAAAGAAAGGAAGAAACGGAAGGAAGGAAGGGTTCCGCCTGTAAGGAGGATTAGAACAGGGATATAAAGCCGATACAGAGCGAAGAGTGTCAGTGTGAATGAAATAAAAACAAGAAAGAAGTCAGCTGAGGTTCTTCCACAGTGTTATATCATATCCTCTCACAATCCCTACCAGTCAGAATGGATTTGATGCTTTGCAGTTCAAAAGACATCTAGGTTATAACTGTGTTAAAAGTATTAAAGCTGTTCTGGAAATAGCACTCATTACATGACATGTAACAGTTGTTTCAACAGTGTTTCAGAGAGGTTACTTAGTGTCTAGTTAGTCTCAAATATGAAGATTAGATTGATACCATTGTTAACTAAATATCTTTTGGGGTTGGTTTTGGGCTTTACAAACAAGCAAACAAGCTAATTGACACACGTAACTGTAAATCATGAATAGACTAGTTGAAGAAGAAGTTGGCAGATTATCCACGATTTCCTTTATCGTTTGTTGTCCCCCTTGATACAAATATAATCATTTAAATGTAGTTGCATGCATCTAGATCGCTCTCATAGTAAATCAAATGAGTTATGTTAAATGTAAAGCAGTTTTAACCAAGACTAGATATCTTCTGACCTCATAACTATCAAATCAGTGCTTAGACTCACTTTACTTCTCCCGGGTGAGTTTGCAACATTTCACAGCCAGCAAATGCAGATTTGAATAAAGACTGAATTCCAGTACAGCCTTAACCACACTCCCAACATTGAGTCCAATTATGGCTCAATTAGTTTCAACTCAAACAAAGAAAACAAACCACAACAACTTACTGCCTCAATACCGCTTGTTTCCAGAGTCTCAAGGGATGAAAACCCCAGGTCTTGTGAAAACCAGAGGCTGAACTGGCATTTCTCCAGTGACAGTAGATACTCTGCCCTAGTCTATATTGTGCCTCTGTGCTGCTGCCTGGCATTGATGAAGTGTAATCCCCACTGAGGGAGTCGCAGTTCTATTTATAGCCTTATCTATCAGACTGGAGTGAGGCCTCCTTTATTGGTCTTATGTGCTGCGGAGTCTTCCCCTCCGAGCACATGAGGGAGAGCCCTGCACTGCTCCACACCGCACACAGAATACAGAGCACCACCACTGAAAACACTGTGATACCATCCTGATCCTCCCTGCAGAAGGAAGCTTCGTTATCGATAGATGAGCTCAACATGCTTGGAGGCTTGTCTTATCTTGAGCGCATGAAATATCTTAATCTTTGCAGATTCCAATCAAAGTCAGTAAACAGGAATAAGCTGCTAAAGGCTACTCATTTATCAGTTTCTCTTCACGTTGTTGAATATTTTGCTCAACCTTTTCCTTCCACCACTACATTTTTGTCCTCGATACCGGCTTGTTCTCATTTCCTCGGCCCCACTGGGGGTACCGTTGCTCTCGCAACTCCTCCTGTTCCACTTCCCCATTGGCTTATGCTCCACTTAGCTCCCCCAAGACATCTCCAGTGGGTTTTTTTTTTCTGTAACCTTGAGCCACTGCTGAAAGAACACCTGAGTTTTTCTGTGGCTCTCACACACACAAACACAACCATGCAAACCTGTCCAAAAAAAGAAGACAAGGGAAGTACAGTAGAGGCGGACGTTTAACACCAATGAACCGGTGGAAGGAGGAAGACATGTGGACATCATCACACAGGTACTATCTGAGGATATCAACCCCAGAGTGTCATTTTTTTTGGACTTATGCTCTAGGAGTTTCTGCATTTGGTCAAGTTAAGGATTCTGGGTTGATGCAGAAGTCACTAGAAAGATACTAGAAACTTCTGAATATCTGTGTCGTGATCACACATCTCTACTAAAGAGAAATCAAAGAGGATAAAAGCAGCACCAAGTATCGGGTCGGCTGGCCCTCTGCCTGGACTATACGGGACAGACAGGAGGAATGAAAGAAGGACGGAGACGGAGAGAAAACCAGAAACGGTTGGTGTACTCACTGGTCAGCGCCTTCTCGTAGCTCTTCCCCATGGCTATGAAGTTCCGTAAGCAGGGGTTGAACTGCTCCATGATGGACTGGAAAGGGGGGAAAGAAAAAACAGCACGCTTGGTTAGTCAAAAGGCTGAAAAGATGCCGATACAAACACTGATATGAGCTAGAATGACGGAGCGCCACTCTTTACTGGGGCACGAACACACGCACACACACAGTCAGATGAGCCAACCAGGAGCAAGAGGAGTGCAGCAGGGATTCGTTTCAAGCTCATGGAAGGGGCGATGGAGGACAGGGAGGGCTTGTGTGTATTAGTGTTGTGGTGTTTGTGTTTGTGGATGAGGGGGGCTGTCTCTATTCAAGTAGACCCTGGTTTTGGCTGCTGACTGCCCTCCTCTCAGCAGTAGACCTGGACCCATCACTGTTTCCTTCAGTCTCTCTAACACTCTCTGAACTGCGGCTTACTGTTCCTGCTAATTGCTTTTTATAAAGGGGATGTTCACCTAAGTTATAAATAAAACATGTTCTCTCCAAGTTCTAGTGGTATATAGCCAGCCTATCCAACAGACAGTTGATTATGACATAGTTAGATATGGGAATTTATTTTTACAAAAATAGATCAAACTCACAGTAAGTTGACTGTGGTAGATTTATAGTATCGGAATAATCTTGAATATTTTCAGATGACTTACTTGAGAAAGTAATACTTGAGTTATCATGTGAGAAAGAACACATTATACATGTTTTTTGCAGTGGGACCTAATGATTACCTTATTTAAGACTTTTGAATAGTTTTTTACTAAAAATGATATGCACTAAAAAGAGACGTGTGGTGCCAGAAGTATATTTTGTTCTAAACAAGATGTAAGGTAAAGCCATTCCAGTATGTTTTAGTGCAATTTAAAGAGTTTGAGATAATTATATTTTAGATCATATCGCAATTGCAATTATTTTGGCCAGGAAAGGCACAAGTAATGTTCTTATCGTCTCTGACTAGATCAGAAACGAAATGGTCTAACTTTATTCTTTGGGTTTTAGCTACACTACTAAAAATCCTAAGTAAATATTCTACTGTGAAAACAGAAGAAGCTAAAATGAAAACCAGTTAAAGCGTTTCAATGTCTTTTGGTAAGTGCAGATTCAACAGTCAGCAACATAAGATGTGCCATTTCTTCTGGTTTGATCCAGTGGTGGGTGATAAAGGGAAACTTGGAGAAAAGGCTCAACCAGCACGGAATTATCCCAGAAACACACATAAAGGACCATCTAAATCGAAATCGCTCCTTTTTTATGACGGATAACAAAGCATGGGTCAGCACACAGGCAGTGGAGAGTGTCTGCAGCGAACACAGCAAGCAGCGTGAACCCTTGTTAACAAGTGAAGGAAACATCACAAATAAATATATATAATAGGTTTTACTGTCTCTGTGTGTCTCTGGAGTTACTCAACCTCCCCCTCAAAGGTGCCTTTTCACTACTGCGGCGTCTCAGGCAAGACCCAGTACTTTTAATGTCTTTTTTTTTACTTTGAAATTGCAAGTTTTAGGCAGCACAGTCGGAAGCATCCTTGTTTCAGCCACCATGTGTCAGGGCAAATTAACTGAATCAAACAATGTTTTTGATACTTGTTAAAAGACAAACACTTTCCCACGAATAATATAAAGGAGGAGTCCCTCTGAAAGAACATTGTTTATTGTGATCCAAGGGTTTTTAGACACAGAGAGTGTCTTGTTATATGAACGCTCTGCTTGCATAGCTAACCACCAATCTCAATCATTCTTGATAAATGTATCAAACAACGAAAGCAGACCCTGCTAATCCTAGACCATCAGAATGTTTTGGCTACGTAAATTATGATGTTGAGCAAAACATTGTCATGATCTAGGACTAATTCCTTATACAGGGTACAGTATATGCAGGAATCCTGAAGTCAAACGTAAAACCTTTGAAGACCTTTTTTAAGACCCTTTCCATACATTTTAAGACCTCATCGCCACTTTGATTTCTGACCGGTTACATCGGCGACACACTTTACCTCACATTGACTATATACAGTATTGATTGTCCTTCCTCCTTATCTTCCAACCATTTGGATGCAAATTTGCATTTCCCCATAACGATGTTGTTTAACAACCGGCGTAAACGGACCTTCGCGCGCTATCAAGCAGTGAGCGTGCGATGTCCTGTTCAGATGACGTCAAATCCAACGGGATGCCATAAATAAACTACACAGAATCACAATACACACCTACGCAATGATTACATTCAGGCAGATTGTAGAATACAACCTCTTTGGACAATTTATATACTTATTGAAAACAAGCTACAAAATGTAATACCATGGAAAATGCCGTTTAATACTTTTTAATAGCCTTCATTTTCGCTAAATTGATTTATCAACTTTTAATACTTGTTAAGACCCCGCGGACACCCTGTTATATAGAAATACATTGCAGGAAAAACTATTGCAATGTCATTTTTTCCGATACTGTGTGTAGCCCTTTAAGCATGTAAGAAGGCAATAAGATTGAGGGATGATTGAGGAGAAGGGGAAGGATCAAATACGTTGCAATTACTGAAATGCAGCCTTTTTCAGCAGGAGTTCAGATAAAAGGCAGCACTGTGTTTATAGGTTGTTATCGGTTGAATATTTTACAGCATGGGAGTAGAAAAGTAAGGAGATTTAGCTGGTTAGAAAGAAACAGAAAAATGAGCAAAAGGCAGAGGCGATACGAGGGTACACTTAAGGTTGACAGACACATCTATTCGTGGCTGCTCGCTACGAGTGATGCCTGCTAATGCCCGCCGGCTGACGCACAACAGTCACCTTGGTACATTCACTTCACCATAACTTCAGAAAGGGAAGAAGGAAGTAGGACAGGACGACGCAGAGGTGCAGTGAACAGCTTTACGGTACAGGTGAAAAACAAACTTACACAGGAAATGTAGAGGAATGGGACTTGCATGGATATGGGCTGATAATAAATACATCATGTGAGGAAACTGGTTATGATCTAAGCTGATTTATTGATGAAAAACTGATAGAACTTCTGATCAAAAGCACCCAGCTATGGATTCTCAAAGGAGAGTTTTCTATCATCGCTCTACCGCAGAACTCACACAAACATGACAAAATTTTAAAAAAAGATGTTAGCAGGGTTTCTTTGTGCATTTCTGGGGATAAACAAACCTATTTACAGTATACCCCGATTTCCTCTCGCCCCACTCCCATCTCTGGGTGTATTTTGGGTTACGTAAGGTATCGGCTGATGAACAAACCGAGTGAGTGGAAGCGCTCGAGACGCTTGGCAGGAAGAAAGGGACGATCAACAAAAGATTAAATATAGAAGATGGAGAGCGGCACGGTTCTCATGTCTAAATCAACAGAGGTACGTATTGTCTCAGTGTCGTGTGTGTATGTGTGTAGAGTTGTTCATGCCTGGGACTGACTGAGTGATGAAATGCGTTATTTAATCACTGTCGGACAGGTTTGGCTTCATGCCTCGAATTCTCCTTCTGAAACTATGTTGTTCAAATACTTTCAGACACGTGGACAAACACACACAGTTTCAATGATACACCAGTCAGAGGAAATGGAAAACACAATAAGAACTTTATTCAACAAAATAAGCCAATCTCATCCAATTCATGTGTTAACTTATTGTAAGTCGCTTTGGATAAAAGCGTCAGCTAAATGCAATGTAATGTAATGTAATGTTAACCGTGGCTTTGAAGAAACTTGGACGACCGACCAACCCACAGTCCAACATTGCTGGAAAACATGTTCATTCACTTTCTTGCAGTGTTTTATGAACCAAACCCAATAACGCCACACGCATATAAAGCAAGAGCCAGCGGAAGATTAGCTTAGCTTAGCATTAAAGATGAAAATGGGTGGACCGGCTGAACTGGCTCTGTCCAAAGTTCAAGCCCAGAAAATATCTCCTTTGCTTAATCTGCACACACATAGAAGAATAAAGGAGACCATTTTGTTTCAAACTGAACTGCTACCTCCGCGACCCGACCACGGATAAGCGGGAGAAGATGGATGGATTTTATTTCAGGTGGTGCTACAATTGGCTAGCCATACTGCTGCCCAACCCCAGCTCTAACCCTAACCCAACAAATGTATTCTAAAAGCAGAGCTGCATACTTGGCACAAACTTCTGCACATAGCCCAGTAGTTCCCAAATGTTTTCTGTCTTCAGCCTTTTTGGAAAAATAACCATTCTCATGTCATGCCTCTGCACCGTGCACTTTGAGAACTACTGACCAAGCCATAAAAAGCAGTTAACTGCAATGAATGCCAGTATGGTGGCAATTTTAAAGCTCTTGAACTTTTCCAAATTCTCTTCATTCAGAAGTACCGGAAACGTAGGTGGGTTCCAAAGGCCAAACACATGTTAGAGTGGTAAATAATTTCCTAAGTAGACTCTTCACATCAACACCGAAACAATATGCCAATCACGTCAATGCTGCCCTGCACATGGTGATGATAAAACAATTCATGAGTTCTCCTCCCCTCACAACGTGCTCACACAGTTTAGGGATCATTTAGTGGGCCCATCCTGGCTTAATCCACTCTCAATCAGCTGAGCTTGTTCCTTCAGCATCAGGGACTGAGGCTGATTAGCATTCCACTGAATGAAAGACCATATTTGACAGAGTGTGTTGGAAAGGGAAGGGATTACCGACTAAACCCCGCTTTGTCGCATTTTGCCCGAGTGCTTGGGTCATGTGTTCTAATCGAACGGCTAATCACCTCACCGATTAAATGCCCAAACTTCATAACAATACAGGGATTGTGTTATCACGTTGGAGCGTTGGGAAAAAGCGTTCATAAACATCCTAGATCAACACAACTCAATGTTATCTGGATGGAAAACGCCAGCGTAACAACAAATGGTTAATTGTTTTCAGCTTTTTTTTAAACATTCAATACAAAAAAAAGATTAAATGATGTCTAATTTATCCAAAGATAATGATAGACTGGTTTTGTCAATTATTTATACGGCTTCTGTTTCACAGGGGAAGCTTTTTGAGTCCTGGCTGCCTGACAGGAGCAGACTAAAAGCCACAGCGGAGCTAATCACTGAACACTTTGAAATCTACCATGAAGCATATCACTGCTCTAACGGGGAGATGGAAAGATCACACAAATAATTAGCTGACTCCTGACAGAGGTGGAATGAACCTTTCTGAAGGAGAAGTGTGAAAACAAGTTGGTTTCAACATTTCTCAATGAAGTGAAATTTTTTTGTTTTGAGCACGACTGAAAGATAACATGAATCATAGTTGGCTTCTTAAAGTCAACACATTACTGTATTCATATTAGAGAATGAGCAGTGGTAGAAGAAGTAATCAGATAATTACTTTAGTAACTTTAATACTACAAAGGTACAAATACTATATTAAAAGTCCTGCATTCAAAATCCTACTCAAAAGTATAAGCATCAAAATATACTTTTAGAGTCCAAAATATTCAATTATAGTATCACTAATAATTGTTGCTTTAATATGGCATCACTGTTATGTTGCAACTGGTAAAAATGGGGATATTTGAATTTGAATTACTGATGTGTAGCTTAACCAAAAATAATATATAATAATCAGGGTTCCTGCAGGTTTTGCCAACTCAAATTTAAGACCTTTTAAGACCTTTTTAAGACCACTTTGAATATAATTTAAGACCTATTTCACAGCAAGAAAGTATGAAGGAAAATTGCTATGAAAGAAGAAATACGTCCCATAATTACTTACAAAGTAAATGTATTCATGTTCAACATAAGAACAATGACTGAACATAACAGCATAACAGTAGAGAACTGTGTTAGCCAAAAAGTGTGTGTGTCTCTGTGCTTGTGTGTGTGTTCGGGCTTTTCAATTAATCGTATTTTAATCGCAATTACGATTTTGGCCGGCCACAATTACAAAAACCACATCGAAAAAAACTATACATTTGATCTAATTAATTTTAGTCTAATTTATTTTTATTTATCATATTTATATATGTTCAGTGGCTTGTGGAAGTGCGCTCCAACATATTTGTTGATCTTGTTTATTGGTATTTATTATTTTGATATTATTTATTTAAATATCTCATTTATTTAATTTATTTTTGTATTTGTTTTTCAGTTGAATTATACGTTCAGGGTAATCAACAGTTAAAAAGATACTGTTCAAATTATTATTTGTTTTAAAGTTCAATAAATGGATTTTTAATGAATCAATCAATGAATAATCGTGATATCAATTATTGTCAAAAATAATGTGTGCGTGTGTGTGTGTGTGTGTGTGTGTGTGTGTGTGTGTGTGTGTGTGTGTGTGTGTGTGTGTGTGTGTGTGTGTGTGTGTGTGTGTGTGTGTGTGTGTGTGTGTGTGTGTGTGTGTGTGTGTGCGCGAGTGCGAGTGCGAGTGAGAGTAACAAGAGCTATATTCAGAGCTCTGCTGCCTTGGCAACAATCTTTCATCGTTGCCGTTGTATGATTGGTGTTTAACTACGGTATTTAGCGTCTACAGCACCTCCACTTTTAGGGTTGACGTAGACCCAAACATCGCCTGGAGGTCCCCCGGTGTTGTTGCTGGAGCTGCTGCACTAGCTATTGCTACATTAGGTAAACCTATGCTAATTTCTTTTGCAAAAGGTGCAGCGGGCTTCAAACACGTTCCCCTCCACTGGTTTCAAACAAGCACTACATGTGATGTTTTCCAACCAAATACGGTTGAACTTACACTTTCCCATATTTATTTGTAAGAAGATTCGAAGATACATGAGTTTCTGACTGCTGTTAGCTGAAGCTCCGTTTCTAGGTTACTAGCTGGGTGTTCTCCGATAAGGGGCCGGAGGAAACCAAGTTAGTGATTACTGGTTCCATGTTGATTTATTTCAATACAAATTGTTGGGGTGAACCGAAAGGCTATTACCGTACTGGTTACTTTGCAGCCCGGACATTTCCCCAAAACACATTTATTTTAGACGCTATCGCAACACAGAAGTACCTTTCAAATCCGATCATTTTTAAGACTTTCTAAATCATATTTAAGACCTTTCTTATTTTTTTGGTAATATTTAAGACCTTTTTAAGGCCTTAAATTCAGATTATCAAATTTCAGACTTTTTAAGACCCCGCGGGAACCTGAATAATTCATTAAATAATTTATATTTTTTCTATTAATATTTGAACCTGCAAATTAGCTAGCAACTAAAGCTGTATGACAAATGTAAAATTTAGCAGAGTAAAAGTAGTATAATGGGAAAATATTTAACTTGAGTAAATATACCTCAAATGTGTACATGAGTACAGTACTTGCATTCCAACACTGAGAAAAAGTCTCAAATATGTATCCTCATGAGGAATAGAAAACAAGCTCCTCTACCTCTCACCAAAGGATGTTGTGGTTGATTGGCGAGGCAGATGTTCCACCTGGAAGCATCAGAGCGTGACAAAATCCTTGTGTGCGTTTGTGTTCAACTACAAATGTGTTTGAGGTGTGTGTAGTTGTTCAAAGTGCACTGTGCTGGCAGGCAGGTCTGGCTGCCATGTAGCATCAGTTTAACAACCATACACCCAAAATGGTCTTTGCCTGGTTTAGAAATATCATTATTCCCACCACATCGGTCTGTTTTCTGGCAAAGACGTGTTAAAACCGTCATATATTAAAAACAAAACGTTCTTCCGCTTAGTCTCAAATTCCAAGTCATAAAATTCAAGCTTGAAAGTCAGATTGTAAATCTATTTTTATTTTCTCTGAAGCCGCTGAATTCAAGATCAACGTTTCCAAGTCATGTAACACTACAAATAGCACAATATGTTGAGTGTTTTCGAATTGTACTCTCTTGTTTTTCCTGTATTTCAGAGTGATTAACACCCAATAACACAGCTGAATCACAGTGATATTTGACTATAGTAACCACTGCGACCATAACACTAAACTACGGCTAATGTAAATGCATGTAAATGAGGAGAGGGAGATTGAAAAGCTAGTAGCTATCCCTCAACATCAAGGATAAAACATCCATCAGAGCAACATGGCAGCCATGGACCACCCGCCTCCTGACAGATGAGTGATGTGGAACATTAATGCAATATAATGCAACAATAAAAAGGTGATTATGACAAGTGTATTCATACAACATCAAGAATGCAGTGACTCACACATTTGAAACTGGCTGCTTGGGTAAACACTTCAAGTATTTGTCAAATCTCTTTCTGTATTATATCTGGTAAAACCAAAAAATTGTATCTTTTAATCAGGGCTAAATATATAAAACTTAACATATAAAGTATGATGAATACAAACCACCTCACAGCGTTAAATAATTCAATCTGATAAACTGGAGATAAATATACGTTGTTATTTCTCATTTCCATTTGTTTTGTGCCTTGTACTTGTGCAAAGCAGTAATTACTTCCACTACACTCACAGCTACACACTCGAGAGAACAAAGGGAAAAACAAGCAGTATTAAGAACATTGTGACCTAGCAGGCTCTGCCATGAATGTTTAGGGGAGTGTGTGTGTGTGTGTGTGTGTGTGTGTGTGTGTGTGTGTGTGTGTGTGTGTGTGTGTGTGTTGGCAGCAGGAGAGTGTGAGGAGTGAGTCAGAGCCTACATACACAGCAGCAGGTTTGTATCATGTTGGGGCGTAAATTGCTGTAAAGGGGAGCCAGCCATGTGGCTCCATTACAGCATGCTGCGCTGCTCACCGCTAAACTGACCCACCACCCAAAATGGACCTGGCAACCCAACAAGGAGAGAGAGAGAGAGAGAGAGAGAGAGAGAGAGAGAGAGAGAGAGAGAGAGAGAGAGAGAGAATACAAAAAAAAACAAGTGCTGTCAACATTACAGCTTGCGATTAATCTGGAAAAACTGAACTCTTTAAAAAATGTACGCAAAGGAATCCCATTACCAAGTTTAAAAGAGCTGATGTTTACCACGAATAAAGCCAGCTGAAAGGAAAAGAAAGTAGAGGAATCTTCACAGGAATTGCCAATTCACTTTTTTTAAATCTGTTGACAGCACTAGAAAACACATTTTTAAATAACTAGGTTAAACCAAGCTTTAGAGCTTATTCAATGACGCCTGGGAAACAACTCTTTTTGGACACCTTTTAACATGTTAACCGTCAATCTAGAATCAGCGTTAATGCCTTTTTTAAACTCAGTTTCAGAGGCTTTTGATGTGCTATGCAATAGTGCAAAGATGTGAACAAGACAATATACTGTTGTCCATCACAATAAATCACAACAGAGAGAACATCTTTTTGAGATTCTGTGTTTGGTCAAAATGGAAGTCAAGTACTTACGGACCCCGATAGTGGATATGGAGAAGAAGAAAACAATTATTTGAAAAATATATATATGTTTTGCGAGATATCGCAATACTTTTGCGAGATCTCGCAAAACTTTTCATTTAGCTCAATGTATTTCCTGGTCAGTTCGGCTGCTACGGCAACACAGAAACCACAACAATGGAGTGGTTCATCAATTTTACTTTGAGCTTGGCCTTAAATATAAAGATACAACATCAGTACTTGGCAATAGGCACGGGTTTCACACATAGACTGTATGTATAAAGGGTCTCACATAAGTGAAGACACCTCAAGAGAACACTCGGAGCGAGGGGACATTCACCTCCCTCTGAGCTGAGTTATTGACAGATTCAAATTTCGCGGATCGATAACTCATAACGTTGTAAAAATACAAACAACATGACTTTACAATCATAGCAAGGTAGACAACGAGCTACAGAGTCGTTTTTATCAGAACAGTTCGATGCGCGCCGTCATCTGAACTAAACATCAAGAATTGGTCGCAATCTGCAGCTTGAGGAGGGAGAGGAATGCTTAGGGACCGTATACAAACTGCAACGGGGTTTTGCGAGATATCACACATTCTAGCAAGAAGGAATAATAATGAAACACATGAACAGACACATCATTGCTGCAGAGATTAAATTATAATTATTACGAATTATAATTTCAGGATAAATACAACTCCAACTAAGTCCAAACTGCATTAAGCCGCCATCTCTCTCTTTAATTTCCCTGTCACATGACTAAAACTAAGGTTACTTCCTCCTATTAGTGCAGAGGATTGGATGCTGAATCTGCAGGAGGTGACATCATGTGAAGTTCACTGAGTCAACAGTTTCAGGGTTGATAAGGAAAGTCTACCCTCCGTCCCCTGCCATTAGATGTGTGTGAACTGGTCAGGATATGAAGGTTACCCAGATTATAAGCAAACATGCAAACACACACAGGAAAGGTCATTTCATCTGGTTGGTCGCCCTGGAAACGGTGCACTGGGGTGTGTTTGGCTACCACTCACTAGTCAAGGTGACCCCTTGTCATCAAGTTTTACGGTGTGTGTGATCTTGTGTGTGTGATCTTGTGTGTGTGATCTTGTGTGTGTGTGTGTGTGTGTGTGTGTACAGTATGACACCTCTCAATAATCTGCTGCCCCATTTCTCACCGTGTACAGGTGTCAGCTGGTGTATAAACTATCATCACTCACACTAACACACAGCACAGAAGCAATTTATTGTCACCACATGACGTTTTCAATCAAAACAACATGGGTAGTGTTCTGAACAAATACTCTGCTTATAATAGTCCTGGGTAGTTTGGTTACAATGTAAACTAGGGCTGCACATTATGGCAACAATGATAAATCTGAATTATTTTGATCAATACTGAGATCAGGATTTTATTTAGATTTTTGGCACAAGCTAGTTTTCAATTGCAGTTTCACATTTAAATGTGTCATATTATGCTCATTTGTAGGTACATACAGTATTTGTATGTTGTGTCTCTACTGTGTCATGTTTACATGCTTTAATGCTCTTTTTCTCATACTGCCTGTGCTGCAGCACCTCTGGAAGGAGGGTTTTAGCCTTTGCAGACCATCTAAATCACATGTGTCAAACTCAAGGCCCGGGGGCCAAATCAGGCCCGTGGAGGATTTAATTTCAGCCAGCAGGATAATTTTTAATTACTATTAGATCTGGCCCGCTGGTATATTGCAAGCACACCTTCACTCAATCCTGAGGGTTTCCTCAGCTCAGAGCCTGAGCCCAAACATTGATGAACTTGCACCCAAGACGAGATGCCAAGTATCTGGCTTGAACTAGCATCACAGAGCAGCAAACTGAGTTTCAATGGATGTTTCCTTCGGCACTTTTTCTCTCACGACAACAGGGCATGTTTTGTCTTTGAGAGAAATAGTTTTTTTGATGCTGTTGTTGGCCTGTGGGAAAATGTAATCATAAGAAATGAGTCTGGAAAAGCTGCAGATAGAGCCATAAGAAATGAATGCAACTGATTATTTAAATGTTTAATGTTGTTTTTATAGGCAATCATTTAAGCTTTGTTAGTTCCAGGTTGAATATGTGCAATAAGTTCATTTCAATAAATGTTGCTATAAACATTGAACCAGTCCGGCCCTCGACTAGTACCAATTTTTTAATTTTGTCCCACTGTGTATTTGAGTTTGACACCCCTGATCTAAATGCACAAAAACCTATAACACACTACAGGAAAGGGAAAACTCATAACTTAACATTTGCTTAGCAAATGTAGCATGTTGTATAGGTTTTAGTGCATGTAAATGGTCTCCAAAGGATAAAATTCCTCCAGAGGGAGTTTCTCTCCCCCACACTCCGACCCCCACTGCCTGAATTACGCCTCCATTGGACTCCTTTGTTTACTTCCATAACTTATGGCACATTTCCACTGCAGCGTGGTAGCCCCGTTTAAGCGTCCCTATTAGCGTCCTCACTCAGGCCTCGGGCTGCCTCGCTGGCCGTCCGAAGCCGTGGCGCATTTCCATTACAGTTTAGGACATGGGGTAGCAACGTAGTGTATGCGGGGCGATCGGCTTTTTGGCGGGCTTTTTGGGCGGAGCGACGCTGGGTAAAACTGCAGTGGCGTCATCTTCAATGCGACACAACTCACAAAACAATGGAGGATGTGGAAGCGATCGTTTACTTGTTTCTTGGTGTGTGGCTTGTTATCACAGCAAGAAGGAAAGTAAATATTTGAATTTCAAGCACCAGTAAGTACTGCCCCATAATAAGTACATTTGAGGAAATATTAAATCATGAAAAGAAAATCTTTCTAATAAATTAAGCGAATATCAAAGCTAACTATAAACATAAATACTAAAGTGTAAAACACAGCAAAACTATATTCATAAATCGATCTTGTGACGATTCTCTCTTACCAATCAGCAGTCGAGAGTGTTGACGTCACTAGTTCAGCCCTGGCCTGATAGAACCACGATTTTATGGGGCCGGAAAAAGAGGGGAAAAGTACCCTCTAGCCGGTGCTACGCTATATGGAAAGGCCACCAAAAACTGGCCTGGCCGCTTGAGAACGATTAAGGACGCTTAAACGGGGCTACCCGCTGCAGTGGAAATGCGCCAAAAGTGACATCACTATGTAACACTCACGATTCTATTAGCTGGCGCTTCAACACATTGTACGGGATAGGCTAAGGGGCGGGACATCTCTAAGTGGTTGACCAATCACAACAGAGCCGGCCAGCTAACCAATCACAGCAGACTGAGCTCTGGTTTCAGACAGAGGGTGAAAAGAGGTGCTGCAGCACAGGCAGTATGAGAAACATAAAGAGCTTTTTGAACATTAAGGCATGTAAACATGTCACAGTAGAGACACTACATACTGATATACACTTGAACATCAGCAGAACAGGGCCCCTTTAAAGTCACATTCCACATATCTTACAGTTGTGTTCTCCTGTGTGCTTTATCAGAAACCTCTACTGATTAACGGAAAGGTCTTTTAATTCTCATGAACACTGTCGGTGTGTCATATTACAGAGAGGGTTCCAAACAGTACAAACAGATAAGACAGGAAATTACTGATGGATTTGCCTCAAGTGCATTACATGAATGTAATACAACATCAAGTAAGCAGAAGTTTAACAACCTCCAATTCAAGTGTTTCTTTCCGTTAACCGTCAAGTGGGAAATAGGTATTTTTTGTGTTTCTCTTAGTATCCTAAGATACTGTTATGTTTGGCTGTGAAAAAAAAAATATATATATATATATATATTATGAAGGGCAGACCATCTATTTCTATTTTTTTAGAAAGGGGCAGGTCATATAAGATGTGTTTCTTCTCCCTGCTCCTTTTCGCTCAATGGTGTTTTGGTAGAGACATGTTTTGTTGGCAATTATTGTACATTGGGTTTTGCGTATTGAGTGGGACAAATAAAAATGAAATGAAGTGTATTGTAAGAGCACAATGCTGCAATCTAAATTATCCTTAAGGCAGAGTGAGAGCACTTGCTTTTACTTATAAGAGCATATGTGATGTTATAATAGATGTAGGCTAATACATATTGCTGTCATGTTAGGTGGAGGTAAAGCTCAGTAGTGTTTGTTTCACCTCACTGCTGAATCACAGATTATTACCAACAGCAGCTTGTTGTTGCAGATGCCTGCAGGCAGCCCTGAGGCTCAGCATGGCTTGGTGGTATATTTCATATTTTTACAAATCTATACTTAACATATAGTGTGTAGATCTTCTTCAATTTACAACTATTTTCTGTCATTAAGAATGTGTGTTTTTATTCATTGCAAATAAAGCACATAGCCAAAACCATGAACCATGACTGGTTTCCATATACTTAAGGCCATACAGTGTTTATCATTCTTCAGCAAACCCAGTTCTCATTGTGGGTTGCCTCCCTTTGATCTGCACCTGACTGAATTATGCCTCCATGCAGAAGATATCCATCTCACATACACTCAGTGACCACCTGTTCAATCTGATGCAATCCAATACAGCTGCCAATAAGTGTACACCCAATCAGAAAGATGCATTGTGCAATCTAATGAGAAGCAGTGGACACCATGATTGCTAATGTTAAAAAGCCATTAGAGATCCCCACTGCATTACAGACAGGGGTGATGAGCTGATGTATATCCATACTCTGTTTCCGTGGGGGAAATGGACATCATTTGCTTCTGCTCAGCCAGTGTGACAATCGGCACGCTGAAGCTGCACTGCTTTCACACCCTCAGGAGATGAAAATTCAGTGTGTGTGTGTCAGTGTGTATGAATGTGTGTGAAACCCATCCAATTTCCCTTTCAGATGAGCTGTTATCGGCGAGCAGAGGCAGAGTCAGTGCCCCCTACTCCGCAGATGCAGCTCCAAAAAGGAAAGAAAAGGGAGGGAGGGGGCACTTCCGGTGCCAAATATGGAAGTGTCGGAATTCCCCCCTTGACAGACTGACACATCGTGATTCAACTCACGTTCGGCTCGTACCACAGGAAGGTGCTGACGGGGGAGAGGAGGGAGGGAGGGAGTCTCCACCAACACCATATGACACAGATTCCTCATCATCATAATCACCACCATCATCACCACCATCATCATCACCATTATCATCACCATCATGGCCTCAGACCAACACAGATTTGATCAACACGCGTACATGTAAATGATGTTGTGCTCGCACGTATGTTCGCCAGTGTAGGGCTTCATTCAATATATAACTGGATTTTAAAATGAAATATGACTTTTTGGCAGCATTTCCTGAACACAGACACGACATGTGACGGTGTTTCTGCACATGTGATGCCAGGACTTGCTGCAGAGCATACGGGAGAGTGTGTGTGCTCAGCATTACATCTGAAAGGCTGCAGCAGTGATAGTGAGATAGTGAGATAATGGTTCATCTTTAAAGATGTCATCCCTTCTTTTCCTCTTCAAATCTCAGGTTACAATATCACTTAAGGTACAGGTCCAAATACACACTGCAGCAGGAAAGCCATATTTTTCTCGCCTCTCAGTCCTTTTATTCCCCTTAATTTCAGTCAAATTAGAGTCTGAAAAGAACAGTGGATCACACACACTGTGCTTCCATTTTCACCGTTCCATCCTGCGTCTCTGTTTGGAGATGCATTCCACTAACTTTCCTTTCATCCTCTGCCATCCTCCTGCTCAGCCTGACAGCCTGCACTTCTCCTCCCCTATCCCCCAGTAGCTCAGCTTGGATACGTTACAGATGTGCTAAAGGCTGCTGACATGCTGCATACGAGCAGCAGATGCCAACAGTTATGCTGGATGACAGCTAGCTGTGCTGCAACAGCCTAACAGAGCAGTTGGTGGAATCTAAATAATACAAAAGGATAGCTGCACCAAGCTCATGACGTCCGGATGAGCATTTGGGGCACTGCCTGTTCTTTAAATAAATATTGAATTGTTATGTAAAGGGTAATATACAACAAGATAAACAGAGGAAGCCAATTCAGAAATCTGTCATAAACGTTATTAGTTATTAGCTGGCTTTGAGGAATAAAATCTCTGGGAAGAGGACACATTTTTTATAATTTCTAAATCAGACAACTAAGGGCCCAGTTCCCCCACGGTGTTGCGTGCATTGCCATGGATGCATAGTACTTTCCTGGTTATTCTCCCCCACATCAATTATTACGTTTAGCTTTGGGGTTGTACATTGTGTGTCTGTCTGGAATAATGTTATTCAGTCTGGATTCTGCCGAAGTGTGATGATGATGTGAAGATAGCAGTAACATTATAGCTGTGGCTGAGCAGTGTGCACAGTTTCTATATAAGGAATAGTTGCTAGTACAGCTTCCAAAATAATAAGCAGTAACTTCTGACACAGTATTATAACAAGTTGAAGCACTTTTAGCCCCAGCTACTAGCGATCCAAAACATACACTGTGATGCAATAAAGCACACTTCTCCACACAGTGAACCATCAATACTAGTGACATTCTACTATTCACAATACCAATTACCACAGTCAAAAATAACCTGGCCAAAGTGCATTTAGTGGCAATGGCCTGCACATTCAATGTTGTCCTATTTTTGAGTATTTGATGTATTGGCTTTGTAGATATATACAGCTGAGTGAAAATGGACTAACTGAAATAAATGCAGAAGCGCACTTGACTAAATAACAATAAAACTAAAGAAAAAATGTATTAAACAATAAATCCCATATACTTCATGTACACTCCTTTATAGCCGTTTGAATAATGAGCAATCATTATGGTAAGAAAACTCTAAATTATAGCATGTAAAGCATCTCTTTTGAAATACTGGATTTATCAAATTGGGGGACGAATCAATTCTATCAGACTACATTGAACACATCATATATATAACTTATACTTATCTTTAATAAAATGATATAGGAGGGGTAAAGCTTCATTGTTGTTATCATCTACAATGTGATACAGGTTCATGTAGGACTGTAAAACTGTACCTGCTTCCTTGTTACATAACACAATTGTCCACCCTACTACACTGTCTGTCAGTCAGCGTCACGATGACGCTCGCAAACATCGATGCCGCCCAAAGATCAGCAACAGGTTGGCACAGAGCTGGAACATTGCCTGGAGCCAGAGGAGGCACGGCGCTCTGCAGGGACAGAACACAAAGCTGGGATGGAGCTCCGAGCTGAGACAATGGAGGTGAGCACAGTGGGACTAATCAGAGTGGAGGAATCCGTGGTTTGAAACAATCACACTGGAGGAATCATGCCTAAGCAGAGCATTTGGATTCAATATACTTCATTCCACATGAGCACAGAGGCTCCGTTTCACCTCAAATGACCCCAAACACGAACAAAGGGAAACGTACCAGAGCTCAAACTGCCTGCACCGAACTGAGGCTGATACCAAGGTATCTTTTCATGATGGAAATGAGGAAGTATTGCTGGGATTTCTTTCCATTACACTTTGCGTTCAGCCTGAAACAGCAGCTGGCCATGACTCTACTACTACTCGGCATTAGGGCTGAACGATTAATCGATTTTAAATCAAAATCGCGATTTGCAATGATGCGATTATCGAATCGCAAAGCCTGCGATTTAAAAAAAAGAAATAACCCTTCTTTTTTCTTGTGTGTCTACACCAATCAGAAGTGCTGTGCTACACATGTACCAGCCATTGTAAACCAATCAGAAGTGGCCCATGATAGAAATTGATAGATTGATCCAATCACCTGCCAAGTATTTCTGAAATACTTTTCCAAATGGCTTCCAATGGAGCTTTCCATCTGAGTCAGGTTAGTGATGCTCCATCACATGTTTCTATTACAGGGTGAATCTTAAACTGAAGCTTGACTTTAAAGCAACCCAACGGAAGTTTCATGTAAGTTTAGTTATTTCACTCGTAGCTCGGGCTGCGGGGGTGCTAGAGACGGGAGCACGTTGATACGACCTTCCTAGCCGGAGATATGGCCGCATTTTACAATAAACCTCCGTTGGGTCGCTTAAAAACAAATATCGCAAATCGAATCGCAATCGCAATATTTGTCAGAAAAATCGCAATTAGATTTCTTCCAAAAATGGTGCAGCCCTACTCGGCATGCTACATAACAATCCAATTTAATGTTAATGAAATGATGGCTTCGGTCATGGTAACTATGTCAACTATTATAGAGCTGCTAGGATGACCCTAGTCTAACTTACCAACTAATCAATTAGCATATAGACAGGGAAATAGTCAAAGTATTTTTATAATCGAATAGTTGTATTAAAAAAAAGTAAATTTCATACAAAAAAAATTGTAGAAAATGTCATTTCCAGCCCTTCAAATATGGATATTTTTTCAATTCATGCTAAAGTAAATAATATACTTCGCAGATATTTCAAGACATAACCTTGGACTTTGAGAATCAAGGATTTTCAAGACAAACAAGAAAATTATCAATATTATTGTATTTTAAAACTGTATACAAGTTCTGTTGGGGTATATCTGAGAAGATGGCAAAAGAACTACTATTGTTGACTGTCATTTTTTGTTTTTTGTCCACAAGGGTTAAGAAATGAAAAGGCTAGGGCTATACTGAACAGATTGTACCAGTGTGACTGTGGGGATGGAGTGTTCGGCTGAATTACTCACAGCCCCCACACATCAGACACATTGGACCCAAATCCCTCCCTCGTGAACACAGTTTTTGAAATATGACAATGCATGCTCCCCAATGAAAATCAAACAAATACCAACAGCATTCTTGTTATCTTTAAATGCGAGTGAAGCTCTATGCTTTTTGTAATGCCTCTTGAGAGTTGTCAATTGAGAGATTTTGCAGAAGTTTCACACCAAATTGCACTGTTTTTAATGGAAGTAAATAGTGAAAAATGCCATCACAAGCCCATGGTAACATCTTATTTATTATTTTCACTAGGCCTCTGACGATGATTGTGATATATTATATTAAATGTAATTTCATCTCTTTAAATGTTATAGAATATCAATGCAAGTGTTTTTAAAAGATAACTGTGGTTTTAATACTTAAGAATATTCAGACATTGGCCGAAACTCATTAAAATACACAAACTACATTTCAAAATTAACTCTTGGACTCTGAAAAAATGTGCAATGTCTTATGATAGTAGGAAACAAAACGTGCTGTTAATTGTGGCCTCATGTTGGTTAAAAAGTACAACATGTAAACAATTTTACATATATAGTACAATAAGTCGATATAGTAATTATTGTGACAAACCAAGTTTTAAACAGCTTCAAATAAACATATTGAATTTAAAGAAAAGCAGCAATTTTTCACTTCATAAACCAGTAACCAGCAAATGTTTTATATTTCAGATTTATACTCAATAGGCGCATTCACACCGCAGTACTTTTCCCACAAAGGTTCATCTGTACTTAGTTCATCAGAACTCTTTAGTTCTGATGAACTAAGTACAGATCGCGTTCACACCGGAATAAATCCCTGGGGAGGATCAGGCAAATGAAGCCGCTGACATCACTTCTTCCTCTTCTGCTTTGGGTTTACTGGCAGGACGCAAGTTTACAACTAAAAGTACTGCGGTGTGAACACGGCTTATAGGCGGTTTCACACCGCAGTACTTTTCTCACTTTAGTTCCGATATAGTTCCGAAATGTTGCGTTCACACCAAAAAAATCTGGAACTAAAATTTGTTCATGAGAACCTTTTTACCCCTTTTTCCGTCCCTGCTAGAGAGCAGGGACTTTCGTGGGAGAAAAAGGTTCCTATTTCTGATTGGCTGGGCGGATTGCAAACCACTCCCCGTAAAACTCCAGAAAAGTTTGTGAAGCCACCATTTTATTATCCTCGCATTAGCATTATTAGCATTGGCATTAGCCCCGCGCACCAATGGAGAGAGAATAACTTATGGCAACACAAAAGAAAACATGGGCGCGATGGAGATGAGGAGGTGTCAGCGTTCTGGTGATTTACTCGGAAGGCTTCAGTAGAAACTGCTGGGAGTCCCAGCAGTTTCTACTGAAGCCAGTCCCCAACTCCGGGGACTTCTGGCCGGGGACTTAGGGTGGCAGTATACGCCGTGAAGTTGTTTGCGGCCTGCCAGTAAACCCAAAGCAGAAGAAGAAGAAGTGACGTCAGCCGCTTCATTTGCCTAATCCTCCCCCAGGGACTTATTCCGTTGTGAACGCGATCTGTACTTAGTTCATCAGAACTAAAGAGGTCTGATGAACTAAGTTCTGATTAACCTTTGTGGGAAAAGTACTGCGGTGTGAACGCGCCTTATGTCACTTGATTGATAAATCAACAACTGGTCTCCCTAGGTTATTGAATCTATATGCAGTTTCTACTTCGATTTTTCAGAAAACGTAGAAACACTTATATTCCAACATGTGCTTTATAGACCATAATCGACACGTTTCCATATCAACCACACCTGAAACTATCTTGCCTTGGAGCTAGAGATCCTCTCTTAAGATCTGGAAGACAACATTGGTAGAAGAGCTGAGACACACAAACACATAGCCACTACAAAAATCAATGAATGGACCACCTGATAATCCACTCCCACCACCAAAACACAACTGGGAGCCAGCCTGGCCCCGACGCTCGAGCTTCATCAAACACACGGAGCCTGCAGCACTGTTGGGATTACATCACTTGGCTGAATACACTCCTGAACAAACATACAGATGATGCTTGTTCAGCAACAACAACAACCTGACGAGAGGCGGTTTACCCACTGTCAGGGGGTAACTAGCACATCTCCACCAGCATCTAAAACTTCACCAAACACGGAGTAGAGTTGACTCTTCAATCCAACAAGGAATTTCCCCCTTTGTTATTAGCATTATCTGATAGGACATGTCATTTCAGAGGCAGATATATTGCCAGCCACTCAACAGTACAGTTAGGGTGCAAAGAAACAAAAACACACAGTCGTGAGACACTGCCCACACACACACAAGTATCCGCCATTGTGAGTCATGTAAAAATTACACTCAGTATCTCTAGTTTCGGCAGCAGAGGAGTGGGGTTATGGCTTTGGTCCTCTACTGTTGGTTTTGATGTATATTGTTCTGACATCTGACACAAACAAACACAACAAACTGGATACGGAGATGCAGGAAAATAAAATCATTGTTTATCCTGGGAAAGATCATCTCTCAGTTTGTAGACCACCTGGGAGTAATTAAACCCCACTCTTCTTCAAATAATAGCAGCTTCCCTGCACATGCCCTGCTTAATGGTAGCTGTTGAGAAGAATTATTATTCAAATATTAAATCTCTATTGACAGAATTCCATATCGTATTCCGATTTTGTGGATTCTAATAAGGTTTTGATACAACGCGTTGGTTTCTAAATTCATCTTTGTGACTTGAACTGCCATCCCACATCCACAAATGAATCCTGCTCAATCTGCAAAAAAGATAGCAAATCACCTCTAGTTGTCGCTTGAGCACAAATGCAATATAAAATGGCCATAACCAAGTGTTCCAAACTGATTCAAATGTGATTTAGAGCAAGTCATCCCCGTGAAAACAGAGTCAAATCACAGCCTATCAGCAACTGTATTCTGATCATCGAGATGCTCATTTAAAGCAGGTTCACAAGTGTACAAATCTTTACTAGCATGTCTTAAATTCATGTTCAGGTAATTGTATTTTTACCAGTATAGGTAGATTTGGTTTGGAGTTAAGGGATCCATTATGGATAAGTCTTTAAAAAGTGAACCCCATGCTCCATCACATTTTCAAACCACTAGTACCAACATTAACCAATCATATGGAGTTTGCATTGTTTGTTTTTGACTGCTTCATTGTGATATTATGTTCTATAATTCATGTTTCTGACCCCTATCTCTGTACCTTCTCTCCTCAGTAGAAACAGACCCGTTAGCTTCTCTAAACACAGGTGCTCAGATCCCTCATCGGACCGGCTCATAAATACCACCCTGCACTGATTGCCCCCCAAGCGACTATTGGTCCCCTCCAATCGGCCCCCCAGCAGCGGGTCGCTCGGGCCCTCTGCTCCTCCTCACTCCTGCTGACTCCATAATGATGCAGCCTGCTGATGACAGGAAGAAACCCCGCTGCTGCTTTCTGCACGATGGCATTTTCATAATCGACCCCCGGCGCTCTATTGCCAAGCAGTCCGGCTAATGGTCATGTTTTTTTTGTTCCATTGATTGATATGCAGACGTTGTGTGCCTGTAGTATGTCAGAACATGTTGCAAGGTCATATATTGCAAGGTTGGCTATTCACTGTCTGATGATATACTGTACATTATAGGAAATCAGCAAATCCTCACATTGGAGAAGCTGGAAACAGAAAATGTGTGTTTTTTAAATGACAATCTTTGTTAATTATCATAAATGTTTTGCCAATTGACTTATGACTTCCCCTCTTTTCAAATTGATGCAGATCTGCCCATCGTGTTTCTCCTCCCTCAACATCTTCCTCCTCCTCCTCTTCCTCCCTCTCTGTGGTGTCTCTGGCTATTGCTGATCCGAAGAAACCTCCCACAGGTCACAACACCAGGCGCCTCCTCCTCCCTTTGTAACATCGCACCCTCATTAGAGCCTTTCCAGATGAAGAGCGAGTTTTTTTGTGCTTTCTTGTAGCAGAGAAAATCAGATATATTACTCCTACTGTAGGCTGAGTTCTGATGTCATGTGACACCATATTGCCTCGGCCACACTAGGAAGCATGAACTCTGTTTAACCCGACCTTCACCAAACGCATCTTTGGCTCAGTGAGCACACATGGGCTTTTTCTCCTGCATCCACAAACACCTCTCAGGTACCAGGAAGCTTTTAGGCAGTCCAGCTCTCTCCTGGAGTGTTTCTGTAAACAGGTGGAGTTTCTTCACATGAAGGAAAACCCTTGTGATGCGTTCGCTGCCTGAAATCTACCTCACCTGGACAGATGCCCCGAGCGCAGTGAAACTGAACAGTACCCAGAACAGTTACTGTTTACTCTCAATACTGCAACTAGTTTAATCATGAGCACTCCTTTGGGGAGACATTTTGAGAGCCCCCACCTCTTTAAATAAGCTCACACAGGTAATGTCTACAGATACTTCCAGGAGCATTTCCCACAGATGATGGTGACAGCTTCTCCTCTGCTATCTCGTGTAACTAGCTGAACTGCCAAGGGGCAAACTGTCAGTGAGGTTTGGTCACAGAGAGGTGGAATAGTAATAACCGGAGTTGGAGGGAAGGTTCACTAAACATATATCAAATGAGTGCTTACACTGCCAAGTAAACGATTGGAATAAATGTTTTTTTTTGCTGTGATTGGTTTATTAGAAAACGATTTGAAGAGATCATATTTGACTTTTTTATCATTTCTGACACTTGAAAATCATTATTCTGTTTACCTATAAATAAAGCAATCATCTGTCTTTCTAAACAGACCTGAGTTTCTGTGAGATAGATTTTCAACCATCAGTCAGGCTAAGTGACCCAGCACTTTAAAGGAAATACACTAATAAAAGCCTCCTTAGGGGGCAACCTGTGAGTTAGGAGGTGAGGTCACATTGAGGTGGAATTAACATGACTGACTAGTAGCATTCCTGCTAAAATAGCATTGTAATAAACCAGAGGGGAAGGGAGGTTCACTAGACATAAATCAAATGAGTCCATACACTGGGTAAACAATTACAGTTGAATTAATTGATGATCAATTTGACTGAAGAAAGGGATTCGAGTACATCATATTTTAATATTTCTCATACTTTTTAAAATCATAAATCTGTTAACCTAAGGAAAGCAATCATCTGTCTTTCTAAACTAGCCTCAGTTTCTGTGAGTTAGATTTACAACCATTACACAGGCTAATGTTAGTGTTCCAGCACTTCTTTTCAAGGAAATACACTAATAAAAGCCCTTTTGGTATCACCTAGTGATCATGTCTTTATCATAAATCACTTTGACACATGACAGAAAAGCCACACCACCCGGGCTCAGTGAAGTAAGTTAGCCTGTCCTATGAAGCCTTCCCCCGGTGCAGCAGGTGTCCCTCCGCGGCAGGAGGACGCCAGGTCAGCGGCAGGAAAACAAACAAGCTCCGTCTTACCTTGTAGACATTCTCCGTTATACGGTGCACCTCGTCGGTCCGGGACATCCTTGTTGGAGCGTCAGTCAGAACCATAGACTAAAGCTTTCCTATTAGGTGAGGTCGGGATGCTTTTCCGAGCTGTGGCGGGAGAAATAACGCAGCTGCTGGCGGGGACTCGCGGCTCTTGTCTTGCCTGTGACAGAGAGACAAGCTCGGTTGGCCGTGGGATTCCTGCTTTTATAGGAAAGTCCTCCGCGGCGCCCACACGGCTCCCCTCCGCCGGAGCCTCCCGTCGGAGCGCAGAGGCGGACCCACTTCAGAGGGGCGGTGCTGCCTTCAAGGGCGGTGGGAAACAGCAACCTAAAGATTGGATAAGTCATGCTAGAAAATGTAAATGTATTGTTCAAGAATGCATGCATGATGCACATAAAAAGTAAGTAAAGTGAAGGACTACATTGTGGGATCAAATGGCAGATTCCATAGCAAAAAGCTTAGAATATGATCATCTTTGTGTAAAAAAAATAAAAACAAGATAAATTGTTCATTGTTTTATCACAAGAGTTGTATTCCTGAAGAAAATGTACATGGTCAAATGAGGTCAACTCTGCTGCTGGTTCCCTATATTAATGATAATAATAATATTAATAATGATAATAACCTGCTACTTTTATTGTTTAATTAAACATTAAAAGTAGCAGGTTATTATTATAAAAAAAATAAAACATAAATGCATAAAACTCAATATTAATATTCAGTTTTAAAAAGATAATTAAAATGTGATTTAACCACCCATTCACTATACATTGCATTCCTTTCTCTAAATGGTGTACAATTATTTTACACCCACGATTGATGTAGGAGAACTGTATTTAAATTAAACAAACTATAATTTTGCAATTTTCAACATCGAGCAACATCGTTGAGTAATTGGAGTACTTTATTATGGAAGAATTTGATAGGCTTACTTTTATATTGTGCCTCAATAAGAACTTGAGTGCTTTGAGGCACACAAAAAAATCCAAAATGCCAAAGGCTTGAAGTCATGTGGATATGACTAAAGACATCTGTAAATGAGTACAGTCTATTATTTTTCTGCCTTTTGTTTTATGAATAGTACTAATTAATTCTAAACAAACTCAACTTGAAGACACTAGGATTTTACGGTGAGTCCGTGAATGCAGCCTATAATTTAAAATCCTCGCCTCCTCCGCTGTCACGCGCTACCCACGCCGCCGCCTCTGCTGCATCCATTCAGAATACCCGGGCAAGCATCTCACAGGAACAGAACAGAGCAGTATACACATTTAATAAGAAAAATTATATCTACTCCAACATTAAAGCACTGTAACATTTCATGATACTCCTTAAGGCACTTGAATTTAGGATTTAGTCTATGGTGTTTATTGTTTTGGATCCTGTCAATGTCTACTTCTGTAGGGCTGAGGTTGATAATGCACTGTCATGTACCTGGAGGTAAGATAACTTTGATCCTTTATTTGTTTACCCTGCTCTATATTTGTGCGGCTCCACTCCTTTTGGCTCAGTGGGTTTTGGTTGGTATGAGTGGGATGGAGCCACATTTTCTTGGATTACAAACCTTGTATGGTGGGTTGGGGAATCCCACACAATTCAACGCATCACGATCTGAAGGCCTTTGAATGAGTAAAAGCACAGAAGAAGATAACAGAGAAGCAGCAGTGTGTCACGCCTTTTCTATTCTGCAAAACAAATTTTAGAGAGATGTTATATGAGATATATTCAAGGGCTGCTGGTAGATAATAAAGTGGAGCATCAATAAACCACCAGAACAGACCCCATTTTGCAAAGCGACCAAACTGACACATTGAAAATCTATCAGGCATGTTTGATCTTTACCAGTGCAAACAGCATCGCTCCCTCTGTCAGACAGATATTGATGTATTCCTCTAAGTGTAGGCTACTCAATTCATGCAGTTAGTTTCCATGATCAAATATATGTGTTTGGTGATTGCCAATCCAACTAGAAGTCTAATTGTACACAAATAAATTAAGAACATGATTGTTGATTATGGTTAGCTCAAGTACAGCAGAGCTCTAGACCTCAGACTCGAGTCAGGCATTAATTCTCAACAATCAGGACATGTGACTTGAGAGAGAAGAGAAAAAAGTTTGACTTGGAAAAAACTGTAATAATGGAGTCAGTGATATCAAAACACACTTAGAACCAATTTAAAAGGCAAAATCTTTCAAATCATGTCTTTTTTATTTATTATTTATTATTGCTTAAGAGATCTGAAATACTTGCATCCGACAATTTGCTGAGGAAGTCTTGAACTTAAAGGATTTTACACTTGGATAATGAGACTCACTGGAGTATGATGGACTTCGAATCAGGGGATAGCAAGTTCAAACCCCACTGCAGTCAGCATGTTGTTGTGTCCCTGAGACACTTCACCCCAAATTGCTCCTGTGGGGATTGCCCACAGTTTTGAGTATGTAAGTCGCTTTGGATAAAATCGTCTAAAAAGTAACATGTAATGTAATGAGATTGCATAAAATAATATGATTTTTTTTTGCCAATAGCTGGATAAAAAGACTGATACCACTCTCACTAAATGTGCAGCTACAGCCAGTTAGAGTATCTGAGCAGAGGTGGGAGACTCAGATCTTGTTACGATTATTGTGTTATGTCACGTTTTGTATGTCTTGTTTTGGGTGTTTTGCTGTTCTCCCTGTCATGTTTTCCTCCTGGGCCCTTTCTCATTTCTCTAACTCCCCTCCTCGACTCCCCTCCTTGACTCCTATCCTATCCTCGAGACTTAGTCCCGCCCACAGGAGATGCGAGCCGAGGAGCCGAGGAGGGGAACCGAGGAGAGAGGAGGGGAAGCAGCAGGCGGTTAGAGAAATGAGAACTCCTCTCCTCTGAGCGGTCATTTTAAACAGACGTCCATTGATGATGACAGGAGGCACAGCAGCCCTCTGTCTGATGGACAGATGTGTTCATGACCACACATATATTTACTTTGATTCATTCACAGTGCGGTATAATGCGACAATAGGCCTAACAGGCTGCGGACCAGTGGCGGCGCCAGAGATTTTCTCTAGGGGGTGCTGTGGGGTAGCTTGAAGTTTCATAGAGGGTGCTCAAACATTAAAGAGCAACTTCCAGGTTAAAGACACCTGTGAATAAATGTGTTGGAAAATATACAGAAATATAAACTACAGTGACATCTGGCGTCGTTTTTGTAAGAAATGTTCACTTCCGCATAAAAAAGCCTCGGCACGTGACCTCCCGCGTGTGACATAACACGGGGGACACAAGGGGGAGAGCGGCCGGTGTAACGTATTAATAAACATGGATCCCAATGCTAGTTTCGACACAAAAGACACAGAAGAAGTTGAACATGAATATTCGAATGCATATGACGGACCACAACCTTATAATTATGAGCCTGCTAGGCGTCCAAGAGACCAGGAGCAGCCAAGGATTAGAAGAAATAACGGCCATCGGAGAGAAATTGAGCTGTGGTGTGAGGAGAACCAGTGGAGAACTGAGCAGCTATCTTGGTGAGTGACCGGCGTTAGCTACAGAATGTTAGCTAACGTCACATCACAACATTGTAAAGTTAGCTATCATATATCAGGCTATAACTAAAGTAGCATTGATAATATAGTAACGTTACCGGCAGGACTGTTGATACTGATCCATAACAGAAACTAATGCGCAAGTATCAGCCGTATCTTGCGTTACCTAATGCATCTCCACACTACGGTGCCGTGTACGAGATACGGCTGATACTTGACGATCTGGCGGAGAAAGGTTGTGGAGCCTCCGTTGATATGTTGTTGTAAATGGCTTGATGGAAAGCAGGTGTGTAGTCGGGGAGGGTGCACAGCTGATTGCAGCAGGTGAGTGGAGGTTGAGCCGGGAGCCAGGAGTGACAGCCACCACGCACACACAAACAACACAGACAGGGGGAAACAAACAAACACAAAGAAGACGGCTGGAGCAGTACAGCCACCACAGCGTTACCTAATGCAACTCCACACTATGTCTTACGGTGCCGTGTACCAGAGGGGAGAGAGAGAGAGCAGCGAAGGGGGGGGGGGGGGGGGGGGGGGAGAGAGAAGTAATACGGTTTCCTGATAAAGCTGTGGAGAGTATGTGCTGCAGGGAGGTGGATGCACAACGCACCCAGGAACGAACGCTAGCTCCAGTCCTTTTTACTGTGGACTCTGAAGAGTTTATCGCCGGCCACTAGAGGGCAGTGTCACTGCTGTCGCTGCCCGGTTATGCCGTGCTCTGACCCGGAAGTGCCGAGCGGCCATTTTAGTTCAAACATTGTTCATGCACTCCGCCTCGAGTTGAGACGTTCGTCCACTCACTCATGTAAGACTGTTTCCACTATTATATTATACCATATATTATACTATATATATATTATACTATTATACTACTATACTCTGTTTCGTGGTATATATTTGTGTTGATTGAATTGCATGGATGTAATACTTTGTCAGCTTATCTTGCTGCATTATTCTGTTTTAGGGTGTCGTCATCCTTGTCAATAAATCACCGAAACTGACATTGAGGAGTGTGTTTCTTCAGACTCGATGTCCTGACAGGCTGGTATTTGTGCAACCTGCACAAACACAATACTGCACCATGATTACAAATGGTGAAATACAATGAAAAACTACCGAAAACTACCAGCTCACTAAAACACAACCGCTCAACTCAACGCAACTCTACTATACCCGCAGTCAGAGAGCGGAGATGTGTCCCCTGTGTGATGTAATATGACGCGTTTGACGTATGACCTTAAAAAAAAGCCGTTTTTAAGAGCAGAGCTCAATATTGCTCCTTTCCCTCTGAATTCCTGCCCTTATATCAAATCCTGCTTTCACTTTTTTAATTGTAATTTTCAAGCAAGTTTAAGCATAAATGTAGAAAAAATAACAACCTGCAAGATGCTCTTTAAGGGTTTCCCATTAATGCACCAGCGCTACAGAATTTTCTACTGCAACACTCCCCACACGCACACACAGTGTACCCGCGACTGTTACAATGAAGGCTCAATAATCAGCTCACGGCATACAGGTGTAAGCAGGAGTAAAGTGCTATTTTTACAAGTGGGGAGTGGACCTCACCTCCTCTAGTGGGGTCCGGGGGCAAGCTCCCCCGGGAAGATTTTTTTTTAAATATTGAAGTTAAAAGCATCAATCTGGTGCACTTTGAGAGCAAAATGAAGAGATCTATGGATACATCTCTCAACACCCATATGAAACAGAACTGTAAACAGATTTTCTATTTCTTTATAGATATTTGAGACCCACTGAGATAACTAGACTAAAGTGAACTATATAAACACTGAGAGAGTCCTTTACTTCACCTGAGGTTATCTGAGACTCCCAGTCTGACAGGAGAGTTCTCCCTCCACCTTGTTGTTGAAAAAGCACACAAAATGGCTCGTCACACACACACACACACACACACACACACACACACACACACACACACACACACACACACACACACACACACACACACACACACACACACACACACACACACACACACACACACACACACACACCATTATGTGCAGAATCCCTCTCGCTTTCAGGTGGTTTTGATTGAGTGTCCACACATGGACGTTTAAGGACTAAAAAACTATCAATTTTTCACATTGCTGTTAGCAAATAATTTGGCACTCTAGCTAACAGGAAGTCACTGAAGTGTCAAAGTAATTCAGCCACAAAAAACACATATTTATTGGGGGTGCTGAGGGGGTGCTTCAGCACCCCCTACAGTAGCTCACCCCTGGCGCCGCCCCTGCTGCGGACACACACACACACACACATATATATGTATATTAATATAAATATATACAATTTCAGAATCAAACAGATCATAACGTAACGCTATCAGAGACTGGATATATCCCCCATGTCTCTGGTCGCTACAATGAGGAAAATAAATTACGGGCCAAAAGTTTTATTTACAAGTAGGCCTATTAAAAGTAAGCAGAGGACACCAAACCAACTGAGACCTGTCTGTCCGCTGCATCTACGCACTGTACAACACACCTACACTACATACACACACCTACACACTGTATAACACACACCTACACACTGTACAACACACACACCTACACACATGTGACAACACTAAATGGTTAAAAAAAATATCGACTCTTTGTTTGTAGATATCTACTAAACTAAAGCAAATAAAGAGAGTAGGCCTGTTATATTGAGTGATATATATTATACACACTGCTCTGCTTTCTGCACGGACCTCACAGCTTTTCTCTCTAGCCTCATCCCAATACCCCTCCTCGACTCCTCTCTTCCCCTCCTCCGGGACTTGACCCGGAAATCAATCAAGACACGCCATTTTGAAGGACGTCAAATGCACACGGAGGAGTCGAGGAGGGGTGAGGGAGGAGGGGTGCAGGAGGAGACGAAAGGGAGGATACACGCGAGCAGACTACGCGGAAGTGTTTTCACCACACGCGTATAAAAGCCCCACCCTCAGCTTCACAGCTGGTCGATTTCAACAGAGGAAAACCGACAACTGGAAGATGAGTGGAAAAGCGTCACATAAATGTATAAGTGCTCACAGCTCCGTGGAAATTAGTATGTGCAATTCATTTCTAAAAGGCTTCACATTACTATAATTATATTGGTATTTAAATGTAGGCTACATTTTACACCAAAACGGAACACATAAGCAGGACCAACCATCATACACTGAATTCCTTGACTAACAAGAGAAAGATTCATTCATTTAAATATATATTTAACCAGAAATGGGCCGGTTCTAAGGGGTTATTCAGTTAAGCCCGATGAGGGGATACAGCTGTTCGCATGTCATCATTAACAGACGTCGTCTAAGAGTGACGTTTGAGTGAACGAGGACATCCCAATTAATATGGACTCCTCTGTCCTCGCGTCACCTCCTCGTGTTTCTCGCTCACATCTTACGGAGGCGGAGCTAAGATGCAAGGAAGGGACGCGAGTGAGGGAAAGGAGGAGTCGAGGAGGGGTATTGGGATGAGGCTTCTGTAAACATCGCGTCGCGATGAAATAAAATAATATCCAGGGAATGCATGCAGAGCTGTCATTGGCTGAGATAAGTCCGGCCGTGCGTCACGTCACCACTCTTTGAAACATCTCTGTTCCCGGAAATGCATCCGCGAAGGACCGTGGAGGACCGTGAAGGACCCATCAGTGTATCCTCGGTTAGAGCTCCTCCAGAGAGCCTCCTCGACGCTCGATCCTCGGTCCTCAAAGTGCATTTAGAGAAATAAGATGTCCTTCAACATGGCGCGCCGAAATTCATTTCCGGGTCACTACCGGAGGACCGAGGAGTCGAGGAGGGGGATTTGATGAAATGAGAAAGGGCCCTGGTTTATTGTCTGGTCCTTTTCCCTGTGTTTTTCCTCCGGTCATTAGTTTCCCTGGTGTGTCTAGTTGTCTGATTGTGTTCACCTGTGGCCCTTGTGTTTCTCCTCCCCTGCCCGGCTGTTTCTCGTCTTGTGATTACCCCTCCCTTCTTCTTCTTCTTCTTCTTCTTCTTCTTCTTCTTCTTCTTCTTCTTCTTCTTCTTCTTCTTCTTCTTCTTCTTCTTCTCTTTAATGGCGAATCGCTTCCACTTGGAGCATATCGCCACCTACTGTTGAGTTATTAAATGTTCATATTAAATCCTTGTCTTCAGACCAGTGCTTTTGAAGAATTTGAAGATCAGCTTGTTTGCTTCATTTCTTGATTTACTTTCACATATTGACTTGAAATCCATGTCCTTGATGTTGAGTTGTTCCAGTGCATTTTTCAGAATGAATCTTTGTCTGTTATAATCCGGGCAGCTAAAAAATACATGATGTATTGTCTCTGGTTGTTGGCAACCATCACAATTGCCATTTGGATGTTTTCCAATCAGATGCAATGATGAGTTTAGTCCAGAGTGTCCCAATTGTATCCTGCTGTTAATGCTCTGTTCTCTTCTACTACTCCCCCAAGTGCTTCCTGTTGTTACTTCACTTTGTATCTGGTATAAATGTCTTCCTTTGGTGTTACTGTCCCATAGTCTTTGCCATTGTTGCTTGATAACCACTTTTGTAAAAGATTTGACTTCTGCTCTACTGATGGGTACCATAATATCAATCTGGTTTGCTTTCAAACCACATTTTGCCAGTTGATCCATTACTTCATTCCCTCTAATACCCACATGCGCTGGAACCCACACAAATTGAACAACAATTCCCAGATGAACTAACCTAAACATGCTTTGTAAAATTTCATGTAAAATATCCTGACGACATTCTGAAGAGAAGTTGTTTATACTCTCCAGAGCTGCACTGGAGTCAGAGCAAATGACCACTCGTATTGGCTGTATTTCCTCTACCCACTGAAGTGCTAGAGAGATAGCCATCATCTCTACTGTATATACTGCAATGTGATCACTTGTACACTTTCCCACTTTGACTTTTAACTCAGGAACATAAAATGCACAATTAGTTAGACCATTTTCTGGATTTTTGGATCCATCAGTAAATATTTTTATAAAGTGCCCATATTGTTCATGTAGAACAGTGTTCACATAAGCCTGCGCATTGATTTTGTTTTTCATTGAATGTAACCGTTTCAATAGTGATAAATCTACTATAGGTTGAGGTAGCAACCATGGTGGAACAGCTGATAACAACACCATCGGACTAATATTCCATTCTTTAACTTTGAATTCCTTACATATTTCCGAAACAAAAACACAAAAACTTTCTTTTTTTATTTTGTTAGTTTCCCAGCTTGTTTTTACAGTTTGTTTAGTAGGGTGAGTATCTTTATGACCCTGTAGATTTGCCCAGTAATTAACAATTAACTGCTTTCTCCTCAAAGAAATTGGTACTTCTCCGACATCTACCTGAAGTGCCGACACTGGTGTAGATCTTACTGCCCAACAGCATATCCTTAGTGCTTGTGCCTGGACTCTATCTAATTTTTGAAGAGAAGAATATGCAGCTGAACCATACACTATTAGTCCATATTCTATGGCTGATCTTATTAAGGCTGTGTATACGTTCCTCAAAGCAGCTTTATCAGCCCCCCACTTAGTGCCTGCCAAGTACCTCATAACATTTAAAACCCTTTTACATTTATCTACTACTTTATCAATGTGAGTACTCCATGTGACTCTCTCGTCCAACCATATTCCCAGGAATTTAAATGTCTTCACTTTCTTTAGATCTTGTCCATAAAGTTTTAACCTAACCTCCTCACCTATCCTTTTCCTCGTAAAAAATAAAGTTTAAGTTTTTTCCACCGACAATATAAACCCCGATGTCAGAGACCAGCTTTCAATTTCCGTAATGGCTTCCTGAATCTTAGCTACAATATATTTTACATTTCTGCCCCTTTTCCAAATAGCTCCATCATCTGCAAAAAGTGACTTACCAATATCAGATCCTACTTGTGTGTATATATCATTGATCATGATAGAAAATAAAAGAGGACTGATGACACTCCCCTGCGGGGTTCCATTTTCAACTTCATGCCTTCGAGAATATGACTTGCCAACTCGGACTCTGATGGCACGGCCAAACAAAAAATCCATAATCCAATTATATACATTACCTCACAGACCCATAATGTCCAGTTTTATTAATAATCCTTCCTTCCACATCATATCGTAAGCTTTTTCCACATCAAAGAATACAGCTACAACACACTCCTTATTCGCTTGGGCTTTCCTGACTTCAGGCTCCAGGCACAGCAGTACTAAAGTACTCCGCCCTCTTCTAAACCCACTCTGATAAGGAGTCATTAGTTCATTTTTCTCAATGTAGTATGTCAGCCTTTCTGTTATCATTCTTTCCATAACTTTACACAAGTGCGATGTCAGAGCTATAGGTCTATAACTGCCTGGACTGGTTGGATCTTTCCCAGGTTTCCTAATAGGAATAATGACTGACTCTTTCCATATTATTGGCAGCTTCCCTTTCTCCCAGATCTTATTGTACATCTCCAGCAGCTTTCCTAATGCAAAATCACTTAATTTGGTCAACATTATATAACATACATTATCTTTCCCAGGAGCAGTCATTTTACACTTACTTAATGCTCTTCTCAACTCTTGAATAGAAAAAGGTATATTTACAACACTTTGCGACAAATGTCTTTCTTCATATACATTAGGATGTTCATCTAACACTTCCTGCCTCCTGATCTTACCTCTTCTGTCAAATTTTCCGAAGAATGAACTTTGACAACATTTTTAGCTAGAATTTCTGCCTTCTCCAAAGCACCAGTGGCAACTTCCCCTCCATTCTCTAACACTGGCAGGTTACTCTGCTGTCTTATTCCCCTCATCTTCTTAATCATTCCCCATACTTTATCTAATGGCGTAGTTCTCCCAATACTTGAACAGAATCCTCTCCAACACTCCCTTTTTGCTCTTTTAACAATGTTCCTTACCTGAGCCTGTGCCTTTTTATATTCTAATAAATTGTGTAATGAATGTGTCTTTCTTAGCTTTCCAAAAAGCCTGATTTTGTTTCGGATTGCATCATTACATTCTTTGTTCCACCACGGTACCATCTTAACACATTTACTAAGTTTACCAGTTTTATTCCCAATAGTTTGATTAGCGCTTTTAATTATATTTGAAGTAAATTGCTCATTTATTTCATCAATACTTCCTGCTATATCAATCTGATCAAATTCATTATCGCACAATTTAGCAAACATCTCCCAATTTGCTTTAGAAAAAGTCCATCTCATGATACAGTCTAGCTCAACCACATGATTTATATCAAACTTGATTATAATCGGAAGATGATCACTCCCAATACTGTTATCTGCCAATACTTCCCAACTGCTACCAGAAGCTAATTCACTTGTTACAAGAGTTAGGTTGATCGCAGACTCTGTTCCATCTCTAAAATTGATCCTTGTACCTTGCCCATTATTTAAACAAACTAATTCCTTTGCCTCCATTAAGTCCTCCACCACCTGTTCGTTGTAATCTGTTGATCTCCCTCCCCACATTGTATTATGTGCATTAAAATCACCACACCATATTACTTCATTTCCTTGGCAAAGACTGTCTAATTCCTCTATTTTGAGTTTATTACATGGATTATAAAAATTCAGGACACTAATTTTCCTTTTATTAATCCAAACTTCTACACCCACTATTTCTAAATCATGACTGTTCTTAAATGTTAGCCTACTATAAGACATGACTTCTCTGATAAAGATTGCACATCCCCCTCCCTGGCCATCATTTCTATCTTGTCTTATAGCAGTATATCCCCTAATTATGAAGTCCAAATGAGTCTTCAGCCATGTTTCTTGAATACAAATAACGTCTGGTTTTTCTTTTAACTGATATATATAGGTCTTGAATTCTTGTCCATTTGCAATAAGGCTTCTAGCATTCCATTGCAGAATGAAAACAACATTAATCTATTAATTAATCTGTGAATCATCATTATTGGTGGCTAGCATATCATGTATCATTTCAACGGTTATATCCTTTATCCCCAAAGATTCACCTGCTGCTTCCACTATTGTTTTCAGTCTTGACCTCTTTTTTGTTTGTTGTAAAGCAACATTCACCACTTTTCCAATAAAGGCCACAAACTTGTACTTATTAACAATCAATGCATCCTCTCCTATCACACACTTATGTGAACACTTTGTGGAGCTTTCCTTTGCCTGTGGGAGTTTGGGAAAATCTTTTGAAGAGAACATACTTGCTGCTACTTGGGATTTCCTAGCTATGTTTAGTGAAACCTTTTCTGTTGCTTCAGCATATGAGACTTTATTTTTTACTTTGTATCTCTGCACCTCCTTCGCCTTTTTCTGCACTTCGCAGCCCTGATATGCAGCACTATGTTCCCCACCACAGTTACAACATTTTACCTTAGCACCTGCAGTACAACTACCATATTCATGTTCCCCCGCACATGTTGGACACCTGGGCTTAGTTGCTTTGCACTTGTCTGCCTCATGCCCAAACCTTTGGCACTTAAAGCACCGCAGAGGTTTAGGGATGAATTCTCTAACTGGGAAGCTCATGCAACCGATCATTATCTTCTGTTGTATTGTTTCTTCAAACTGAAGAAGAACAGACAAACTATCCACTATCTTACCTTGATACCTAGTAGGAAGACGCTTAACTACAGACACTTTTCCCCCTTTAATTTCTTTCTTGAGTTTTTCTATGCCGATTTCTATGTGAACTCCACTGATAACTCCAAGAATTTTCCGATTTGCTCCAGGAACATGGCATTTAATTCGAACTTCATTCAGGGTCTTCCTTTTCAGTAACTTTTCCGTTGTTTTGCATTCATCAATTCAACCAACATCCGTCCTTTGCTCAGAAATCTTGCTTGCTTTATCGATCCAATTTCTTTGTGAATCGCTTTAGTCAAGGCCACTGGATGTAGCTTAGCTGCAGATTGCTCACCAAACTCCACAATCACTTTCCACTCTTCATTCTCAATCCTTTTCTTTACTTTCTTCAATTCATTCTGCGAATCAGATTCACTAAGACTGTCACTTGACATGTCTATGTTCTTTCTTGAAGACTTTTTCCTTACTTCATTCCACCCTCCTTCTCCTTCAGATGCACTTTCCATATCCTCCTCTCCAGGACTCAAAGACGCCATTCCACCAGCTGCTCTCAATCTCGCACTCACGTCAACGTTCACTCCAATCTCCATCTACTATCGCAATGTCCACCTAGCAGTAGAGCCACCACCGGGTCCTGGATGATTCAACGGCCACCGCTAACAGGAAAGGCGAGCATTACCCCTCCCTGTATTTAGTCTTGTCTCTTCCTGTGTTCAGTGTTGGTTCATCTTTTGTTTGTGACCGAGTTCAGTGGTGAGTGTTCTGTTTTGTCCAAGTTATTATTTTATCCTTGAAATAAAGGCAATATCAGTGTAATCTGCATTTGGGTCCTGCTTGCTTCACCCACCGTAACAGATCTGGTATAGGAAAAGTAGAAGTGCCAGAGTGTAGGAATACCCTGTTACAAGTAAAACTCCTGCAATCCAAATGTTTTACACTTTAAGTAACAAAAGTAAAAGTAGTCATTGTGCAGATTGGTCCATTTCTCAAGTAAAGTACAAATCCCTACTAATGGTCCTTAAGTAATTGAGTAAATGCACTTTACACCTCTTTAGCTTAGTTTACTACAAAGACAGCGAAACTGGAAACAACTAGATACACTTAAACTGGAGTACTGAAGATATTACCTACTTCTACAAACAGATTACAGCTGTGTACTGAATTAGGGATAACATTAAATGATATAAATTGATCTACGGGAGAATAAATGTATGGAATAATTGTATTTTGAATAGCCTGACACCCGAATTGCACTGTAAAAATAATCTGTAATCTAGGCAGTAAATTGCTGTATTACCCACAGTAATTTACTTTGAATTTATAATACAGTGTGATACTGTACATTATGCTGCATTGTAAGTGGAGTTATACATTGTGTGTGTGTGTGTGTGTGTGTGTGTGTGTGTGTGCGTGCGTGCGTGCGTGCGCGCGCGTGCGTGCGTGCGTGCGTGCGTGCGTGCGTGCGTGCGTGCGTGTGTGTGTATCCTACCAGGCACACCAAGGCTCATCATTTGGTTTGACACTTTACTTTTGACATGTAAAGCTGAACATGTATTTTAATTCCACATGTTTTGTATGTGTGCTTCATACATGTATGATCTATATAGTATTTAATTGTTCAGTTTTGAAGTAGAAAACATTTGCAGTGATATGCTACCTTTTCCATTTTGTCCACTTCTCTTACTTTTACATAATTACAGAAGATTTACTGTTGTGATTTCATGTTGTGACCTCACCACTTGTGATTTTGTATTTTAATTGGTCTGTTGTATTTGAATCTGTCATGAACTGTCCAATGTAATCTGTCATAAACTGTTGTATTTATATCTGTTATGAACTGTTATAATTATATCTGTTATGAACTGTCCTATTTTACCATGTTTTTCATATTGAACTTAATATTTAAATGAAATCAATAAACATTTTATTTAAATTGTATCCTAGTTTTTGTTTATCGTTTCAAGTAGCACCTATTGCAAATGAGACATGGATCTAAAATTAATTAGAGACAACTGCAGTAATATACTGTTAATGCATACACTACTGTAAATTATACTGTATACAGAACAGTAATGTATTGTTATTTCACAATACCAGTATTGTATAATCACAGTAAAATATTGTTTTTGAGATTACGTCAACATACAACATTACAGTAATATACAGTTATATAAAATACAGCACTGATTTTGATACTGTAAACCAAATACAAGATCGCTACTGTAAAGTAAAAATACAGTAACTTGGTGGCAACTTTGCTGCCAGTAATTTACTGTAAAATCCCCTGTATTTTTTTTTTTACAGTAGACTGAGGTTAGTTGTCCCAAAGTGTAGAACAAAGTTACAGCTTTATTACGGCAGCTATCGCACCAAAGAATACGTCGTAGCAGTGTCACACAGATGCCTTTTATTTATGTATTAACTTTGAATTCCCATGTTATTAAAGATATGTCTGAGCTGTTTTTAGAATGGATCCCTTGTCTTTTTATCTGTAAACTCAATCTACCTAAGGGTACTAATAAATAACCTGAACCTAATAACTAAAGACACTTTTATCTGAAATTGCATTTCAATTCACCAAAAAGCAGAATGAATATTTGATCAAGGGGGCAACCTCAAAACCCCTATTATATTTGTCCCCCAATATTAAAAAAACATATTCATACTTGACAGTAGCTATGTCACATGATATCAAGTAAATCACTCAGATATATACAAAACATGTCTCTGAAGTGTTTGGCTCCAAACACCAAACAGATCATTGCATCATCCCATAATCCCCTCTGTTTCAGCCCTGTTTCAAAAGTGCTGATTCTCTGTCTGTTGCTTTATGTGCTGTTTACACAATAACACAAACGGTTGTATCCGCTACTTTTCTCTTTCTTATAGCCCGTTCGTTCACACGAGGCCGTAACGGAAACGCGGAAACGGACGCCACAAACGATAACGGGTCACAAAGTGGATAGATCTGCAACCGGAACGCTCTGGGGGGCCAAACCTTGGTTGGTGATTGGCTAATGGTTACACAAGCCCAGAGCCCTAGAGAGAAATATCTCTATTATATATTATATACATTATTCTATATTATATCTCTATGACTCTGCACAAGCCAAAAAAACGTTATGACATCATAAAGTGGCCAAAATCGGATCAGCTCATTTTCAGACAGGTTTTTATAGAAATGGATCAGGACAAAAAGAGAGAGAATCTTTTTTCCTGAAACTTTCAGAATCTCTTTACACAGAGGGGACACATGGTGATGTAAAAAAGACATGAAAAAGTGGATTTTGCATAATAGCAGGTGACCTTTAAAGACTTTTGATGTACATTACAAAATGTGAGCCTTAACATGAGATGGTCCTAAATAATGTGAGATTTTAGTTGGCTCTGCCCTTGTAACTTACCATACTGTAGTTCTGCATGAGTGTGTGTGTTCAGTCCACAGTGGAGGAGTATCAGGTAGGCAGGTGTTAATGTGGGCAGGAACACACGATCACCTACGTACTCAGGCCTCCATTGAGCAGCTTCTGATTTTCATGAACATCCTACTCACCAGCGTCCTCTCAGCCTTTGTATCTGTATTCAGATCCACGTTGGTGATTCATCAGCGCGGCACTCTGGTTCTGTCTGTGCGACAGAACCGATGGAGCTGTCCATTCAAACTTCAGTGTGAGGAGGTCAGGAACGTTTCAGGCGTGCAGAAGGCCTCAACAAAGGAACATTTAAGGACGCAAGTACTTCAAGGCCAAGGATAGAAACATTAGAAAGCCTTTCTTTGATTTATCTAGCTGGTGCTTTAGTCCAGTAAGAGTTCAACAAGATTCTTTAAAAACTAGAAAAAGGTTTCAAAAACAAAATAAGAGCTACATTTTAAGGATTGGCTAATCTGTAAAATCATTACCCCAATATGTTATTTTTTCTTTAACATGATTCCAAAATCAGTGCTGCTCCTACAGCCTCATGTTTTTCAGAATTTCCACCACATCTGTAACAGATCATATATCAAATTCAGAGTCAACTACAACAACTAACACAAAGGGCAAACACTGATGTGGGGGGAATCAGGTCCAGCTCACAGTTGGTGTTCTAGTTCTTTCCACAGGTTTTAAATGGATTAAAGGTCAGGGACTAGTCATATGGAGCTGCCATTGTGTACAAGGGACATTATGATGTTACTCCGAGAAAGGGACCAATATAAATTGCTGGCATAAAGTTGGAAGCTCATCATTGTCTATAAAAGGTTTGGTAACCCTGTCAAAGACGTCCTTGTCTAGAAGCATAATTATGTGTTACACAATATGCTTATAGCTCTGTATATTTAAAAGGACTCGTATATATTCATAATGCTTTGTGAAATAACGATGACAGCTCTTAAAATGTCACTATTTAAAGAAATTGCTGGATGCACACTGACGTTTTTTGCAAGGATCATGTATATTTTCCAATAGTTAAATACATTATATCAGTGGTAAAATGAATTTGTAATGTGATTATGATTTACTCCAAGTGGTCATTAAGTAATGTTGAAATAATCGTGTCGTTGTTGCACAATTTGGAACATAATTTTTCACTTCACTTGAACAATAACCAACTTATAATACATTATAACAGTGATAATAATGCATTAAACCCAATGGAATGTTAAAACACTATGATTATGGCAACACAAAAGGTTGTGAGTTGCCAGCATTTAAAAAGTCATAATTCAAATGCTTTATATGTTATGAATATTGTAAAAAAAAACACTATACATGTAATAAGAGGTATTGTAGCTATAGCCAAAAAGCTCTATAAGCATATAATAACATATTACAAGTATCATAAGAACGCATTATAGACATTGGCATCATGGAAAGGAATGCTCCAATACATTTCCCGTCAATAATTCACCTGCTCTCAACAGATGGTAGAGAAACTACTTGTCGCCACCTTGTGTTCAGACGTGGAACATCTGGCCTGGCAGCACAGAGATAAATAACAAAAGTGAGTTTTATTGTAAAAAGAAAGTATAGATAGAGAGATTACAAAGTACTTTAAGACGACCTGTGGGATGCTGCAGAGGAAGGAGCCGGCAGTGTTAACTGTTTGAGATTAAATGATTTACAGATTACTCAAACGGATCTACAATGATACAAGTTGAGCTCTGTCAGCCATCTTTCTATACATTTGGGCACAGTGAAATAATGAAAGGCCCCTGCTCTTACAATACTCAGTGTGTGGAGAGCCAGGGTGTGGATTGAAGAGATTACCAACTGTTGTCTGGGCTTCAGGTAAACCCTCAGACGATATGCTTAGCCCTCTCTCCAATGACACGGAGCTAATCCACAAGGGGAGCAGAGAATTAGATCAGTGAAGCGGCTGGAAACGGGGTCAGTCTTTTTGTGAGTCTACATGCAAATGTTAGGAAGATGTTGCAGGGTTGGTCAAATAACTGTGAGACAGACGAGATGCCAAAGACTACAGAGCAGGGCTTTTGTATTAATCCTTTGTCAAAAGGTCAGTTTTATACAATTACAAGAACAGTTGTTTTGTATATTGCATTCAGTCCTTCTGTTTTTCTTCCATCCAACATATATCACATTGTCTTTTTGCACTTACAAAATATTTTTTATCAATAAAAGCAAGAGAAATCAGGTCTTTGGGTAAAGTTCTCCATCTATGTAGACTGAGAACTAAAAGTATTCAGATACATGTATGCAGAGAAAGGGAGTGTCATCATGAAACCAAAACAATTGAATATACAATGCTTCCTTTTGGTTTCCACATTTGTCTTAAAATGAGCAGATATGTATGATATAAAAGACAGAAAAAGTTTAATTTGCGTTTGATTTTACAGAGTGTTTTTTGACAGAAAGTAGTCCCACTGAAATCAGTTCACAGCACGCTCTGATGTGAAACATCCCGTGTCATCTGGACATTGCGGTTTTGGAAAAATGTTTCTGCTGATTTGTTTTAAGTCATTTTTACAATTCCTTGAGATCAAACGATATTCGGCTCACCTTCATTTTACTGAAAAGATGCAGGAATCTCAAAGTCTTTCTGTAAATAGCCTTTATATACTAAGAGATGATGTAATGATTCACAATGACATGCATTAAGGGAAGTCGATGTATTTCAAATGATTTAGTGGCGATATAACAAAGGTTAGGCACAGTTATCTGATTCCACAGGTCTTTAGGATTCAAATCAGCTTTCCTCCAGTGATGCGGTCCCGGCTGCCGGTGGGACGCGGGGCAGCGAGGACAAACGGAGATCGGGTGACGATATGGAGGAGGAGCAGTCTCTGAGAGAGGCTGATCACTTCACCACAGGCCTCTGCAGCTGATGTGTGTGTGTCTGTAGGGGGGTGGAGGAGTGTTGTGGAGGAGCTCCTACGCAGCGAGCATCTCTCTCTCCGGATTCTTCCTGGGACCATCCCGCTCTGGAACAAAGAGATTCACAGAGTTACAAAAAAAGCAGTACATTGGTTTATTAACAACCCTGCTGAGAAGGTAGGGCTGCATCACTCTGACTTTCTTTTGCTATCCATTTTCATTTACACAATATCTGTAAATGTTATTACTGCACATATTTTATTCCATTCTATTTCTATGTAAATACTGCTATATTTTTAGCCTATATTTTTAATGCTATTATAGTTTTCTTAAAATAGTTCTTTATCTGTGTTTTTCATTTTTGTTTTACTTTTATGTCTGCACCTTGACATCAAGTCAAATTCCTCGTACGTGTCAATCTACCTGGTGAAAAACCTGATTCTGATTCTGATTAGATACTAGTAGTATATTATGTTAATTATAACACAAGCTAAAACAGGACTGTCAAAGGCAGCTGTTGAAAATTGCCGTCACAGGTGGGCAAACTGAGGCAGCGCTAACAGCTATACTGTTTAAACATGGTTGGTACCAATGCAAATACAAATCAGGGGCCGTATTCACAAAGGATCTTAGGGCTAAAAGTAGCTCCTAACTGGCGAATTTAGGAGAAACTCCTAAACATAATGGGCGTGTCAGTCTTAAATTTAGGACTCCTAATTTTATTCACTAAGAGCAATTCACAAAGTATTTTAGGCCTAAAAGTAGCACCTAAGTTTAGGAGAGCTTAAAAGTCCTCGAGAGGACTCCTAACTCAGTAAGACCTATTCACAAAGAATCTGAAAATGGCTGTGAGACGAAATGTTTTGGAGACAATGGAAGACTGTGAATTGATCGAGAGATATAGGCTAAATCGTGAGGGTATCAAACTTGTTGTGGAATTAGTGCGGGATGCAATAACATCCCCGACTAACAGGAATAACCCGATTAGTCCGGAAATAAAATGTTTGGCAACACTCCGATATTTAGCAACAGGGAAAATGCAACTTTGCAATGCCGACGATTTAGGAATATCGCGACCATCAGTCAGCCGTGCCATAAACCAAACCATCAACGCGCTCTCTAGACCACATATCATCCAACAGTTTATCCGGTTTCCTTTGGACAATCAACAACTACACAGGATCAAAGCCAACTTCATGGCAATTGCAGGTATGCCCGGTGTGGTCGGTGCTATTGACGGGACGCACATACAAATAATTGCGCCCTCAAAAGATGAGGACGTGTTCGTCAATAGAAAGAAAGTACATTCCATCAACACGCAGATTGTTTTCATTCATCATGATAGGGGGACTTGAACGGCGGTATGGGCTGTTATTGAAAGTGTTTAAGTGCTGGAAATATGCTCATTGGATAATAGTTTGCGGGGTGCTTTTAATTGCCTCCTTGATTTAATGCAATTTACGTATTTTTATTGTTTGCTCTCTCTCTTTAACGTGCATATACAACGTCATTATCGTGGTCTGCACAAACTTGTCATCATGCGTGTATTCTGCTAACTGCACTGTCCATAACTATTTGATAGGAATACATTTCTAGCCTAGACTATTTCCTTGTTTTAGTGGGCTCGTTTGTGGGATGTTGCGGATGAGTTTCACTGAGACCGCCTGCTCTGAACAACCAATCACCGTACTGACTGCTTCTAAACTCATACACGAGAATCGACGTAATCCATAGCAACGGCGCGTCACTCTTAGTGATTTATCCTTAGTATGAGTAGGTCTCAGCGGCTTTGTGAATAACTTTTAAGAAAAAACTCCTACGTAAAATGTTTTAGCGTGAGTTAGGAGCACTCCTAGCGGTAAGATAAAATACTTTGTGAATACGGCCCCAGATCCTTAGCCATGGTGTAATCCTGTTTAGTATTAGGGTGTACAACTAAAAGGAAAGGCAGTATCAGAATATTGTTACACAGATTTCCTTCCATCTGACAGTGGTGCTACTCTGCATTAAACGGCAGTCCATCACAAAATGATTGACTTTAGGAAAACGCTGGAATTCAGATTTGGCATTAATTTAAGGCGGGTAAACAATAAAGGATGTTTATTTATTGTTACAGGATGTGTATTTTGTAAAATGTGTAATAATAAAAAAAAATGGTATCTTTAACATTGTTTTAACGCATGCTTCTTGGTTAATATCAAGCTGTTTTGGGTTCTTTTCTTGCTGTAACAAATGCACATTTCCCCTCTGAGGGAAGTGATTCTGAGAAACACTTTTTCAGTCAGTGTTGTTGAGAGAAGTTGGTCACAGACACAGAAGCAGATAATGTTGCCTGACAGCTGTCGGTTCAATTGAGTTAGACATTAGTAAAATCCAGGAACTAAAATGTCCCCAAGAGAGTGTGGCTCGATCACTATGATGTTTGGTCATTTTGTAAATGATCTGCCATTGAGCCAAGGTTTGATTTAATCAGGAACAAGAGAGAAAAGCAATGGGTTCAGCCTGGTATATAAGGGGAGCAACACGTTAGGATCACACGGCTGGGATGTCAGTACAACAGAAACAGGATAACAAAATGTCACAGCAAAGGTCAGAAAATACTGAAAAGCAAAGACAACAGCAGACCTGGTTTCTCCTCTGTGGCCTCGGGGACTTCTGGAAGCTCGTCTTCAGGAACCTCAGGCAGCTCCACTTCTCCCTGAGGGACAAAACGCATGATCAAACACTTCTTTCATCTCTAGTTCAAATACACATATCTGAGTAATGGGGATCAGTGTACCTGAGTGATGGCCTCCAGCTCAGCCAGCACAGCGTCTTCATCCTCCTGAGTGAAGGAGCCCGCCAGCATGTCGTCTATTTGCTGCGGAGAGACCACACACTGTCAGAAAACCTCTAACACTTTGATACTGTACATCGGACTTTAGAAATATCTGCTGGCAGAACATCTTTCTAAGTATTTAAATAGACAACATGTCATTATTGGAACACAAATACTTATTTATCCTGTGTTTATCACTGGTCTCTTTGCATTTAGTCCCCCTGTTTAGGAGTATCTTAGGCCTTTAGTAAATGCATTATTATATTCAAAATCATTCTGCAGAGACTCTTCTTTGGAACATTTGATAAGCCTAATTCAGCCTCCCAGCCACTTTCTTTGTGGTCGCTACACCCAGTTTGGAGACATCCTTAATGGCAAAGGATCATGGGAATTGTTGTTTTCACCACCATGCTGTCATTGCGGAGAGTTTCTACCGGTTAGGATTACCAAATCATTCAGGAGGGGTTTATCAGGAGCCAAATTATTCACAGAGGTATCGTCCTCCAAAGAATCTTAAATCTTGGTGATAAAAACACTGAATAAAGCCGTTACTTGTTGTCAAATCAAAGTTTTTCCAATGTAGTTTAGTTGCCGCTAATATTCACCAGCTTGTATCTCTGACAACCCATTTTTCCCAAGACTTAAATCCTTGATCTATTTAAAATATAAAGTGAAAAACAACCAAAATCGAAAAGTGTATTGTATTATGTGTGTGGATAAAAAGTCAATTTATTACATTACATGACATGTCATGTTAGACGCTTTTATCCAAAGCGACTTACATACTCAATACTGTGGGCAATCCCCACAGGAGCAATTTGGGGTGAAGTTTCTCAGGGACACAACGACACGCTGACTGCAGTGGGGTTTGAACCTGTTACCCCCTGATCCGAACACCAACGCACAACCCACTGCACCACACGCCAATGATCTAATAAACTGTTGTCTTGATTTCAATGACCTATTTCTTTCACTTAGTTGGAACTTGGAGAATGCAAGTACATAATTCAACAAAATATATAATGGGTGTAGGTTTTTAGACATTTTACATAGTTAGATATTATATATTTAAATAGCTGCAGAAATAATTGTCATGTATGTGTGACAGGAACTTACCCTCTGGTACTCTATGGCGTCTTGGGTTTCATCCATAATCCGCTCGACCTCTTCAACGGACATCACCTGAGGAGGGGAGCACCCAGAGCCCGTCAATAACAGGTGACTCAGGGAGGGGGGGTGATGTATCAAACATGGGATAAAAACATTTGTCAGCCCCTCCTGGGACTTCGTACACCACCTACCTCGTGCATTTTCTTCAGACACTCATTTCCAATCTTCAGCCCCTGGATGACCTTTGTTTCAACCTGGGCGAACTCGATGTCTTGAACCTAAAAGGAGCAGAAAAAAGATGACCTGTTAGTTTCAAAGAAGCTGCTGCTGTTACCACTGGCTGTCAATCAAATCCTCACCAGGCGCTCCAGGTTTCCGATCTGGTTCTCCGTCTTGTCTAGAAGCTGGTCCTGGTAGCGCTTCTTTTTCAGCAAGAGGAGCGCTTTACTGTTTGAACAAGAAAGTATATTCAACGTGAATCCACAAAGCAGCCTGGAGTAAGATGGCAACAACTTTCAACGATCTTGTCCTGCTTTTAAAGGCTGCATTCCAGTGAAGTGGTCTAACTTTCGGAACTTTTCCAGATGTTTTATTATTTGTCATTACCTGCTTATTCAATAAATCTACATTACTGATGATTATTAATCAAAATTATCCTGGTGGAAACAGCGTCAATGGACAACCTTACACATCTATATATAAATATGAATATATTTCTTAAAAAAAATATATTACTTTTTTCATATCGTCGAGCCCTACTTTAAGGTAAAAGTGAAGAAAAGCTCTCGTCAAAAAAACAAGTAATAAAATCTAAATCTGTTGAACTGAACAACATTATTTTTTCAAATAATGTTTTCAACATGTTGACAGAATTCTGCCTATTATCTATCTATTACCATTAAACGTATTAATGACAATAGGTTAAAATGTACATAGATTGTTATTTAAAGGATCTTGGACCCTGAATATCCTTAACAATGTTTTAATATGAATAACAATTGTTTCCATAAAAAAATGGTCCCTAATGTGAATCTTCAAATCATCGTTTCAATTCAAGGGACTCCACAGGTCAGACACCTTAACCAACAGCATCTCTTGCCTGTAATGATGTGTCCCTTTGTTTGACTGTAACACTGCAAACTCTTTTCCCACTCACTCTCTTTTGCCATCCTTCAGCAGCTGCTTGGCCAGAAGTCTCTCCTTCTCCAGCCGCAGGTTGATCCTCTTCTGATACTGCCGCAGCTTGTCTCTCTGCTGCTTCAATTGCTGAGAGAACCAAGACAACACAATGACATTTATATTCACATATATATATTCACATATATATATATATACTTTAAACCAATGCATTCATATGATAGAGCAGCTTTTGTTGCTCTCTGTGCAGTGGTGTAAAGTAACAACGTAGATTTCAAGTACTGTACTTAAATACAATTCTGAAGGACTTGTACTTTACTAGAGTATTTCAATGTTGTACTACTTTGTACTACAACTCAGAGGTACATGGTGTACTTCTACTCCACTACATGTATTTAATACATTTAGTTACTTTACAGATGTGGATGAATGATGTGAAATATAATCACGGGTTAAATCAGACTTTAGTTCCACCTGGAGTAAATCCACAAGCTACCCTGCAGTATACAAAGTCATTCAAACTAGCTGCACCTTTACCAGCTTTGAGAACACTTTCATGATCAGTCATTATAAAACATATCATATATATTATTCTGAAATGGACCAATCTGCACAATGACTACTTTTACTGTTGGTACTTTAAGTATATTTTGATGCAAATACTTTTGTACTTTTACTAGAGTAGCATTTTGATTGCAGGACTGTTACTTGCAGATTATTCCTACACTCTGGTACTTCTACTTTTACTCAAGTACAAGATCTGAGTACTGAGTAATATAGTGTCATAAACTCCAGGCTTGCAGCTCTGTCATCCTGTACAGAAGCTGTCAAACATACACAACCTGTAACAGACCAGTTTTAAGATATGTTACTAGATTAGCTAGGCCTGATTTACGTTAGCCTCTTTGGTCAAAATCGGCTCTCATAGCTCAGCACCACTTTTGTTTAAGTGGTTAATATCTCAACTCATACAATTGAGTGACACTGTTTGCTACGGCTCTCAAACGTGACAACTGAAAGCAGAATAATAAAAGGGTTTTAGGTAATAAACAGACCTACATCTAAGGGTTAATTAAATGATATTAAAGCCGAATTACAGAGTTACTTGCATAGTGCTAAAGTGATGAAGTTGTGTTGTAAAAACTGTGTTTGTACGGTAACTGATATTAAAGGTTGTTAAATGACTTTTATTTATAAAGCAGTGCGTCGGACCCCCTCTTGTTACAGCACTGAACGTACAGTATCAAAGTTAACACTGGACAGCTAGCTAATGTAAGCTAGCTGAGACACTCACCAACACCGCTTTGTCTTGTTCTGTCACTCGGGTTTGTTTCTTTTTTCCAAAAAGATTTCCCATTCTGACACAGCATCCCAGCTACGCTTTGCAGCCAGGAAAATAAATGCGAAGGTGAGCTAATTTAAAATCTGTTTTCCTAACTTATAAGAGGCATGCTAGGGTAGCTTCTCCTCCATTATTTGTGTAGTCATCTGTTCTTCTGTTGTCCACACCCACATCAGGAAGGACGGAACCCGGGCAGGGTCAACAACTACAGGAAGAAACTGTAGAAAACCTCAGAAATCCCTACAAATTATTCATCAAATTATGTATTCATTATGAGAAATGCTTCGTTACCCCTGTAAGCGTCAACATAAATGCATGTAAGTTAAAATAAAGTACAAACAACGTGTAGAAACACCATAGTGAGAGCTGCAGTACAACATTGATCAAGCTAACGTCAAAACAAACGTAAAAACATTCATATAAGTAGAGTGGGGAGGAGTACTCAGATGATCTTGTACTTGATTAAAAGTAAAGTACCAGAGTGTAGGAATACTCTGTTACAGTAAAAGCCCTGCATTCAAACTCAATCAAAGTACTAGCATCAAAATATACCAAAAGTAAAAGTAGTCATTTTCCAGATTGGTCCATTTCAGAATAATATATGATATGTTTTATAATGATTGATCATTAAAGTGTTATTCAAGCTGGTAAAAGTGCAGCTAGTTTGTATGACTTTGTATACTGCAGGGTAGCTTGTGAATTTACTCCAGGTGGAACTAAAGTCTGATTTAACACTTGGTTATATTTCACATCATTCATCCACGTCTATAAAGTAAGATATTAAATAAATGTAATAAAGTTATAAGATCATAAACACCTTCATATTAAATGTTAGCTCAGTTCACAATGTATGGCAGAGGATCTGGTACTAACTGAACTAAATACAACATTACATAAATAAAGACTGGCATTTTATGTAAAGGTATAAGTGAGTAAAACCTATTATTTGGGTTTAAATAAGCAGAGTCTACCAGTGGAATGGACAGTGGAACTATGCCCTGTTTCTATGGGAGCAGTGCAACACAGGGATGAATCTAGAGTGGCAGAATGTTCCGGCCTCAGTCCAGCAGAGAGCAGCAGAAAGGGAGGACACACTTCACAGCGGAGCTGAACACTTTTTTTATTTAACTTGTTCTGTTTTCCAGTAATGTACTGTGTTGGGGAAAGAATACATTTACTTTACCCACACTTCTCAATCAATTAAATTAATTTTCTCTTCAGTGACTCTACTAATATTAGAACAGTGAGATGTGCAGTTAACAGGAGATGCAATTGCTGGGTTTTTTCTTGAACTAAACAATTGAAAGAGGTAAATATTGCTCGATCTGTTACCTGAATTGGATGTGCAACAAATGGACTGCATTTGAGATGGTTTTTATGCACCACAGAAAACTTTATGAGGACTAAGAATTTGAAGTGATACTACATTTACCAAGAAAAATGTGGTTCTCAGCAACAAAAAGTGACCTTTAACTCCCCCTTAAACCACACATTAGGACAAATGTAACACCATGAATTAATTATTGATATTTAGTGATGTGGGTAGATGTATTTTTTTAAATTATCTAACTTTTTGGAAGGATGGGAAGCCTATTTCTCAAAATGTCAAAAATAATAATTTGAATCGTTTATTTTTGTATACTCTTTTGTCTTTTCTATCTGGAGAAGTGCAGCTTTAAAACTGGACTCTATTTTGTACATGTTTAGTTTGTTTCAGAGAACAGCAATCCTTAGAAGGTGGCAGATGTACAAATGTTGTGTTTGGTACACAAGTTGACGATTCAGGAGGAGAAGCAAAGACAGTGGAGAGAGATGAAGGAGGAAATTATGACAGAAGACTGGCTACAAGGGATCGACTCAAAACGCAATTTTCAGGCCACACAACCATAGGCTACACGTCATGAACAGTTACAGAACATTTGACAAGTTAAGTTACATTTAAATAAAAATAGTCCTATCCCCTATCTAAGGCCTCAGAAGTTTACTTTTCAAATAATATCATTATACATGGACCTAACATATCGCCACCTAAACCCAACCTAATGGGACCAATGTTAGCTAAAACTAGCCTAAGGAATATCCTTTCATTTAACTACGTGTTTGCATGTGCATGACACTGTATCGCATGTTGTGGGATTTTTTCATTTAGGGACTGGAAGAAACCTGCCGCCCCAACTCAGATGTTCAATCTGACCATTGATTGACAGTTTTAGATTTAACCTGCTCCCTATCTGGGGATAAGATACTGTTTGATTAATGTTGACATGTTTCTAATATTGATTGAGTTATAACAGGTAACACAGATGCAGAATCAGTGGCCAAGGGGCTACTGTGAGAGATGTCATTCCAGAAGGGAGTACCAGAGAAGTTGACCTGTGATAATGAAACAATTTTGTAATATTTCAACAGGTATTAAAGTAACTGAGGTTTGAACTGTAGAAAGAACATATTACAGTTAAGCTAAAACATAGTAATGTAATGAGATTTAATTTAGACAACATCTTGTAACTAGCCTGGTAAAGAAGTAAAAGCCATAGACTTTATTGAGGTAACATTATGGGGATACATTTAATTTAAATTCATAATAGAAAGACATTTGATGACAGTATGTTGGATTTCTGTATTCATTTTTCAGCTTGATAATATCTAAGCACTGTAGAAGCAGTCTCGCCTGGAAATTATTCACTTTGTCAGCATCATGATTTTAGTTGTTTTTAATCCATAACAGTGTGTTTCTTTACCAGAGACATTAGCAGTTCATATTATATTTAGATTTTAAATAGGATCTCAAGGATTTCATTTAAAAATAACGCAGATGCTTGTCAGAAATTCAGAGCTATTGAAATATGTTATTTAGTTCACCTGAAGATGTTAGGGTTTATTTTGTTGACACAGGCCAAGTATTAAGATTCTGAAGGGGCACTGGCAGATAGGAGGTCTGCAACTAATTTAGAAAACCTGTTCACAGACAGCTGTTGTTTTAAAACACCCCTCCAACAGGCTCCAAGCAGCCTACCAGTGGTGGGTCAAACACCTGAGGGCCTAGAAGCCCTGAGCGTAGACTGGAGGGGTGGGTTTCAGATTTCTCCACACAGGTTCCTGACGCCAAAAGGGGGACCCGAAGAGCAGGAGGCCGACACAGCGGAGTTCGTCTGGCTGAAGGTCAACAGGCCTCTGTGGCTCAACCCCAGGTTCTCCGGTCTCTACAGAGTGACCCAGAGGACATCTCATGTCGTCCGCCGAGGAGCAAAGGGGGACATCTGGTACTACTGGAGCCAGTGTACGGCGAGGAAATCACTGGCTATCACCATGGAGGACATCAGGACGGACCTGGCTATCGTCCACGAGGACATCCCGACAGCAGACGACTCGGAAGCTGTCATCAGCGGACTGGAGGAGAAGGACCTCGCGGACATCCCTACATCAGACGACTCGGAAGCTGGCGTCAGCGGGCTGGGGGACTTCTCGAGGCAGCAGAGGAGTCTACTTCTCTCTGATCAGATTCATCAGTTCCACCTTTGAAGGAAAGGCCGCATCTCCCCCTCCCTATCAGCTGCCCTTGTTGGCGTTTTCCTTTGAGGGGGAGGGGGGCCCTGAGGATTCAACAACATGCAAGGATGCTGCTTTCTGGCACTCAGGCAACCACTCTGATAGTTCCTTCACTGACATGAAAAGTGGTGTTCTGTTCCCAAAGGTTTAAGGTTGGGGGACAGACACAGTAGCAAAGAATGACAGTAGTTGTGTTTCAAATGTCTTATGTGAGTTGGTCTCGTGGGGCGAGACCAAAAGGGGGAATTGAAGTATTATTTGAATTATTTGAAGTATTAAAGTAACGTGTTATGGCAGGAAAGTTCAATCTGGTATATTCATTTTAATGTCACCTTATATATATTCATGTGTGTTAAATTTGAAGGGACAAAGTATATTTTTCCTCCCCAATATATTGAGGTGAAGTCTTTGTGTTTAGAAAGGGATGTGAGCAGGGGACATCCTTATTTGGGGATAGCTCCAAAACTCTGGAATGTTTCCCTCATAAAAGAAGAGGGTGCGTTACACATGCTTAGGGCAAATGCGTGTGTTTTCATTGCAGTAAATATATGTGCTGCGTGATTACTGTTCAACTATACCTCTGTTTTTATTCTTTCATGTGTGGGTACTAAATGGCTACAAACATTGTGGAGAAATGAGCTTAAACATGTTTTATTACTCTATATGAAATGGAAGCAGCTTTTATGACAGTGACGAGAGAGCTGGGGGAGGGGACATTCTTCTTAAGATTTTCAGCATGTCAATTATCAGGGAAATCTACTTGTTTTAAATAGATGTGTGTGGTTGATTACTTTGTATTAATAATAACAGTATGTGTAAAGGAAGCTGGAAATATGCAATGTGAAACCTTTTATTTGAAGTAAGGATGTGAACAATAGCTCAAACAAATGGAAAGGCGGTAGGACAAATGAGTGTGTTCTCTATATTGGGCCTGTGTGAAGTTTGACTATTTGAAAAGCATCTCTAATACTGCTTAAGAGCATAGGTAATGTGTTCCTCGTTATTATTGATATGAAGGTAATTTACATGTATTACGTATATTTAGCCAACTATAACAACTATATCTTAAAACAAACTTTTAACTTGTGTGTGGTAACCTGAGGGGGGGGGGGAGATGGACACAGGGACAAAGAGCCATAAAGGGGATGTGTGTGTGCTGGCTGCAGGATGTGAAATAAGATAAGGAAACTTGTTGTTTAAAGCAGGTTCGTTCCAGACACCAAAAGGTATCTGGTTTTCGTCAAACTGAAAGGGACTTTTTGTTTCCGGGTTTCTTCTGCTGTGTCGCACTGATTGGGTGCGACAGGCCATGTGTTGGTCTCTCCCAATAAGATGACCTCTGGGGGAAAGCATGCACACACCTCCTCCTGTGTTTTTAGTATGAAAGCCTGTGTTTTCCTTTGGTTCGCACTCTTGTTTTTGACTGGCCGTTCCTGAGACGTGTCTCACACGGTGGTAGAACCTGAGCCCGGAGTACTCTGCAGAGTGCTTCGTGATTAGGTGAAGTATTTGTATGTTTGCACCATTAAAGCAGATTATTGTTTAACCCTTATCCTGGCTGCTTTGAATTGTTCCTTCTTTTGAGAACCAGCTCATATAAGAACGACGCGGAGCAGAGATTCTGCCCCAACAATGTCCTTGTTGTGTAGGTCTTCAGAAATTAAGACGCAAGAAAATCTCTTGTTTAAACCAGCCTATTACTTTAGGCTAGGTTCTGGAATTATATTAAACCTACCCTCAAAATCAACCTTGATTTCACCTGACCGTGTTCTCCATGAGAAGCACAAGTGGTTCATTAAAAACATCATGGGCTGTTTTATGGCTCAGGTTGAGCTGCAGCAGTTGTGCTTCTGCTTCATATACACCCCCCTGTTTAAAGTAATATGTTCAAATCAAAGCAGGCAAGTATGGAAGACTGGTTGGCCTATGACGGGTAAGATCCCCCCGTAGAACCTCGGGACAACCTGAGGTAGGCACAGCCGCGAGTACTTGGCCTAGTTGCCTCTGTTAAAAGGGACAATGTGCAACTCTTTGTCTCATGCTCTTTAACAAGAACACAACACTCAAAGCAGTACAGAAAATGTCCAGAGACTTGTTTCTGGTACACATCAGCCCTGAAGGAAGTAAATGAGGCTACTAGGAGAATCCTGAGTCCCATTAAGTATTGATTCTGCACCGATCAGGTCAGGCAGATTCTCCTCAAAGCTGGACTGGTGTTGGTATGTTATCAATGATTGAGACAAAACTAAATGAGATCATATAACACACAAGAAAGGGTCAAGTATGGAAGATGTGGAAATGGACATAAATATTTGTTGCAGCTTCCAGACGTTCTAACCAATTTTGAACGAACCGCAGGAATTTGTGTTGCTCTTTTGGCTTTTATATACAGTCTGCTAGATATAAAATGCAGGATTTGCATTTTAGTTTTGTTATATTTTAGTATTGTTCTTTTTCTCAAGGTAAATACTCCTAAACTTTAGTGGCATGTTCTGCTTAACATTGTTTAAGGGTTTACTTGTTAATTGTCTATATCAATGACATCAGCCTATCATTGCAGACAGATTGCTAGATGTGCAACATAATAAACTCACCGGTGTTTTTTTTGTCTGTCGATAGAAAAAAAGATGAAAGAGTAATTTGGATTAACATTTATTCTTAAGAAGGTCGTGTAGAAACCACAGACTTCATGATCCAGACATGGGGGAGACAGGAGGAAACACAGCAGAGCTAAACCACAGTCTTAAAAAAATTAAATCAGTGCACAGATAATCTTACAAAGATTGCATAATATAAAGAAAGGTTATAACATTTCCCAGAAACAGTGCAATTGTACCACAAAATGAAACCCACTCCACCTTCATCGCCAGTTGCCTAAATGCTCCACTACCACAGAGGCAAAGAATAACTTCTTCACGTTAAATACTCCAACTAGATGCTTTGTTTAAGGAGGCGGGGGTTAGACAAGTGCATGTTAGTCTGGGTGGATACAGGTTTCACACACATGAATGTTAAAGAATGTTTGCATTTGTGAACCAAACCCTAACCCTACATTGCACTTGGGAAAGCAAATGTAAAATATAGACAGTGTATATATGACATCCAAAAAAAAACATCCATACCGGCAAGACATAAATAAAGTAATGCAGAGCCAGTGTTTTCATTTGTCCCATTAAAAAAAAAAGGTACCAAGGCTACATGTTTGCAAGAAAATAGGGACAGCATTTACATAAAGTTTTCCCATTTAAAAAAAGACCTCAGGCATTACTCCCACTCACTTTCTCAAGCTCAGTGATTTGAAATCTTTAGTGTCTGTAGTGCATGATAGTCAATCGGCTACACTTACAAATGCTTCAGATGAACTGAAAATGCACAAGTCCTCTCGTACTTCAGCCCAAGAAATAACAGGTTACAACGGCAAATGTAACGGGATAAATAGAAGCTGCAGCAAGCTCTGTTCAGAAAAGGTATTGAAGTTCATGATATTTCATATAAATAAGCATCTTATCTTCATATCAAAACATTTTCTTTTTTTAAATGTACCTCCAGCTTCTGCTCCACAGCTGCATTATACAACCAACTTGAATCCATGAGATGAAGTTGACTGACAGAAGTGGACAAATCTACTGCACCTGGCGGTGTACCTCTGCTACACTTCCTCTGAGAAGATTAGAGAGGTTTGAGGCCACAGTCGTTGCTGCTGAGTCGCATCAGTTTGGCAAATGTTCCTGTTATTTCGTCCACCTCAAGTAAAATATCTAATGGCAGATATCACCCTCCAAGGTCTGTATATGATCATTAAAAACAATAAAACTGAGCCGTACAAATCACATTTTTACAAATTCCCTTCAGCCTTACTGTCACCTGAATGTCATGAAAAAAATTACTATTTATGTGTTTGCTGATGGGTATCGCGCCAGCTTGTACAAACAGTAGATTATGCAGATACAGGCGCAGCCACACAAAGTATACACACACGACACGATACACACACCAAGAGGCTTAGATAGAGCTAACAAAACACAGCTGCGTGATTGAAAAATGGCACCAAAGTGAAACAGAGTGATGGGATACAAACCCTCCTCTTAGCGGATGCCAAGCGTACATTCAGTTTTCAAAAGTCTCAGAGGACACGGCTTCAAAAAGCCCCGTCTGGATGTGAATGCGACCACAGGCTCTGCCTCTAACGTGTAAGGTCATGGGCCCTGGCTAGTGTCTGAGGAGGGCAGTGTGCTACATGTACTGGTGTGCATATTCTAACACTCCCAAGCTATGGGATCTAGATCAAAGCTAAACCTGCAGAGAGGAAGGCCACAAGGCAAAAGAATCATCAGAAACCCTTCGTCCAAAAACCGTCTGTAAATAACCAACCTCCTCATGAGCGTGCATGCTGAAACACTCGGCCCTGAAGAAAGCTTACTGGATGTTAGTAAGATGTGCATGCTGGTGTAAAATGACAAGAAGGGACTCTGGGACTGAATGGATGAATAAACCTGTTAGTTAAGCGGGGGACTTGGTCTAAAAACTATTAATGCACGTGCTTTTGACAACAAAAATATAATTGTCCGTGTGAGGAGCGTGTAGTTCGGAGATGTGCTGCTTTGGTACGGTCGTGGAAGGATCCCTAGTTCTGTTACAAAACATGTAAAAATTCACAAACACACCAAAACACCTGAAGAAACGAGCAAACACACTTACTGTACCGCTTCCCGCAGAGGAGGACGGATTACAAAGCATAAATATTATTTATATATTTTTTCTTTTCCCCCGTGAAGTTAAAAAAACACAGTTAGAAAGAGGTGTCGCATCAGCGTGTCGAAGACGCCCCTGGGATCAGTGCGACGCAGAAACAGGGAGCACCAGTGGACGAGGGTCACACACATGCACGCCTCAAGAAAACAGCCCTGAACACACACACACACACACACACACACACACACACACACACACACACACACACACACACACACACACACACACACACACACACACACACACACACACACACACACACACACACACACACACACACACACACACACACACACACACACACACACACACACACACACACACACACACACACACACACACACACACACACACACACACACACACACACACACACACACACACACACACACACACACACACACACAGCCAGTGTGTGTGAAAGCCCCCACACATCTGTCCGTTCATTGGGGTGGGGGGTGCGTGGAGCGGGCGGGTGCTGGTGTGGGCCCTCAGGCGTTGGGACGGGTGAGTACGGCTCCTCTCAGGCTCACAGCTGGTGCACGATGCTGTCGGGGTGGGTGGCTGGCACGGAGCCGTCCTGACGGAGCCGCTGCCACTGGAACGTGGTGCTGAGGGAGCCCACCTCCTCCTCCTCGCTCTCCTGCTCCTTGGCAAACTCCATGAACACCTAGCAGAGGGGGAGGAGAGGAGGAGACAAAGGTTAAGAGGAACACTTACAGATAATAACAGGTGGTATAGATAAGAGCTGCTAATAACTTTTATTAAAGGTCCCCTATTATACTGTTTTTCATCAATATATTATAGGTCTCAGATATATACAAAACATGTCTCTGAAGTGTTTGGCTCCGAACACCAAACAGATCATTGCAGCATTACCCATAATCCCCTCTGTTTCAGCCCTGTTCCAAAGTGCTGATTCTCTGTCTGTTACTTTAGATGAAAATAAGGAGCCACTCCCCACGCCCCTCTGAGAGAGATTTGGTTACAAAGAACACTATAGCCGCGTTCACACCGGAGTACTTTTCCCACTTTAGTTCCGATATAGTTCCGAAATGTCGCGTTCACACCAAAAAGAGCCGGAACTAAAATTAGTTCATGAGAACCTTTTTACCCCCTTTTCCGTCCCTGCTAGAGAGCAGGGAATCTCTTGTGAGAAAATAGCTATATTTCTGATTGGCTGGGCGGATTGCAAACCACGCCCCGTAAAACTCAAAAAAAGTGTTGTGAAGCCACCATTTTATTATCCTCGCATTAGCATTATTAGCATTAGCATTAGCCCAGCGCAGAAACGCAGAGAGACTAACTTATGGCAACACAAAATAAAACATGGGAGCGGTGGAGATGAGGAGGCGTCGGCGTTCTGGCGATTTACTCGGAAGGCTTCAGTAGAAGCTGCTGGGAGTCCCAGCAGTTTCTACTGAAGCCAGTCCCTAACAACCGGGGACTTCCGGCTGGGGACCTCGGGTGGCAGTATACGCCGTGAAGTTGTTTGCGGCCTGCCAGTAAACCCAAAGTAGAAGAAGAGGAAGTGACGTCAGCGGCTTCATTTGCCTAATACACCCCCAGGGACTTATTCAGGTGTGAACGCGTTCATCAGAACTAAAGAGTTCTGATTAACTAAGTTCTCATGAACCTTTGTGGGAAAAGTACTGCGGTGTGAATGCGCCTAATGGTGCTCTAGGAGGAGATTCAGGTGATAAGGTGTGTGGGGGGGGATTACCTTGGTTGCTGATTGGCTAATGGTTAACAAGACAAAAAATCGTTATGACATCATAAAGTGGCCAAAATCTGATCAGCTCATTTTCAGACAGGTTTGTATATAAATGGAGTCTCAGAGTCTCTTTACACAGAGGACACACATGTTGATGTAGAAGAGACATGAAGAAGAGGGGACACATGTTGATGTAGAAGAGACATGAAGAAGAGGGGACACATGTTGATGTAGAAGAGACATGAAGAAGAGGGACACATGTTGATGTAGAAGAGACATGAAGAAGAGGAGACATGTTGATGTAGAAGAGACAGGAAAAAGTGGATTTTGCATAATAGGTGACCTTTAATATATATTAAACCCATCATTAGTACCGTATTGACCCGAATATAAGACGTTTTTTCTTTCCTATAAAAAATATGAAAAAGAGGGGTCGCCTATATTCGGGGATAGTCTAGACCAGGGCTATTCAATTACACATTCAGTTGGGCCAGATTTTATAACTACAAAATTCAGCTAGGCCAGACATTCAGCGGCCTGTAAAAAGCGGGTAGTGACACATTTTAAACCAACACATATTACTGCGATGGAAAACATGCAATTTTTATTCATTGTTCATCGAACAAAGGTAGGTCAAAAAGTGCATAAAAACACAACAAATTAGCATTAATTTAACAGAATCTGAAAAAAAGTGCACAGTTGTAGCATTACATTTGTTTGCTTTAGAAGTCAAATATTCAGGTTATTGTTTTTGAACCAGGCACATCACAAAGTGCATTTACTGAATACAATAATAGCAGTCTTCATAAATGTCCTCACATACAAAAAAAACAGCTAAAGAGCTCCAATGCAACACAAAGAGGTAGTACTGTAGCAATACTATTTTTTTACTTTTCAAGTAATAACAAAAAAATCATACGTTTTGGTCACATTTGACCCAGACACATTACAAAGTGCATTTAAATGAATACAGAAAGAACTGTCAAACCCTTCAGTGCACAAACCCATAACAAGGGATACGGGTAACTATATGAATGAATATTACACTACACGTCTACTATAGTAAACTAGGTGCTTACTATCACCTCATTTGTGATTTGTCATCGCTGACTTTTTTCAATGGGAGAAGGGACATTTTTAGTTTTGAACGAGAGCAGTGATTTTTTGCTCATAGGATGTCAATCCTAAGACATTGGTGAAGAGTGCTGTCAGTCAGGGAGCAGCGAGTGCTACTTTTGATTGGTTCATGTGTGAAAAGCTTGATTCACATGTGTATGTTGATCCAAACATACTGAGCACACAGATCACTACTTTCTGAACGTTAAGGCCCAGATACACCGGCCAGTCACCTGAGAAGTCGCCGACGCCGACACCGACTGTTGCGTCGCCGGACTCTCCCGCGTATTTGCCGACTTCGCGCACTGGAACACACCGCAAATCCGAGCCGAGCACGTATGAACTGCGCATGCGTGAGTGGCAATAACTCTCCTTACCAGCAGGCGGAGGTAGTGTGTATTCATCATTCAAAAGAGGCAAAAACCGGAACAACCGGAAGACAGAGAAGAAGAACAGACTCCGTTATATAAACAAACAACAAATAGCGTTTTTCTTTCCATTTTCACTCTCGTCCATTGAAAACATGAACGAACAGGAGCTCTATAAACCGATGAGGTGAAATAGCCGTCCGTGTGTGTTCCATCTTCCATTTTAAATCATTTGTTTACCTCCCTCACTTCCGTTAACGCTTCTCATGCACTGATTCGCTAGCTGAACAGCCAATCAGTGTTATCCCTTTGTCCGACTTCCGGTGGTGTTCCCGACTTGAATCGGCAAGAAAAGGCGTCAGGTCGGCAGAAAAGACCCGACGGTGCGGCACACACCACTCCGAATAGGGCGTGCCCACGCTCATGTTCGGCCCGACTCCCATTTACTGCTGATTTCGGGCCGGTGTATCTGGAACTGCTGTTTTTTGACATCATTCCAAAACTTCGCTGGCCCGTTAGTGCGCTGCATGTCAATAAGTTCCAGTGTATATTTCCCCTTGTCGATGCAGGGGACCACTTCCTTTGCTCTGGTTGATATGTCCCCCTCTATTGCAACAGTGAAGGGGTCTCTGGCAAAGCCCATCACCTCTGTGGGCAGAGCAAGTCCATCCAATCGACCGGCAAAGTTCTCTTTCAACCTCGCAATGAAATCTGTCATCACATCCGTGATTTGTGCCGGAGATGTGATGTGTTTGGGGAGCGTCGGAAAATGCAGCATCCGCCCCTGCTCAAGTCGGTCGCGAAAAGGTCCAGCTTGACTTGAATCTGCTCCACAAGATTAATGAACGTTTTGTCTCTGTTTACGCTTCAGAGTTGAGAGATACATGTTTTAGAGTTGCTATCATAGGACCACCGTTACTAGCACCACGAGATGCACTTTCAAAAAACGTGCTGCGTTGTGGTTTGGTGGTTTCTATGCAACGCGGAGTGTTGCGTTCATGGTCTGTACTAGTGTAGGAATTTGGCTACGGGAGGCTGGGCCACTCGGGAGTTGGTCGCCAGTTGAATAGGCCTGGTCTAGACTTTTCGATGTAATTACACAGTCACAAGAACAGATCGCCCCAAACGAGTGTTTTAAAGTACGGTAAAAGTACACAGCAACAGGAAAGATGGAGATGCAGAGACACAGCGACCAACTGGAACAAAGTGGCTCAAAAGTAAGGCAAGTTAATAAACAAGAGAGGAGACCTTACGATGCCAATTCTAAGATAATGGTGATCAACCAAGCAGAGTCATCAAACAACTGTCGAGCAGCAAAGACATATGGTGTTACTGAGTGTGACGTTAAAAGATGGCAAGCCCAAAAAAAACGCCTTAAAAATGTAAACAGTCTTTATAAAAAACAGATTTGATCTTCAAAAAGGCATTTTGCGTCTTGAAATAGAGGGGCCATCTTATAATCAGGGTCGTCTTATATTCGGGTAAATACGGTAATTCAATTACCACGCAGGAAAAGTCTTTCTTGTAGGCCTCCAGGGTGAATGACGGATTAAAAACAAATTGGAGTAAATGGGGGCAGTCCAATTCTCACTGCTTAACAAACATGCATTTTCACTTAAACTTTTCTATTTTAAATATTTCAGACTAATCAGGACTTGCATGCTCGAAAAGCACCATGGCGCAGGCGTGAGAATGTCTATGTGGAAGAGTTTCAATAGTAAAACTTTAGTGAAATGTTTGGGTAATAGTGAGAATACAAGTAGATTACAGAGACTTGGATCAGAGTAGTGGAGAGTTTGTAAACGTGGCCCCCTTAAACCAATTCATTTAATTATTTGTTCACTGTGAATGCGCTGTGAAGTACTTGTATCATTAGGGTTTCATATTGGTGAAATATAAAGAAATAGGACCAGAAAAAGACATGTCCAGTTGTTAAAGAGCATCTTGCAGGTTTTTATTTTTCCTACATTTATGCTTAAACTTGCTTGAAAATTACAATTAAAAAAGTGAATGCAGGATTTGATATGTTTTACGAGACATAAGGGCAGGAATTCAGAGGGAAAGGAGCCATTTTGACCTCTGCTCTTAAAAACGGCTTTTTTTTAAGGTCATAGGTCAAACGCGTCATATTACATCACACAGGGGACACATCTCCGCTCTCTGACCGCGGGTATAGTAGAGTTGCGTTGAGTAGAGCGGTTGTGTTTTAAGGAGCTGGTATTTTTCGGTAGTTTTACATTGTATTTCACCATTTGTAATCATGGTGCAGTATTGTGTTTGTGCAGGTTGCACAAACACCAGCCTGTCAGGACATCGAGTCCACAGTAAAAAGGACCGGAGCTAGCGTTCGTTCCTGGGTGCGTTGTGCATCCACCTCCCTGCAGCACATACTCTCCACAGCTTTATTAGGAAACCGTATTACTTCTCTCTCTCCCCCCCCATTCGCTGCTCTCTCTCTCTCCCCTCCGGTACACAGCACCGTAAGACATAGTGTGGAGTTCCATTAGGTAACGCTGTGGTGGCTGTACTGCTCCAGCCGTCTCCTTTGTGTTTGTTTGTTTCCCCCTGTCTGTGTTGTTTGTGTGTGCGTGGTGGCTGTCACTCCTGGCTCCCGGCTCAACCTCCACTCACCTGCTGCAATCAGCTGTGCACCCTCCCCGACTACACACCTGCTTTCCATCAAGCCATTTACAACGGCATATCAACGGAGGCTCCACAACCTTTCTCCGCCAGATCGCCAAGTATCAGCCGTATCTAGGGTGGCCATCCGTCCGGTTTTAGGTCGGACAGTCCGGTTTTCAATGTCTGTGTCCGTCTGCCGGCGCAGCCTTGAGCCGGACGCTCATTTGTCCTCCTTTTGAGGTGATCCCCATTTTATACTTTTAGGGTATAAAAAAAAAATAGACAATTATACAAAGAAATACAAAAAATAAGTTATGTGTAAGTATATATCCCTGTAAGACTTGTGGTCTTACAAATTATTGGCTGAATGTGATGTCAAATAAATATCTTGTATTTCATTGGTTAATAAACGTAAACAATTAGCCATGTGCTTCTTGACGTCACGTTCACGGCATGGCACTGTGGCACAGAGTGACGTTAGCGCTAGCAGACTAGCTCATAAGCCAACTCCGCCTAGTTAGCGGTAGGTTAAACCGCAGAAATGCCGAAACGAAAGACTTCCTTTAATCCTGAATGGTCGAAAGAGCATGGATTCCTCACAAAAAGCCGAAAGGACGACTTCCATGCTTTTTGCACGTTGTGTCGTTGCGATGTGGAGGTAAGTAGCAAAGGAAAAGGTGCTGTCGACAGACATGCTAACACAGATAAGCACAAAAGCAACGATCAAAGCGCAGGTGCCTCTTCACTTTTATCGTTTTTCCGTGAAGCTTCATCGCCTCAAGATGACAAAATCTCCGCAGCAGAACTTTGTAAAGTTTATCATGCCGTCAAGCATCACCAGTCATACAGGAGTGTAGACTGTGGAATAAAAGTTGATCGCACAATCTACAACGACTCATCAATAGCAAAAGGGATGACCTGTGGAAAAACAAAAGCCAAAGCTTTGTGCGAAAATATCCTAGCACCCTACTCTGTCCAGACGCATGTGGATTACATAAAAGAAAATGAACTGCATTATTCAGTGGCAAGTGATGCATCAAACAAAGGTACGATCAAGTGTTTCCCCATTGTACTGAGATATTTTCACTTTGAGGAGGGCGTGCAACATGCACTGTTGGATTTTTACAGTGATAGCAACGAAAAGTCGGAAGCTATAACAAATCAGCTGCTATCTAAACTGGAGATGTCTGGACTAGATGTGAAAAAAATGTCAGCATATGCAGCAGACAACGCCAGCGTTAACTATGGAAAACACAACAGTGTTTATCAGAAACTGAAACAGGCTCAAAAAGACGTGCTCGCTGCAAACTGTTTAGCCCATATTCTGCACAATGCAACAAGATATGCAGCAAGCAACTTGGATATTGACATTGAAAATGTTGTGCTTAAGGTGTATAGCCATTTTAGCATCTCAGCTAGCAGAACGGCGCAGTTGAAAGAATTCTGCGAGTTTGTGGAAGTGAGGGAATGCAATCTGCTGCGGCACGTTGTCACGCGATGGATGTCTCTGCTGCCATCTATTGACAGAATCCTGAAGTGTTGGAGACCCCTGACCAGCTACTTTCAGAGTCTAGGTGAGGAGGAATGCTTCAAGATTTTGTGGAAATGCTTTGGAGAGGATGGCAACGAAGTATCTGAGATGTATTTTCTCTTCCTCAGTCACATTCTGAAAGTGTTTTCAGACTGCATTGAAGCACTTGAGGCCAAATCATTCAGCATAACCTCTGTGTTTAAGGTAATGACTGAACTGAAAGGGAAACTTGAGAGAAGGTTAAAGGACACATTTTTTGGCTTTGCTGTGAACAACAAACTCAAGCAGCTAACCCCTGATCTGGCTAAGAAATGTGAGGCTGATTTTCTTGTTTTCTATGAAAGAGCCAAGAAATACGTGAGTGAAAGGTATGACTTCTCTGAGAACAGCTTTCATAGTAAAGTGTCAAAGCTTGGCCTCACAACTGCTGTGTCCTATGGAGAATACAGTGATGCAGTCCAAGCCTGCAGCCTGAAAGACATTGACATGGATGGACTCTATGAGGAATATGGCATGGTGGAAGCTATTCTCAGCTCTTCAGAAATGGAAGGATGCCACAGTGAGGAGCGGTATCTGAAACTGTTTTCCAAAGCAGAAGTCCCACTTGTGAATCTGAGGAAGATCAGCGCCTACATCTTCTCCATCCCATGTAGCAATGCACATACAGAACGTGTGTTCTCAATGATGACCTCAGCATGGAGAAATGAGAGAAATCGTCTGGATGTGGACAGTGTCAAGGCAGAGCTGCAAATTTGTGTCAACTTCACATTTGAGTGCACAGACATGTACCAGAGACTCCTTACAAACAAAAAACTCTTGGAAGCAGCCAGGAAAGGGCAAAAGTATCGTAAATAGACATTCAACTTGTGGTTAGTACACTAGAGTCTTATTGTGTTTTGAGTGTGAAGGATTCAGTGAAGCCAGGATAAAAACTAAAAGATAATCCCAAAGTGTCCTCCTTTTTGGTGTTATGGAAATGGCCACCCTAGCCGTATCTCGCGTCTCTCCTCCGGTACACAGCACCGTAGTGTGGAGTTGCATTAGGTAACGTGAGATACGGCTGATACTTGCGCATTAGTTTCTGTTATGGATCAGTATCAACAGTCCTGCCAGTAACGTTACTATATTATCAATGCTACTTTAGTTATAGCCTGATATATGATAGCTAACTTTACAATTTTGTGATGTGACGTTAGCTAACATTCTGAAGCTAACGCCGGTCACTCACCAAGATAGCTGCCCAGTTCTCCACTGGTTCTCCTCACACCACAGCTCAATTTCTCTCCGATGGCCGTTATTTCTTCTAATCCTTGGCTGCTCCTGGTCTCTTGGACGTCTAGCAGGCTCATAATTATAAGGTTGTGGTCCGTCATATGCATTCGAATATTCATGTTCAACTTCTTCTGTGTCTTCTGTGTCGAAACTAGCATTGGGATCCATGTTTATTAATACGTTACACCGGCCGCTCTCCCCCTTGTGTCCCCCGTGTTACGTCACACGCGGGAGGTCACGTGCCGAGGCTTTTTTATGCGGAAGTGAACATTTCTTACAAAAACGACGACAGATGTCACTGTAGTGTATATTTCTGTATATTTTTTGAAAATCTAGTGTATTCATCATTTTCCTACACATTTATTCACAGGTGTCTTTAACCTGGAAGTTGCTCTTTAAGTATGCACCGTTTAGATCCCATGATGAGTCATGTTACACATATGGTTGCTTTTACACATTTCCCAAATGCTATAAGATGTGACAGCTCTAGATCATAAGAGTCCAGTGCAGATATTCTCCATCTGTGATTGTTACGGCTGCTGCCTTCCTGGTCGTCTGAGTGTTTTCAGCTGTGTGTGTTCTATGTAAATGAGCTGTGCGGTTGCCCTCCCGGCATTGGCTCCCATTTCCTGGTCCGCCCCTGAAGATTGCGATTGGAGCACGCTGGGCCCGACGCACTTCAATCGCAGCGCACAGCCGGCGCACACCTGCTGGAGATTATTACAAAGCTTGGGGACAATCATCATTCTGGAAGCTCTGTAGGTGGACAGATGCCTCTCGCTACTTGCTCTTTGTTCTGGGGTTAAAACTTGTGCGATTAGTAGTGTCTAGAGTAGGTTAGTTAGAGTGTAGAGTAGCTTAGTTAATGTTTAGAGTATAGTTAGGATTTGTGACTGTTGCCTTTAGTTTAGCTGTGTTTTGTTTAGACTCCCTCGGTTAGTTGTACCACTCTTGAAGTGAGGTTTTGTTTCGTTCTTTATTTTGTATATTAGTATTTATATACTTTTGTTTGGTTATTTGTCAACCGGTGCCCTTTTGGCCCTTTTGTTTGTTTCAGGCTGCTTGCCTGCCATTTTGTTTACAGCTGTTTTAAATAAACGCTTATAATTAATACCAATTCCACTCTGGTCGTGTTATTTCCCTTTGGTTCCCCTAGCCCAATAGGGAACGTAACACGTGGGGACTCGTCCGGGATATTAACTACTTTCCTGGGATTATAAGTGGTTGTGTACAGCTGAAAACAAATTGGTAAGGTTGTGTGCAGTTTTAGCTGAGTATGGCAACTTTTGATTTGGAGTCGGTTTTGGTCTGTCCTTCTCATGAGCAGTTAGTTCAGTGTCGTAGAGACGACTTATATGAGATAGCGCAACATTTCGGTCTCCCAGTGGCTAAACAGATGTTAAAAAAAGAGTTAAAGGCTCTGGTGGTGGATGAGTTGGTGGAAAGGGGTTTTCTGGTGCTGCCTGCACAAGCTGATCTCACTGTGCCAAATGGCCGTGCTAAAGGAGAGGGTAGTGACAGCGAGGGGAGCGAGCAGTGTAAAGCACCGTCTGCGCCGTCTCGCTATAGTCCACCGTCTCCTGGTAGTCCTGATCCCCGGGAAGGGAAGAAACTTAAAGCTCGCCTCGCCCGACTTCAGTTGGAAGCTAAAGACAGGCAACTTCAGTTGGAGGCAAAAGACAAGGAGCAAGACAGGCAGTATCAGTTCCAGAAGGAAATAAAAAAATCGAAGCAGATAAGGAAGTCCGGATGCGGCAGATGGAGCTAGACTCCCAACTGCGCGCATCCGGTGCTTTCGACACTGCCGGAAGAAACTTGCCCTCTCCACCTCCTCCACCTGCCTTTGACGTGAGTAACAACATTTCGCTAGTGCTGTGAGACTGAGGTGGATGTCTATTTTAGCGCATTCGAGAGCATTGCTACAGCATTGCGGTGGCCGGTTGAAGTTTGGGCTCTGATGGTAACGTGCAAATTACATGGAAAAGCTCGGGAAGCAGTTGTGGCTCTCACGTTAGAGGACAGCCTGCAGTATGACTCAGTAAAGGTTGCCATCCTCAGAGTGTATGAGTTAGTTCCTGAAGCTTACCGGCAAAAGTTTAGACACTATAGGAAGAGTCCTGATCAAACGCACGTAGAGTTCGCTAGGAAAAAGGGAATGTGTTTTGCTAAGTGGATTGCTTCATGTAATGCTACCGATTATTCTTCTCTGAGAGAATTGATCATGTTTGAGGAGTTTAAGAAGTGTTTGCCTGATCGCATTGCGGAGTACGTGAACAAACAAAGGGTAAACTCTCTCTCTGCTGCCGCTGTGTTAGCTGATGAGTATGTGCTGATGCATAAAACTGTGTTTTCCCCTGTCTCTACGGAGAGATCCCGCCGTGTGTCAGCCGCACCATTTACTCAGCCAGCAAATGTGTGTAACGTGAACAGAGAAGAGAGGGAGTGTTTTTACTGTCACAAACCTGGACATGTCATCGCCAACTGTGCAGCGCTGAAGCGCAAGGAACAGCGGCAGAAAATATCCCCGCCTAAAGGCATTGGCCTGGCTACACACGCACGCGCAAAGGCAAGTAAACGTGACCCTGATGTCCCATTGTCTGATCCTGTGATGGTGCCTGTGTCTTCAGATGAAGCTGTGTCTGAGGAGAAGCCAGAAATTGTGGCTCCCCCTCGTGAGGATGTCATGAGACCAGCGCAACACGCCGGCTCAGACAAGCCTCTAGACTTCTCGACACTCCCGGTAACCCGAGAGCGTCAGCTCGTTCATCGGATCTTAGTGTTAGTGTTGGCTCTACAACATTTTAAGATTTATGTTGGACCCAGCCTTTGGCCAATTGTGATGTGTACATGTTACGATCCACTCATATTCTGCCCCAGCGTTTCCAAGCACAACCAGCGTCTCCTGCAATGGGCTCTGATTGTGCGGGACTACAACAGTAGACACCCGTCATTAAAGGGCTCAGAGAATGTGTTGGCCGATGCTCTGTCCAGGTTGGGTTTGTGTCTTAGGTTGGGTTTGTGATATTAGTGTGTCGGGTTGAGGTTGTGATGAATGTGTGTTATTAGGAATTTCGTTAGTGTGCTCAGGTTCACAAAACCTGTGGGTTTGTGTCTTAAGGGGGGGAGTGTTACGGCTGCTGCCTTCCTGGTCGTCTGAGTGTTTTCAGCTGTGTGTGTTCTATGTAAATGAGCTGTGTGGTTGCCCTCCCGGCATTGGCTCCCGTCTCCTGGTCCGCCCCTGAAGAATGCGATTGGAGCACGCCGGGCCCGACGCACTCCAATCGTTGCGCACAGCCGGCGCACACCTGCTGGAGATTATTACAAAGCTTGGGGACAATCATCATTCTGGAGGCTCTGTAGGTGGACAGATGCCTCTCGCTACTTGCTCTCTGTTCTGGGGTTAAACTTGTGTGATTAGAAGTGTCTAGAGTAGGTTAGTTAGAGTGTAGAGTAGCTTAGTTAGTGTTTAGAGTATAGTTAGGATTTGTGACTGTTGCCTTTAGTTTAGCTGTGTTTTGTGTAGACTCCCTCGGTTAGTTGTACCACTCTTGAAGTGAGGTTTTGTTTCGTTCTTTATTTAGTATATTAGTATTTATTTTCCCTGTATGTCTTTAGACTCCTTTCTTAGAGTCCTCCTTTTGTTTGGTTATTTGTCAACCGGTGCCCTTTTGGCCCTTTTGTTTGTTTCAGGCTGCTTGCCATTTTGTTTACAGCTGTTTTAAATAAACGCTTATAATTAATACCAATTCCACTCTGGTCGTGTTATTTCCCTTTGGTTCCCCTAGCCCAGGGGTCGGCAACCCGCGGCCCACGGGCCGCATGCGGCCCTTTAAGCCCTCTGCTCTGGCTCCCTTGAGCTTAGACAACAATAAGAAGGAAATAAAAGTATTTGTAGGACTATTTATATTTTGTTGCACGGTTGAAAATGTTTCTTATCTTGTATTTTGAGGTGATACTGTGACACATAAATAAAAAACAAAACGGTTTTAATTAGGTCAACTAAAATATGCGTCACATCCTACGGTCCCGCGCGAGCGCCTTTTCTTGGAGGCGGTCTCGCGGGGACCCCCGGCCCGATGAGCGAACAGGAACTATGGATAAATCAAAGAAAAGTACTGGAGGAACACAGGATTTAATTCTGCGTGGACAGAGTTATATGCTTTCACAGCAAACGATGCTGGTTTACCGGTATGTTTGATATGTAGAGAGAAGTTGTCAACGGTGCTGCAGCCTTTACGTATCGAGGAACAACAAGGGAGAGGAAGACAGCTGACGATCTTCAGTCATCATTCAATGGGGTATGTCATTTTTTTCAGAAAACACTTTTTGTTATATTCCATGGAATGCTCTTAACGTCCCGATAGCAATGAATATATTAAATGCTTTGACAATAAATACATACACAAATTAATCTCTGGAAGCCGTAGCGCTGTAAAAAGCAAGACCAATCATTTTAGCCGACCCGGCTAAAATAACTGGATGGCCTACCTGCCTGTCAGCCTTCCATCTGTGCACAAACTTATCTCGTGGCCTCATTGATGATGCGCGTTCGTGTGTGTTGGAGGAGGGACTCTGTAAGAAAGTCTGAAGGAAGAGGCCTATTTTTTCCAGTTGTGTGTTTTCAAATTCTAGCGCACTCGAGCTGGTTTCTCCATTCTTACCTACCCCACCGTTAACTCTTTTTAGGGTGCAGCTATATGTTTTATTTATTTCAAAGTGGGCACATTTTAATAATATTTTTTTTCCTTCAAATGTGCAGAGGACTCCCCAAGTGCTGTGTTTAATTTATTTTAAAGTAGGCCTGTGTATTATTTGTAATTCTCCTTATAGGAGTTCTTTGTTTCTTATTAGAGGTTAACAGTTTTATATAATGTAATAAATAGCCTAATAAATGCAAAAAAACTGTAGTTTTTGTCTGATATAACAATAAATACAACTTTATTAGCTATCAAGCTATGCAATATGTTTTGCGGCTCCAGACAAAAAATGTTTTGGGAAAAAGGAGCAAAATGGCTGTTTTGGTCAAAAAGGTTGCAGACCCCTGCCCTAGCCCAATAGGGAACGTAACAGTGATAAATGTGACCATGAACTGCAGTTCATTTCTCAACAACACACTGTACCTGCTCCAAGGTGGACTGGGAGAAGTTGTAGTCTTCAAAGTTGAAGTTTTGCTTGGCTGAAGATAAACAGAGATTAAGAATATTAATGACATTGAATGACTCAGCAGATATGGCTCCAAGTGTGTGTGTGTGTGTGTGTGTGTGTGTGTGTGTGTGTGTGTGTGTGTGTGTGTGTGTGTGTGTGTGTGTGTGTGTGTGTGTGTGACTCACCACTCTCTAACTGAGAGAATGCCTTTGCCAGAGATTTGACATCCTCCTTGGGAATCTTGTAAACCATCAGAGTAGCAAAGCTGCATAGAAAGAATGTATCAACATTGTGAGGCGTTCACTTGTAATAAATAATGACGAGGCATAACATATTTGATTAAAGGCAAATGTAGTTTTAGCGGTATTTAGCAGAACTTGCATGTGTGTTCCAAGTAGAGGCTATATTTCCCACAAATCACTACAGTACCAAGGAATTAGAAAAAGTGTTGCTTTGGTAAAATGGGTAGAATATATGTTAGAGCCAGTCTTTTGTTTTATAAAAAGGGCCACTTAATTGTGATCTGTAGTCATGACGTTAGTCGAAGCACAGATTTTAACCGTTTAAGTTACCGTTAAAGTTATACCAGTTATAAACCAATAAAGAAAGAAAGAAAGACCACCTACGTTTTTATTATTTTAGTTTTGCCTCTTTTGTTTGATTTGTTCTGACTATTGTTAAGGCCTGTTTTCCTTGTTGAATGTGTGAAAGGATAATTATTTTATTTTGAGTAAACACACATACACCAGAGGCCAAACAAGTCATCCCAAATGTGAGTAGAACCAATCTGAAGGAAAAGCGTAAGAACTGTCTGTTTAAGATTTGATAGAAAACAAAGGAAGGAAACCGTGACAATATGTATACTTCAATATAAAAAAGGGACTCATCTCATTTTTGTGCTCCACTTTTTCCTTCTTAGTGTGCATACTATTCTGCCTATCCTTCACATTTAGTTTGCTTACATTTTCACTCTACTGTATATTGTCTCATAGTCTGTATAATATGCTCCCTTTCTTCCCGTTTTGTTCGGATTATTTGCATGTTTCGATACACACATGGATGTATTCCGCTATCAGAATCAGATTTAATATAATTTGTTTTGGTGTAAGAAAAAATAAACATAATAAAAAGAAAGTAATTTTATAAAATAAACTCTTTAGCATTAAAAAAAAAGAATAAAGACAAGTAGTAACACCAAATTTAAAATATACAAAATAACCTAAAAAGCGAAAACACTTTGGACAATGAATATATGACAAACTACAGAGTATTATATATATATACCTCTCCTGCCGGGCAGCGTGGGGGAATATTCGGAGAATCTCTTTGTGCAGCAGCGCCACTGGCTGCAGCCCCGTCAGCTCCTCTCTGAGCTTCACCTCCAGACTGTAGCCGCGACCGTATTTCCCTTTTAAATGCTGGATAGAGCCGATGCATCTGATGAGAGAGAAAATCAAAAGCAGTGACTCAGGGATCCTTTCCTTCAGCATACGCCCCATCACAGACTAACGCACTAACCTGAGCTGTCCGGACACCATGATGGCGACGCGGTCACACACGGCCTCCGCCTCCTCCATGTAGTGCGTGGTGAGGATGGCTCCCCGCTGACGGTTCTTGAAGGCAGCACGAATGGCCCTCCTACACAAAGCAGAGACCTTTGTCAGAGGCTTCAAATGAAGACACCTCCACTACCTAGTGTCCTTCAGCAGAATAATCAATGAGTCATGCTCCAGAGCCGAGCCTACTCTGTGACCAAGGTCATCACAAAGGAAAACTACATCAAACACTGTGACAGAAATAACATACAAAATGAACGAGTGTCAAGTTTAAACGCTAAGTGTATTTTATTTTACATTTTTTATATCCAGTAATTGCTCAATTCTAATTATTTTACAATACTTTTTTGTTTCAAAACCTAATTATCGTACTTCTTCTTTCAAATTATTTTCCATCTCAGAAAGTATTTCTTCTGTATTATTTTATAGTAGTTTAGCCTCTATTTCTGTGACTATGTTTTTTTCTCGTTTCTTATTGCCTTTATAAAATCTTTGGCATTTTAAGCCAGGATTCCCCCTTTGAAAATCTCTTAAAAAATGATGTGAAGTCTTCAAACAACACTAAAGGATTGGATTTTATTGTGATATATTTTTGTAAAAGCCAGAATTTTTTATGTGAAAATGTCAAAGAGATGTTTTCTACAAAATGCGTCTCAATTATTATAAATGTACTATTCCAGGCATAACATTGTGCAAGAAAAAATAAAACAAGAAAATGAATCCAACCTTTTCCTTTGAGATCAAATGTAACACAGGTTAACATTCAAACCTGGTAAAGTAGGAGAATGGTAATGCAGAAGAGCCTCACCACATGCGCTGTTTGGACTTGGGGTCCATCCCTGAGGACGGCTCATCCAGTAAGACGATCTGAGGATTCCCGATCATACTCAGAGCAAAGCACAGCTGGAAAAAACACAGCAGGGTGGTCAGTTTGGACATGAGAAGTTGTTGATGCAAATTGGTCCCTACAACACATCATTTTGGCAGGAAGTTGAGCGGGTTGAATGTGTACAACTCTTCAATTTTAACTGCAGTGGCTTTGTAAAGAAATGTTGGATGTGTTCTGACCTTCCTCTTGAGTCCTGCTGACAGGGTCTTGGTTTGTTTATTCAAATGGTCCTTCAGCTCCAGAGCGTTTGCCACACTGAAAACAATAACAACAAAACAACTTGTCAGCTTTTACACGCCAATTATCCCTAAATCCTATACATCATTAATAATAATAATAATAATAATAATGCATTTTATTTATATAGCGCTTTTCACAACTCAAAGACGCTTTACAATATGAGGGAGGTTAGACAAACAAGGACAGGCAAACAAGTAAGTATAGTAAAATAAAAAAATAAAAAGGCTGTCAAGAGGAAGTTGATTGAGAGGGGGGGGGCTTATGGGTAGACAGAGTTGAAAAGATGTGTTTTGAGGCGGGACTGAAAGACTGTGAGGGACTCAGAGTCACTGAGATCTTGGGGGAGGGAATTCCAGAGCCTAGGAGCTGCCACTGAGAAGGCTCTGTCCCCAAAGCTGCAGAGTGTGGATGTGGGAATGGATAGGAGTCCGGCTGCGGTGGATCTGAGGGACCATGGGGGTTGATAAGGAGTGAGAAGGTTTGTGAGATAAGGGGGAGCCAAATGGTGGAGTGTTTTGTAGGTGAGGACCAGAATTTTGTAGTTGATGCGATGGGAGACAGGAAGCCAGTGGAGGTCTTTGAGGACTGGGGTGATGTGATGCCATGATTATGTATGCGTGAGGAGACGTGCAGCTGCATTTTGAACCCGTTGGAGTCTGTTGAGGGATGTAGTGCTGATGCCGTAAAGAAGTGAGTTGCAGTAATCAAGGCGGGAGGAAATTAAGGCATGGATTAGTCTTTCGGCTGCGGGGCGGGTGAGAGAGGGTAGGATTTAGGACACTTTCTAAAGGTGAGATACTCCTGGTTGATCAGTATACGCAGATCAATTCAAGGGATAAATAATCAAATACTGTGAGTGGAGTGACCATGACCAGTGTTCATTTTGTAAAATGCCAGCACCATCTTTGACTAAATTAACATGAAATATGGTTGACAGAAGGAAAGATAATAGACAAATGCTGTTTGAATTTCTCTCAAGGTGTTCATGAGATATCACATTCACAACAACGTGACCCGGAAAAATAACCTCCTCCAGTCTTGGCTGTCGGCCCCCTCAGGAATAATACGAGGTTAGGTTATTATTATGATAAAAACTTACAAAGACATTTGGCTCAGGACTAAAATGAACATGTACTGAACTTCAAAAACTACATTCATGGTGAAATGCAACATGAATACCAATAGATAACAGTTACAAAAAACATTCATATTGAAAAAAGTGTGATTGCATATTGGAAGAGGGAGGCAACAGATGCAGTGGTGAGGATAAAAGTGTGAATCAAAGTAACCTGAGGCTTACCGTTTGATGATGTCAGGAACATCGTGTCCTTTCAGGCCCTTGATGGCAGCGTAGATCTCCAGATGTTCCTGCAGAGTGATCCTGGGCCACAGAGGGTTCACCTGAGGACAGTAGCCCACATGCTCCAGAGGATTCTCCACCGGACGGAACTCTGTGCTGTAGTCCCCCATCAGCACCTGGACAAAGGCCATGAAAAGGAAAAGACAAACATTTATTTTGTCTTTAAATTTAAGCTATTTCCAGATGAGAGGGCCACACATGTAATCACTCATAATATCACACTATTGCATTAAGGGGAAGCTCTGCATTTAAAAGAATATCTGAAAAAAGACTTCAGATTAAGGAATTCAAATTAAAAAAGGAAGTTTTTGACAATGAGGGAAGATGTTTGGAGTCATCTGAAGGTGCACATCATAAACACGGTCAACATTTGTGAAATTACTTCAAATTACAAAAATCCACACTAAATCTTTATATAGGAATCTGGAACTAAAAGAGACAAGGAGAGCAGCTTCAGTCATATCTGTACCTGGCCTGAGGTGGGGTCAGTGTCCCCCGACAGCATGTGCATGATGGTGCTTTTTCCTGATCCGTTGGGGCCTAACAGTCCAAGAACTTCCCCTGTAAAAACAGCAGAAATGAAGACTATGGCTGCACGGTTTCTTCATGGATGGGAGCAATCCAAACATTTGATCACCATGCAATCAAAGCATTATTTGGCTTCACAGAAAGAGTAAACACACCTTTGCGAACGCAGAAAGAGATGTTCTTCGTTGCCTCTTTCCTCCCCTTGTTCAGAGAAAAGCCTTCTCTCCTGCCTTTGTACTGCTTGCTCAGGTTACTCACAACCACCGCTGGTTTCTAAATGAACAAGACACAGGGAAGAGGAATTCACTTCAGCGAATACCTCACGATGGCTAGGGGGTGCACTGATCAGAACGATTCCTCATTTAGGATGTTTACAAAGGAGCTCAACCTTTGAATGCCGAGCATAGATATTCATTGTGTTTCATGGCAATACAGGGCAACATTCACAGCTCAAGATTAGGCCACACTTATATAATCAGTATTATACTAATTGTAGAATTATTTTCCATAGGCTGCATAGTAAAGCATTGTAACTTCATAATCATTTACCAAATTCAATGCATGTCTTTATCTAATTAAATAAAAAGCACCATCAATTCTTTTTTTTACGGTTGATTTTATAATACAATTTGTAAAAAATGTAACTTCGTTAAAAAAAATGGTTGCTCTACATGTGGGCCAATTTACATAATAATAATAATAATAATAATGCATTTATTATATATAGGTGCCTTTCAAGCCTCTCAAGGTCGCCGTACAAACACATAAAAAACAAGATACACAATACATAACACCAGCATAAGAGACATAAACAAGACAATGCAGTATATAAATCAATCAAATAAATAAAAACAGAGGATGTGTGATGGATAAGGATCAGGGTGGATATGCGAGTGTGAAGAGATGTGTTTTGAGACATGATTTGAAAATGGGTAGAGAGTCAGTGTTGCGGATGTCAGGTGGGAGAGAGTTCCAGAGGCGGGGTGCAGAGCGGCTGAAGGCTCTAGACCCCATGGTGGTTAAACGGAAGGGGGGTGCAGTGAAGTTGAGGGAAGCAGAAGATCTGAGTGTGCGGATGGGTGTGTTGATGTGCAGGAGGTCGGAGAGGTACAGAGGACTGAGGCTATGGATGGCCTTAAAGAGCATCTTGCAGGTTTTTATTTTTTCTACATTTATGCTTAAACTTGCTTGAAAATTACAATTAAAAAAGTGAATGCAGGATTTGATATGTTTTACGAGACATAAGGGCAGGAATTCAGAGGGAAAGGAGCAATTTTGAACTCTGCTCTTAAAAACGGCTTTTTTTTAAGGTCATACGTCAAACGCGTCATATTACATCACACAGGAGACACATCTCCGCTCTCTGACTGCGGGTATAGTAGAGTTGCGTTGAGTAGAGCGGTTGTGTTTTAAGGAGCTGGTATTTTTCGGTAGTTTTACATTGTATTTCACCATTTGTAATCATGGTGCAGTATTGTGTTTGTGCAGGTTGCACAAATACCAGCCTGTCAGGACATCGAGTCCACAGTAAAAAGGACCGGAGCTAGCGTTCGTTCCTGGGTGCGTTGTGCATCCACCTCCCTGCAGCACATACTCTCCACAGCTTTATCAGGAAACCGTATTACATCTCTCTCCCCCCCCCCTTCGCTACTCTCTCTCTCTCCCCTCCGGTACACGGCACCGTAAGACATTGCATTAGGTAACGCTGTGGTGGCTGTACTGCTCCAGCCGTCTCCTTTGTGTTTGTTTGTTTCCCCCTGTCTGTGTTGTTTGTGTGTGCGTGGTGGCTTTCACTCCTGGCTCCCGGCTCAACCTCCACTCACCTGCTGCAATCAGCTGTGCACCCTCCCGGACTACACACCTGCTTTCCATCAAGCCATTTACAACAACATATCAACGGAGGCTCCACAACCTTTCTCCGCCAGATCGTCAAGTATCTCGCGTCTCTCCTCCGGTACACAGCACCGTAGTGTGGAGTTGCATTAGGTAACGCGAGATACGGCTGATACTTGCGCATTAGTTTCTGTTATGGATCAGTATCAACAGTCCTGCCAGTAACGTTACTATATTATCAATGCTACGTTAGTTATAGCCTGATATATGATAGCTAACTTTACAATGTTGTGATGTGACGTTAGCTAACATTCTGTAGCTAACGCCGGTCACTCACCAAGATAGCTGCCCAGTTCTCCACTGGTTCTCCTCACACCACAGCTCAATTTCTCTCCGATGGCCGTTATTTATTCTAATCCTTGGCTGCTCCTGGTCTCTTGGACGCCTACCAGGCTCATAATTATAAGGTTGTGGTCCGTCATATGCATTCGAATATTCATGTTCAACTTCTTCTGTGTCGAAACTAACATTGGGATCCATGTTTATTAATACGTTACACCGGCCGCTCTCCCCCTTGTGTCCCCCGTGTTACGTCACACGCGGGAGGTCACGTGCCGAGGCCTTTTTATGCGGAAGTGAACATTTCTTACAAAAACGACGCCAGATGTCACTGTAGTGTATATTTTTGTATATTTTTTTGAAAATCTAGTATATTCATCATTTTCCTACACATTTATTCACAGGTGTCTTTAACCTGGAAGTTGCTCTTTAAAGGCGAGGATTTGACGGGGAGCCAGTGAAGCTGCTGAAGAACATGAGTGATGTGGTTAATGGAGGGATGCGGGCGGCAGAGTTCTGGACCAGTTGAAGTCTGTGGATGGATTTGAGAGGGAGACCAAAGAGAAGGGAGTTGCAGTAGTCGATAGGGGAAGTGACCAGGGTGTGAACAAGAATGGCGGTGCTCTTAGGGTTAAGGGACGGGCGGAGGCGGTTGATGTTGCGTAAATGGAAATAGGCAGACCGAGTGATATGACTGATGTGAGATTTGAAAGAAAGTGTGCTGTCGAGACAGAAAGGAAACAGCTCCCCATTTCCCTGAAGCTCACCTCTTCACATGACTGGCAGGTGAGGGCCTCCTTCACTCTGGCCTTCTCCATCCGAACATCCTCATCCTCGTTCAGCCCTTCCTCTATGTTTTTGTCCAGTCTGGGCTTTGACTTGGATGAGATACTGGACATGAAAAATAATGATCATTAAAACATGACATGGGTATCACACACTGGTGTCAAACTAAGAAGCGTGCACTGTGTGTGTAAAATACAGGAAAAAACCCTCTAAATGTCTTAATTAGGACTTCAAATCTGATCCTTACCTGCTGATCGTCCTCCCTCCGTAACGGATCTCCAGCCAACGTAGCAGGAAGAGCAGCAGGATGCACTGCAGATAGGGCTGAGCACAGACACAGACATAGAGTATCATATCTGAACACATAGTGTCTGTTTACTGAGCAAAGCAATGTTTGTGTTTGTATATACGTACAGCTACAACTGCAATGAGCAGGTTTTTCCACAAGAAGTTTGACTCATACAGCGAGGGGAGGAATGTCGACTGGAAACAAGAACAAAGATCAGTGAGAGGGGGTCCTGATCATACATCAGCGAGCCTCTAAAAGGAATTAACAGCTTGATCTTTCACATCTTCACAAGTTCAAGAAAAGCAAGCTGTATCATTTTATATAAACAAGTTAAATGTATACAATAGAGTAAATACGTCTTGTTAACAACTCCTGAAAAATTATATAAGTTCCACTCTCCAAAAATTGTTTTTATTTAACTGTTATTTAAACTGGAAAAAGTTGCCTTTGCCTTTATAATGGGAGGGTTGATGAGAGCAGGAAGAATACGTAGTACAGTACTGTATGTGCGTCCAAATATAGGGAAGGGTTTAAATCTAACAACCTCCTTTAAACAAGTAGAACAATCCCTTTAATGCAGGTTTTAAAGAAAGAGCAACAGAGAAACCCATGGAGGAAGTGCCTGTTGAGCCCGTACCTTGGTGATGCAGTTGAGGCAGCCCATGAGAGGGTACAGCGGGTTGAAGAAACACAGGGCGTTGTGCAGGTTTCTGGTCAGTTCAGGGTTGTCGTTTACAAATGACAACTGAACCAGCGAGGCCGACACCACACACACCTGAAACACAAGTCGCTCAGTTAGTAACCTTTCACGTGACTCCAAAATATGACCATCATACAGTATGGAAGCCTGTTTGTGCCACAGCAAAAAAAAAAAGAAGAAAATCCTGTAAGTCAATATATTGACTTAGCTCTCTATGTTTTCGTCCTATGTATGTGATTTTTTTTGTATGCTGAAAATCAATAAACATATTGATAAAAAATATATATTGACTTAGCTATCTCAATATATTGAGTTATATATATTTTTTTTTATTGACACTATTATGTCAAATACAGAACAAGGCACATAGACATCAATGTTCATCATATAAGCGGTAGAACTTCATATACACAAATACACAAATTCACCATCAACTAGTTGTTAATTAACATGCATATTAGCAGTATATTGGCTCTTTATTAGTCATTATAAAACACTTATTAATGCCTTATTCTACATGACCATATTCTACAAGTAATCTGTGTATGTTAAACTTGCATTTAGGAGATCATTAAGTGCCTTGTAACGTCTTTCTTTTATAGTTTCACTCCGTTTGAATGTCAGTAGACAGCAAATAAGTCAATAAAGGAGCATGGCTGCTCATTCCCTGGCTCTCAAAAGATTTCGGCCCGTCTACACTACAGGCATCAAAAAATGCTTTCAACGCTTCGCCCATTCACTTGAATGGGGTGACGTAGAAGATTTTTAATCTTCGCCGAACTGCATTGTGGGGAGCATGGCATGGCTTTGCAAGCATCACGAGCATCTATCGGCATCAAAAGTTGAACAATGTTCAACTTTTGAGGCTCGATGCTTGGCATCAGCCAATCAAATCCCGTTTATGCAAATCCCGCCAGTGCAAGCGCTAGCCAATCAAACCGCGTGCAAGCTGGGAGAGCCAGACCGCAGTTTATTTCCTCATATTCCAAACGAGATATTACGGTAGCAAATCACCCGGTTCTTTACGACCAGAACTATTTACCGGGATACAAACCGGAGGAACCAGGCATGGAGGGAGGTGGCAGAGACAGTGGGGCAAACTGGTAGGTTTTTCGCCTGTTTGGAGAGTTTATATCCAGTTTACTTCGTTTTAACATTGCTATTGCTTTGTATGTCGGGGGCGGGAGATTCATGTGATTGGTTGTTGGTCGCAAAAAATCGCCAAGCTTCAGACACGCCAAGCTTCAAGATTTTTAGATGCCTGTAGTGTAGACGGGCAAACTACTAGCGTATTGGTTATGAACAAGACTTCACTTTAGAATAGGGAACATATTCTTAGATAGAAATACCTAATTTTGAGTTATTTAGACATATTGAGGAGAGCATATTAAGACCAAAGCTCATGTACAACAACTTCCTTACTTGCAATAAATAAGCACTAATTAGAGGGTTATTGAGGAAAAACTCTCAACTAATGGCCTATTACTTGTAGAATATGGTCATGTAGAATAAGGCATTAATAAGTGTTTTATAATGACTAATAAAGAGCCAATATACTGCTAATAGGCATGCTAATTAACAACTCGTTGATGGTTAATTTGTGTACCTTAATAAAAAGCTGTACCGCTTATATGATGAACATTGATATCTATGTGCCTTATTCTGTATTTGACATAATTGTTTCAATAAAAAATTATAAATATAACTCAATATAATGAGATAGTAAGTCAATATATTGAGATAGTAAGTCAATATATTGAGATAGTAAGTCCATATATTGAGATAGTAAGTCAATATATTGAGATAGTAAGTCAATATATTGAGATAGCTAAGTCAATATATTGAGATAGTAAGTCAATATATTGAGATAGCTAAGTCAATATATTGAGATAGCTAAGTCAATATATTGAGATAGCTAAATCAATATATTGAGATAGTAAGTCAATATATTGAGATAGTAAGTCAATATATTGAGATAGCTAAGTCAATATATTGAGATAGTAAGTCAATATATTGAGATAGCTAAGTCAATATATTGAGATAGCTAAATCAATATATTGAGATAGTAAGTCAATAAATTGAGATAGTAAGTCAATATATTGAGATAGTAAGTCAATATATTGAGATAGCTAAGTCAATATATTGAGATAGTAAGTCAATATATTGAGATAGTAAGTCAATATATTGAGATAGCTAAGTCAATATATTGAGATAGTAAGTCAATATATTGAGATAGTAAGTCAATATATTGAGATAGTAAGTCAATATATTGAGATAGTAAGTCAATAAATTGAGATAGTAAGTCAATAAATTGAGATAGTAAGTCAATATATTGACGGACAGAATTTTAAAAAATGTTGTCCTGTGGCGCAAACAGGCTTCCACAGTAAGGTAATGGTAAGATAGACACATTAAAACAAATATGAATCTCGTTCACAACATGTGCAGTGTGACATTAAAGCTGCAGAACTACAGCCAATATATACACTTTTTATTTGAGTTATTGTAACATTACTTTAGGCACTAGTGATCACAGTTCTTAATGAAAATAGAGCTGTAACCACCCTACAAAGAGTTTATTCAATGTGAAGCCACAATGTGTCCCGCCTCACCATCATGGAGATTACAGAGAAGAAATCTCTGTTGCTCTGGACCCGAGCGAAGCCAAAAGAACACACATAGGAGAAGAGGATCATGGCTGGACCAAAGCCAACAGTACACAGCACCTAAGAGAACAGAGAAATCATAACAACATATTTAATGTATCATTGGTTATAGATTTGATTTATAAATGCTACTCCTGACGTATGTTCAGCTTGTTTATCGGATCATTTAAGATCCTGAAGTCTGAGGACTAAAATCAATCACCAGGGCCCAGGAGTTCAAAACTTTTAATCCCTATCTGATCAGATCAGATTTGGATTTTGGGGACTTCAAAACCAAAAAACAGGATTAGGATCACTTTCATATCCGATCAGATCAGGAAATCCAATCCAAGCTTTAATCTGGATCAAATCTTCAAAATGGGTAGTTCAAACCAACAACACAGGATTGGGATCAGTTTGATCCCAAAAAACTGGATTATCCTGATCCCACCAGAGGGGTGGATTTCCAGTGGATTACCAGAGCAAAATGTACTGTACAATTTATTTTAAAATATGTTTCAATTGAAATAAGATGGCAAAGTTTGTTAACTGAAATAATACACCATTTTTAGCCTTCATGGGAAATACATTTGATTTTTTCAATTTTTGCTCACGTTTGTGGTGGCCTATTTTGTTTTCAACAAAATGTTGATGACATAAATGTTTGTGCTCATAAAAGTATCACAGCAAAGATTGTCAATCACAAATGTAATTTAGATTAAAGTAAAAATATCTTCAACAAAAAAAATATCCATCATCTGTCATCACCTTTCAAATAAAAAAATATAATTAAACATTATAGATGTCTCTGCAATGTAGAGATTAAAAACTTTTAATATCAATCAGATCCGATCAGATTTTGAAATCCCATTTTTTCTGATCCAGGATCAGACAAGTCGGCCAGATTTTGTCCCTGTAGTTCAAAGCAATTCAGGATAGGATCAGCCTGATCCAGATTACGATTTTTCAAGATGACTAGATCCTGAATATCAGTGCTTTAATCCTACTGATCGCCATCTAGTGGACATGAAAAATAATACAAGGAAGACAAGAGACCACATTGCAGAGACATCGATAATGTTTAATTCTATTTTTAAATTTGAAAGGTGATGACAGATGGACTTTTTTTTTGTTGAAGATATTTTTACTTTAATCTAAATTACATTTGTGATTGACAATCTTTGTAGTGATACTTTTATGAGCATAAACATTTATGTCATCAACATTTGGTTGAAAACAAAATAGGCCACCACAAACGTGAGCAAAAATGGAAAAATAAAATTGATTTCCCATGAAGGCTAAAAATTGTGTATTATTTCAGTTAACAAACTTTTCCATTTTATTTAAATTGAAACATATTTTAAAATAAATTGTACAGTACATTTTGCTCTGGTAATCCACTGGAAATCCACCCCTCTGGTGGGATCAGGATAATCCAGTTTTTTGGGATCAAACTGATCCCAATCCTGTGTTGTTGGTTTGAACTACCCATTTTGAAGATTTGATCCAGATTAAAGCTTGGATTGGATTTCCTGATCTGATCAGATATCAAAGTGATCCTAATCCTGTTTTTTGGTTTTTAATTACCCAAAATCCAAATCTGATCTGATCAGATAGGGATTAAAAGTGTTGAACTCCTTGGCCCAGGATAAAATGTTTAGTTCAATACGACCAGGTTTAAAATGTAATAAAAGTCCATTTGTAACAGCATCTGGCAGATAACTAGAAGGCTAATGCATGCTCATTGACCATGTAACGGACCTTAAGCTTGATTTAATGTATAGAATTCTCTAGGTTTGAAAAATGTAGGAAACATTTGGGATAATGCGAGTACAGTACTGAACAAATGTATGAAACGGGTAGTTTTTTCAGACATTTTGAAGAAGAAAAGTTCAATATTATACCCAAAGTCTAGCACTGTGTATGTAATGTGTTATCTGATGGTTAAATCTGCCAACAATGTGGAACCAAAAGACAAGCATTTTCACAGAAACTAAAGGTATTGCTGTCCAAGAAGGTGTTCACCTAACAAGCTTGTTTTCTGTGAAGTATGTGTGAAGCATCATGTTTAAAGTACAGACCACAGAGGTGAGGTTGCTGGAGGTTAGCAGGTTTCCGGTGTGGAAGGAGAAGAGGATCATGGTCATGCAGGAGAGGATGAGGTAGTAGAAGGGGATGTCCACCGCTGCCTGGCCGCACCAGTACGCTGACGGGACCAGGCCAGAGATACGCAGTGTGGAGCGACACTTGATCTGAAGGAGACAAAAACATCCAAATATACACATAGCTGAAAATACGGTCTTATATATGACTGAGATCTATTTGATCATTTTACTATAATTAGGGCTGTACCAAGTTTTTGTTTACATTCGAAGCTTCTATTGGGGTGAATGTTTGTTGTCATGTTTTAGGACACCATCAGACATAAAAATGAAATGCTTGAACAAATGACTATTGAATAAAGTCATTGATCCAATTAAATAACATTTGTTTTAATATATCAACGCTTTTTAAATAAATACAACTTGTCAGCGCGACAAGAAGCAAATACATGTTTTTCTTTAACTAAGAAAGCTGCACATTTTGTGTATTTAAATGTAAATGTGATGAAAGATCCAGCCCTGATTATAGCCAACAGTATTAAACATCTGCAGAAGAGTAAAGGAAGGTTGTTGCGATGGTGGTCTCTGCTCTACAGGAGGGTAAGGGGCAGTAATGGAGCAACTGGATCTTTCAGGACTTGGGACCTGTGATAGGCCAACTGCATCTAACACAAGAAAACACGTAACCACGACATACCCGAACCTTTGTCACATGTGATCCCCTTCTTTCATGTTACCTGCTGCTTTCCATTTCTCAAACTGTCCAATGAAGTGCCACAAAAACATCGTTTCAAATTCACATGTAGCAAAGGAGAGGTTTATGAGTGCACAGTAGTTGGGTTACAACTAACAATTATTTGCATTGTAATTTAATCTTCTAATTATTTCCTAGATTCATGGTTTATCCTTTGGTTTTTACAATGTCAGAAAGTACTGAAAAATGTTTGTCCCAGATTGTAAAAGTCCAAAGTGAAGTCTTTAAAGTCTTAGTTTGTCAGTCCAAAACCTAAAGATGTGAATAATATATGATATCAAATACAGAAAACAAGCATTTCTGCCAATATGCATAGAAAATAACTGACTAAATATTATTAAAAGTTGGGTATTTTTATTAAATCAATAGCAGCAGCTCTGCAGAATATTTCCCTCTATTAGCCCCTTTGCAGTAAAATCCCTCCTATCTTTCTTTTAGGTACAAAGCTATGGTTACAATTCAAATTCAAGAAATAAAAAACCTTAACTTTCTTAAAACTTTTATTTTTGCTAAATAATTCCCTTGTTGTACAGATCAAAATATCGTTAGAATCATTATCAGTTGGGGTTAGTGATTACCTCTCTGTCTCGAGTGTGGTCCATGGCGAAATACGCAGGCATCCCAGCAGCCAGCATCCCCAGAATGATGGCCTCTATGTACACCAGAGCATAGGACGTGGCATCGGGCATTTGCTGAGGGATGGCACAATGAAAATATTTAGAATCTTCAAATGGCACAGGGTAAAAGGATATGTATGATTTGCTCATATGAAAGTAACATGGGCTGAGTAATTGATATACAAGGATCATTTAGGGGCTGAAGTATGTCTTGAAATACTCACATAATCAAATGGTTTGCTCCAGGTTCGTATCTGTCCAGTACCATTCAGACCTCTTAGAAGAGCGTTGCTTAATACATTGACAGCCATTGGCAGGGAGTGAACGGTGGTGCTGTTGAACGCAACACTGTACCTGAACCCCTGTCGACATACAGAAACAAAGTGTTAACAGAGTCCACTCAATCTAAATATAAGGCTCTCAGTTGGAGTACTAAGCAGCACTTAAACAAAGAGCCCTTCATCTGGAACACTACTAACATAACTGCTGATCTTTTGTTTTGATTGAATCTGTACGATAATAACCTTGCTGGATCCTGTCACGTTGATGGCGGCGCTGTGGGGGGCTGCAGCCATGTACTCGCTGTGTTTCATCAGATCTACTTTGAGGTCCTGAGACTCCAGGTTGTGGATGAAATCAGAAAGATCAGAGCCTGTTGGCACAACAACAAAAACAACACTTCAAACCAATGTGCTAGAAAACAGCTGATGTAAGAGCTCCAAATGCAGAGAGAGTAAAGGAATACTGAAAGGGTCATCCTCGTCAAGGAGGTTAGAATTACACCCATGGGACAGTTCCCATTGACTCTCTTCTGAGGTGTAATTGAACAGTTGTACAGCAGTTAGAAGCCGGTCACAATATTTACAGTATGCAAATCTTTCTTTGCATAATTGCTATGAATAAATACTTATCCTTTGGAACATCTCCCGGACTCACCTGAGGAGTTCTGAACCAGGAGGCCGGTAGAGTATCTGTGCGGCATCTCGTTTTTGTTGAGGAGGTAAATGGGTAGAAACTGGCGTTCTGAGGAGTGAATCTGGATGTTTCCTGTGGCCAGAGAAAGGACGAGAACTGCAGCCACAAACACCAGGAACAGGGCCAGACTGCAAGGAAAGACAGGACCAATCAGTGGAACCCACAATGTTTCAAAAAAACAAAAAGGGCACATTGTAGAGCACAATATAAACCTTTTAACCATGTGTTTGAATTACATATTTGATCAGTTACCTAATTCTGCTATCAGAGAAATATAGTTTAAGGTAAGTTTAGTAAGGAAAAAAAGTTAGCAAAAATAAATATTAGCAAACACAGGTTAAAGTACATTAAATATGAACATAAAACCACTGCCTTTATCACAATTTGCTCTTTCATAAAGTGCAAATCTATGTTTTACAATGATATAGAATCTACCTTTTATTTCCTCAAAGTGTATTTCTATTTATTGAAAGTGTTGTCGAGAAGTTGTCCAAATAGTGCAGTTTGTGCCTTTTATAAATTAGATATATATTGATAATTAAACATGTTTAAACTAGTAAAGTGCAGTTAGCATCAAACCGAGTTAGATCTTCATTTTCTCCCAGGCTCCCTTTCACTTAAGATGGAGGCAAACAAATCAAGAAACACAAATGTATTCATCTTGCATTAGGACCAGGGCTCGAGCTTAAGGAAGTCCCGTCGTCCCGGGGCCGAAAGAAATAGTGTCGGGGAGGATAAAAAATAATTTGGGGACGAATTTGGGACGAGAGTTAAAATAAAAATACCCTGCTAACTCAACTACAAACGGCGATTAAAATGAAACCGACTGCACGTTGTGTGTAGCACACAGTTATTAAACCTCCTTGTCAACATAAACACACACGCACAAAACATTTAGCAACCCGCGAAACACACACACACACACACACACACACACACACACACACACACACACACACACACACACACACACACACACACACACACACACACACACACACACACACACACACACACACACACACACACACACACACACACACACACACACACACACACACACACACACACACACACACACACACACACACACACACACACACACACACACACACACACACACACACACACACACACACACACACACACACACACACACACACACTACGTAGCTACAGCTGTGCCGCAGCCAGCCGCACAGCTGGCTGTGCCCGCAAATTCCTGGTCCGCAAATTCGCGGGTTTAGCTACAGTATGTACTGAGTGTGTATATTTCGCGGGTTGAGTGATGTAAAATGACAATGGTATCCCGTGGAGGAATTCTGAAATGTTTTACCGTTACATCACAAAAACGCAGAACCAGACCCTGGAGCGCCGGCCTCTTTATTTACTTCCTCCTCTTCATCCCCTATGGGTAATAAAGCTGAGATGAGCATGAGAACCCTCCATCGTATTTAGTCCTTAGCAATATGCTGCGCCTCTCCCCATGTATGGATGGGTACCGAGCCCCGGTATTAAACGGGCTCCGCCTGGGCCGGAATTATTAAAGTCAATGGTAACGTTAAGCTCCGACGTTATCTGACTTTTTATCGGTACTGGAGACATTTAAAAAATATATGTCATATGTATTATTGCTACATAAACATTATATCGCAGTTTTAGTTTAGCCAACTCCGTTTCTAATATGCAATAAGACTACAACATGCGCCTATGATGTATTTTCGAGTTTTCCAATCCAGACGAGATCTCTCTCTCCCGTCTGTGTGCGAGGGGGGGGGCAGTTTGTAAAGGTCTCCTGACTGTGTTATAGACTGTCCTCCTGGTTAGTGGTTACTCTGGGTTCTGTCTTCAGGACAGAGTGTTGGATTTTTTTGTTAATTGGATGGGACTTGATTTGATTCAATATTAGAGTGATTTTCTCATTGAATGATTTTAACTAATGATAATGTAGAAAAACTAATATTTTAAATTCGGGACGGTCGACATTCATTTCGGGACGGCTTAGATTGTATTTCGGGACGGTTCCGGGAGGATGGTGAAAAAAGTTAGTCGGGAGCCCTGATTAGGACTAACTTAAATGGATCATGACATATTGGGTATGGAACTAATCTGCAGGGCCCAAGAGTTCAAAACTTTTAATATCAATCAGATCCGATCAGATTTTGAAATCCCTTCTTTTCTGATCCAGGATCAGACAAGTCGGCCACATTTAGTCCCTGGAGTTCAAAGCAAATCAGGATAGGATCAGCCTGATCCAGATTACGATTTTTCAAAATGACTAGATCCTGAATATCAGTGCTTTAATCCTACCGATCGCCATCTAGTGGACATGAAAAATAATACAAGGAAGACAAGAGACCACATTGCAGAGACATCAGTTGTCGGCAATTACTTTTGAAAGGTGATGACAAATTAATGGACATTATATTTGTTGAAGATATTTTTACTTTAATCTAAATTACATTTGTGATTGACAATCTTTGTAGTGATACTTTTATGAGCATAAACATTTATGTCATCAACATTTGGTTGAAAACAAAATAGGCCACCACAAACGTGAGCAAAAATGGAAAAATAAAATTGATTTCCCATGAAGGCTAAAAATTGTGTATTATTTCAGTTAACAAACTTTTCCATTTTATTTAAATTGAAACATATTTTAAAATAAATTGTACAGTACATTTTGCTCTGGTAATCCACTGGAAATCCACCCCTCTGGTGGGATCAGGATAATCCAGTTTTTTGGGATCAAACTGATCCCAATCCTGTGTTGTTGGTTTGAACTACCCATTTTGAAGATTTGATCCAGATTAAAGCTTGGATTGGATTTCCTGATCTAATCAGATATCAAAGTGATCCTAATCCTGTTTTTTGGTTTTGAACTCCCCAAAATCCAAATCTGATCTGATCAGATAGGGATTAAAAGTTTTGAACTCCTGGGCCCAGGTGACTTCCAAATTAGACTAATTTCTAATAAAGCCTGCAAAATACTAGGTAAGGCTTGTTTTAGCATAGCTGAATGCTGGATATACGTTTTGGAAGCGGTTACTGATAAGGGAAGGTTAAGAAGAGTGGATCTTGTTTTCAAACATGATTAGTCTCTGAACACTCACGTGTAAATGAAGGCTTTCCTCTCCCTACGCATGTTGAGCATGTGCAGCCAGGCCACGGTGCTGAACTGCTGCCGCCACAGAGCGTGACCCGACACGACGTCAGACTTGTTGTCAGAGAAGGTCAGCAGCCGCTGGTCGGTATCGTCCACAGAGGCGTTGTCACCTTCCTCCTCTGTCTGCTCCCGATTAAACACACTGTAGTCTGAAGACGGGAAACAAACAAACAAACAAACAAACAAACAAACAAACAAACTGAAAAACACTCATACGGACAGACTCTGTGTTGAATTAGGGAGTAGATTGGGATTTATTGAGATCTGCTTAGGTGATACACTCACCAGCTTGGTCTACTTCGGTCTCTGCCTCTAAACGAAGAAAAACATCCTCCAGGGTTGTCATAGAAACCCCATAGTTGATAATTCCCAGATTGGGTTGGCAATCGATCTCCGAAAACAAGCCTGAGAAACATAAATTAATTAGTACTGGGTGCTGTTACATTGAAAGCTTAGTCACAAATGAGTCATTATTTCAACATTTACCTGGGTGGGACGTCATTTAGACATTAAGAAAGAGGATTTTAATTGTTTTAAGTGTCTGTTGAATCACTATCTAGTGCGGAAAAAGGAAACACAATTGTGATGCGGCTTGTGAACAACTGATTCAAATGTTAGAATAAAAAAATGTATTTTAGAGGATTGTAAACTGGGAGTGTGTCGAGATTCTCGCAAACCTAACATGTCATGCTGCTGCAGCCTTACATTCAAAAGCATCTAGCTGGCAAAACACAGGTTGACAGGTTTTGAATGAAGTCACAGGACAAACAAAGTGTTTTAGTGAGCTTGACACTGAACAAACTGTAATTATTATAAATGGGTCTATAAAACAAGACAAGTGTGCAACCATCCCCCTGTGTTTTGGATGTCCCCTAAACTAAGAACGTTTTAGAATGAAGTGTTCCAGCAAAATGTCATAAAGGATCTAATGGTGGCACTACTAAGTGTTATAGCTAGAAATATATTTGACAAATATTGCTTACAGGAGCAATTTAATGTATCACAATTAAGTAGTTAAAACCTGACTCCCCAACCTACAATTGATGGACTGATAAGGGAAATCTATCAGACAGATAATAACATATTCTCTGAGGATCCAGACAGAATTCTTTTTTGAAGTTGGAGTCCCGCCATTACTGCGCTCTTCTAGTGAGTTGATTTTGGTTCCCCCACATCTCCTGGGCCATTCCAGTGTCTCAACCTTCTGATCAAGGTGTATTTAGTGGCACTGGCCAAATATATGTGATCTAGATTATTAATATTATTATCTTTTATTTCATATATCTAATGTTTTAGAATATGTTTCCACTTATTTATTTAGTTCCATTTGTATTATTTTATCTCATGTTTCTTTCAATGTATTGGCTTTGTAGATACAGCTGATTAAAAATGAAATCTAAAAACTGTTGAGTGTGAATATGTTTGTATAGTGAAACTGAAAATGAAATAAAACCAAGTTAATAAAAACCACAAAAAAAGACAGTAATTTTGGTCATTTATTTGACCTTGAATTAGTGTGAAATATTGCAGCGAGTATTGAAAGACTCAGTCAGCTGTCAGAGAAACAGTTAAAGGTGACAACATTGTTTTATACCTTTACTATTTGCTGACAAAGTACTAATATTTAAGGATCGAGACTTTAACTAGATGTGAACTGACCTGAAAACATGTCCATGCCCTCCAGAGGCAGAGTGAAGGTCAACTCTGCGTCATGTTGTCGAGATAACTTCGCCTTGGTAACATGCTGCTTGACCAATGACGTGATCTTTTCAGCTTCACATCCCTCGTTGATAGACATTCTGCGTGAGAGGAAAAACACACTAGTTACAGTAAATAATAATACAAATGTAGGCATTGCCACCGTTCCATAAGTTGTTGCAACTTAACAAATATATATTGACCTGAGATTTAAACATAATTGAATTCATTCATCGGGCCATTTTTCAAAGGGTTACTAAAGGGCCACTTGTTATTATTATGCAAAGATAGGAAGTATTGTAGTGTTTTTATACTTGCCTGAGATGATATCCAACACCACACTTGACTTTGAGATAGAGAGAAGAGCCAACACATTTGAGCTGTCCTTGAGAAATCACAGCTTTGCGATCTGGTGAAAAGAAATACGATCTGTGATGAATAACAATAACAGCAAATTGATAAATGTGATACTTTTGAATTATAGTTGGGAAGAAACACAATCATTACATGTCTTCAAAGTGCATTTATAAGTGCTCAAAAATCCAAAGCAGTTTCATAATAAATACAGCATTTGAGGAAGTTGGCGCTTTCATAAAAACGAACAATGCTTTTTTTAAACTGCCAGGACCGAATAAAAATATGATGGGTTTAAATAATTTTAAATCAATCAGATTTTGTTCATTACACTCAAACAATGTTAAACAGCAGCAATGCTCAAACATTCTTAAATTAAAATCTGGGAAAAAAAGGCAAAAGTTAAGCCTGAATTGTTGCCTTTAGTTTCCAAGTAGGTATGACATCTGCCTTCTGCTTTTGTGCATATGGGTGAGTGCATGTTATGTGACAGAGAGGGTTCATACCAGCCAGAATGTCAGCCTCGTCCATGTAGTGTGTGCTGAGGACAGTGACTCTGCCGGCTCTGCGGTTCTTCAGCAGCGTCCACACCTGGTGTCTGGAGCAGGGGTCCATGCCGGCCGTGGGCTCGTCCAAGAGCAAGATCTGAGAGGAGCAGACACCATGCAAACTGCTCAGGGTTCACCCAAGCTGAAGTAACACTGACTGATAATTCCAGGTAAGCTTCTTCTTCAAACCGTAAAACTATTGTGCAGTAAAACTCAAACATGGAGACATTTTCTGTTGTCATGTTGGTTCAAAAACACTTCAACTTTAGATATCCTTTATGCAAACAGCTGATTTCAAGTACGTCTTAAATGGAATATACTGCAAACTGATATCAAAATGAGGGGGGGGGGGGCATCCTGTCGTGCTTCTATTGGCTAGTGCTCCAAAACATTATACGTGATAGTTTAAGGGGCAGGACATCTCTTAGCAGTTGACCAATCCCAACAGAGCTGGCCAGCTAACCAATCAGAGCAGACTGGGCTCTGGTTTCAGACAGAGGGTGAAAATAGGTACTGAAGCACAGGCAGTATGAGAAAGATACAGAGCTTTTTGAACATTAAAGCATGAAGACATGTCACAGACACAACATACAAATATGAAACCTGAAAAAGAACATGATAGGGTCCCAATAAATAAACAAGTAAACCATAAATAAAAAATGTATCCATTTAAAGCTCCAGGTACCTTAGGATCTCCCAGAATGGCGATGCCCACAGAGAGTTTCCTCTTTTGGCCTCCACTCAGATTTTTGGCCTGAGCAGTCGCAATCTTTTCCAAGTCTAGATCCTTCAGCACTTTGGTAACCTATCAAAGAGAAGAGTCATTGGCCAAATTGGAAAAGATTCCCTTAAATCAATCAAGAATGATTTGATTTGGTGATTATATTGACCACTCAAGACGAATATAAGACAGAGGCTTTTAAACCAGTGTTTAGATAATCACCTCAGCGTCGATGTCCGAGGGTAGGATCCCTTTTATGGCAGCAAACATCCGGAGGTGCTCCTCCACAGTGAGCACATCAAAGATAATGTTAAACTGGGGGCAAATTCCCACCAGCTGCTTCATTTCGGAGCCATCTGCGATCTCTGCTACGGGGGAGCCATAGATGGTGGCCGAGCCGCTGGTGGGCGTGCAGATGCCACACAGGATGTTCATGAGAGTGGACTTTCCAGCCCCGCTGTGTCCCAGCAGAGCGGTGATCTGGCCCTCATAGATCTCAAACGTCAAACCTGACATCATGAAAATCAACCAGAAAAATGCATATTAAGATACCAACAGAGGCATTGTAGGGCAGACCAATATATTGTTTCAGCATTGTTGTTGGGAAACTAAGGAAACCTTTTTTCTGTTGAATACAAATGTATAAACTTCCAGGCAAAATATTTATATTTCAATCATAATGAAAAAACTGGAAATAAAAAAGGTAATTTTGTTATGTATTTTATACTGTAACAACTTGAGGACAATACAGTTAGAAATGCAACTACGGATAAACCACAGGTCAAACAACCAATTTTGTGCCTGGGTTTCTCTACTATTTATTTGAGAAAGTCCGAAAGGTCTGTGGTGCAGGTGAGTTATTTAATATCTCTTAATTTAAGCTTTGTTATGAACGTAATTAAATGTAATCTACTAAAGAAAAAACTAAAACTACAATGTTGCCAGGAAAAATGCTAGTAATAAATCTTTAATCACAATCACATGCTAATTGAAAAGCCTTTCAACTTCAAAAGGAAGTGTTTGGGACTCACCTCTCAGAGCCTCCACCACGCTGTCCTTCTCTTTGTACACTTTATGGATGTTATTGATGCTGCCAGAGAAGAAGCATACAGGAAATGATTTTTTTTTTTCAAGAAGTGTAAACACAGAAGCGTACCAGAGTGAAGAGCAGACTGCTGCCACAGGCCTTTCTCAGCCAGAACAATGGTGTTTGACAATAACCAAGAACAGAGCCAGAGCATTTTTAACTGAGCATGAAACTCTCAAAGTCTCCATTCATCTTTAGTATTAAAAGGCTCCTCCTCAGAGATTCATAGTTTGTGATAAAACAGCATCAACATTTTAATTGACCTGCCAAGGGCAAAATGATGGTGCGACAAAGCATCCTCTGTACAAAGCATTTGATCAAACTGTAACTTAGCTATGGAATTCCAACACATTTAACTAATAGTCGTATGCTAGTGTAGATTGTTACCGGATAGCCTCTTTCCCTCTGAACTCAGGTGAAATGGGCTCCACATGCTCGTCGCCACCTGAAGTGCCTTTCACCTCTGCGTCGTATACCGAGCTCACTTCAACGTAACGCTTTCTGCGTTTTGACCAATAGGAGGGCTTCAGGAAGTACACCAGGGACCGCTTGATTCCAAAGTCCCCTGCATTTCAGACAATACTTCATTAGACAAGGTAATTGTAATATAACAACGACAGTTTACGATTAAACCTACCGATCCTACAGAGAAATGTAGCTGTTTCGTCTTGCTTAATTAGTTGTAAATTACTTAGTGATTAACTATCTGAATTGACTCACCAGGCAGAACCTGGTCCAGGTAGACAGCCAACAGCAGGTAGAGAATGCAGTCCACAACGAGCATGAACAGGGGCACGTACAGAGGATGAGGGCCGTTAGCCAGGGAGGAGAACACAGCACCATCTCCCTGGGCCTCCAGGTAAACCACCTGGCATATGTACACACACACACACACACACACACACACACACACACACACACACACACACACACACACACACACACACACACACACACACACACACACACACACACACACACACACACACACACACACACACACACACACACACACACACACACACACACACACACACACACACACACACACACACACACACACACACACACACACACACACACACACACACACACACACACAAAATGACCATCTGTGGCCAAAGGATGGGCTGCTAATGTCTCATAGCTAGTTACTGATTGTTATAAGATGTTGAATGTATGGAACCTGGTGAAGGCAAAGCATCATGGGAGGGGAATAATAGCAACTAGCCAGTATTCATTTTAGCCAAGTTTATGTCCAAATATATAACAATTTGCAGGTTGAACATGATTTTATCCTTATACCATAACAAATATTTTTGCAACATTTTGAATTTTCCTTGCAACATTACCACTCTTTTTTTATGTGCAAACATTTGCATTAAGTAGATGGATTAAAAAACGCATTTTTTTTATTTCATAAAAAGGCATATTCTGGAAGATGACCGGTGGAGCATCTTGTGGGTAAGTGTTTGTTACCTGTGCAATCCCGATGGAGAAGGCGCTGGGGGAGAGCAGGCAGAGGAGCCAGACCAGAGGCTGAGGGAAGTCCTTCATCAGCACGGTGAACAGGGACAGGCAGCCGAACACCACCGTCAGCATGGAACCCACTGTGCTGGCAAACTTGGGCTTCTTAAATAGCGGGGTCATCATGAAGGAGAAAAAGATCTGTGAAACAAGAAAAGAGTCAAAGAAAGCAAAGGGAGATAGGAAGAAGGAAAATAATTCATTTATTCCATGACTCCCATCATCCACCAACAGATGAAACCAAACAGGGCTGTAATAAAAACTCAGGTAAAAGATATTGCCTTAGAGACGTTGCACCAATTTCAAAATCAAAACAAGTTGGAAAGAGTTCACTTTCCAAGATGACCAACTTAAAAACGTCTTGCTTGAAATGCTGCTCTCTTTCTAGTTTGAGGGCAATCACTTAAGACCTAATGTATCTCAACCTACTGTAGATATTAAACCATTGGAGTTACAAATCTTGCATAAATCAAACCAACCAACACAGTGAGGTCTCCTACAGTAGCTCTACCTACATTTGAAAAGTCCTTACAGTTGTATGCTCACAGTCAAACGTTTCCATGGTGACAACTTTAGTAGAAAAATAGGTTAATGCAAACGTATGTGCACACTGAGCTCTCATGCAAAAATGCCAAATGTAAACATTGTCTTTCACACTGGTTCAACTTTTTTGATGACAGCATTATTTACTTATCATTCCCTTTACAAACTTTTTGGCAATATCAAAAAATATAGGGGCAGCCATCTCTTTAGAAAACATATATTTTGTATGTGAACTAAAGCTATGGCAATATGCTGAATACATAGCTGTGTCATTTGGTGAAGGAATTGGGCAATGGAATGTTTTAATGATCAATGTATTGACACAAAATAAAAACTAATGAAAGGCATAATAATGCAACCAAAACTATTTGCATGGCTTGACGTAAATAAGAGGATATGAATGTGTCCAATATCTGTACTAGTTTCCCTCTATGAAAGCTCTACTCACCGATGATATTCCGTAGAGGAAGATGAGGAGGAATATAACCAAGAAGTCACTGTTAGGGAACAGGGCCGTGTACGTAGCGATGATGGACATTAGGAAGGACATGGTGGTTACCAGGGCAGCGTACAGGAGACCCCATGACAACCTGTTTGACAACATGAACACATAAGCATACACAATCTCAAAGAAAGCAGCTTCTACAAATGATTTTCATGTAAACAATACTCAAATGATTTGAAACTGCAGTGACTGAGGGCCTCCTGCTCCTCACCAGAAAGCGGTGTCGTAGAGCCCCATCATGGTCATGGTGTCTTTGAGGCGATGTTCCTTCTCAGCTGCCACGTTGACGATGAGGAAGGTGACGAAGGGCGTAAAGGCCAGGACCAGGTAGATGGAGATGAGGGCGTGGGGGAATTTCTGCACCTCCACAGAGCCTGGCTGACCCATCATCACTACACTGAGGTCCATCTCATTCCTAACAGAACGCTTTGTCTGCATCTGTACAATAAAGATGGACCATTCACAAGCACACCATTAAACATTAAGTTAGGATCCTAATCATTACAGATTCATTCATCAACATTTATTTCTATTATTAATAATAATATAAAAAAAACATAATGTAGAAATTATTTTGTAGGTAATTTATGACTAATCAGCCTCAAAGGAATATTGTAGTTTCTCTTTTTAGATGTATAACTTTCTCAAATAAATATGCCCCATTTTTTCAACAATGGCCTTAATATGCCATTGTATGTAATTGACTCATAGTTTCATCACTATAACAGAGCCTTCTTGAACAACTGTACCTTTGACATCTTGGAATAACAATAAACCCTTCATGTGTTTTCTAAAAACATTAGCTTTATGACTGCAAAGACCGACCAGGAACCATAGACACTTTCTTTGTTGCATTATATGTTAGCCTGCGCAACACACGCACCATTTCTTCCCTCTTTAGGGGGGGTGCACTGGAGAACACTGTGCTCCTCTCTGGCCTGACTCACCTGGATGATGGCTGCATCAATCAGAGACTGCAGGCGGATGAAGCCAGAGTACCAGTAGTTAGCCGCTCTGCAGTTCACTGAGCTGGTAAAACAGTTTGCTAGAGGAACACAAAGACAAAAACATAAGGTCAGGCCACATATGGACGTTATATTTCAGCTCTGGAAGGAAATCATTTGTTGGATGGTCTTTACATTACATATACAGTAAGCTAATATAATATAGTTTGTCTATAGTGTGTGGTGTGTCATATCGTAGGCATATCGTTTGACGTACACCTACCTACATCTGATTTGGATGTCATTTCTTAGATATCAACTGATTGACAACTGATTCTTTTAAGATATCATTTAAATTCAAATCGTTAGCATGGTTTCTTCATACAAATATTCTTGTTGTCGGCAGAGTGTATTATATACTAGGTCTATGTAATTGTAAACTTTTAGTAGTCACAATGACTGAAGAGGGGGTCTGAAAACGTTGTAAAGAAGATTCTATATATATATATAAATACAGGAGGCAAATTAAAGAATTCCCAATTAGACTATACCAATAGATTCTGTGTAATCGCTGGGAAAGGGCAGGTGGTTGTACGGAAAGCGTAGCCTGTAAGACGTGGCGGAGCTGTCCAGGAACACCACACCGACGTAGCTGGAAGGCTCATAAAGGCTGGCGTTCTCCAGGTCCTCCTCACTAGCAAACATCTCCAGATGATCCTGCATGTCTGAAGACACAAAAAGGAGGATGAAAGTAGATTTGCCTCAAAACCTTCTAGTTTTCATTTTCAGTCCCTATCCCATTTTAATTCAACAGTTGTCAAGATCATCTTACGCATCTCCTGGGCCACCTCTTCCATGATGTGGTTGGTGATGTTAGTGATTGGTGTGTAGCCCAAGCCCTTGAAGAAGTGGTCTTCGCGCTCCAGGTCCATGGTGCTCATGCCTCCATAATAAACGTGAGGATTCAGGGTGCTGATGAGTATCAGAAGACCCAACAGAAGCAGAGGTAGGATCAGTTCCTGCAGAGAAAGATACATAAAAGGAGCAGCTGATTAGAAAACCCGGAAGTCTGGATTTGGATTTAGTCAATACATAAAGCTTTTGAACATTGGTGACAGTTAGAACATGTATCAACAAGTGAATAGAGCACATTGGCTGAAGAAATACCTCCCATTTCCTCGTGTTGTACTTCTAATATTGCCTGTGTCTAGGAGCTTCAATGCCGATATAAAACTTCTTGATAAATAACAAGAGACATTTTATCTCTTCCAATCCATAAAAACATGCTATAGTTTCACCTTGAGCAACACAGTACATTGAAACAATACATTGAGAGCCACTGGCACGTCAAAAGCTGATTTCATAGCTTGTCAGGCCTTTTCAGAGCTTTACCCAGAGAAATAGTTCAGGGCTTAGTCTTAACACAATTCCCCTAGGAAAACATCAATAAGGACATTTGGTTCATATCGGATTTTATGTGTGCATAATAACACTTTTTACACTCAACTGTTCTAGTTTTTTTTTTAAGTAAACAAGCTATATTAATTGCAGTGCAGCTGCAAAAAAATGGACTTTACAAACTGCTGTAAATGAAGCTCCTAGGGGTCCCAGAGTGCTACCTTTCCAAAGAAAATGTGATACACAGACATTAAAAATGCATCAGGGCAATTGAAAAATGCATGCTGTAACAAGCGAGACATTGGAAGGTAAACGAGGGACAGGTCATCTATTTTATTTGATTTAAATATATACATTGTGTTTAATTTAAGAAGATCTTAACCAAAGGACTTGGTTTGGATGTAGTTTTCTTTTGGTTGTGCTGACTGGAGCAGCCACAAGTGTGAAACAATGATCACATTCAAAGGCTTATCAACTGTAACTAAGGGCTCCCTGGAACAACCCCAGAGAGAGATACAGACCTATGGACACTGACAGTGTGCTAGCCATAACACAAAGGTGTGTGGAATGTAAGGTATTGCTACAATAGGGGCCTAAACATGTTTTTCTTCCCCACATTACTGTGAGGGGTAAAAGAAGTATAATTGACGTAACCAAATACTTTGTTCAATTCAAAACCTGGCCATATACAGTACATGTAAGCTATTAACACTAAAGGGGGGTATTGTTATTTTGAATATATTAAACTCTATATGTCACTTCTAAATTTCTTCCATTAGGTTTTCCTTGTTATTACAGCACAAGCTGTTCTCCAGACAGAATAAGCTTGGTTTTCTTTTGTTCTATTATTTCACACATTATGTTATTGCGCCGTGGCTCAAACTAAATATTAACTTGGCTGCATGACACATTATTGGATATGAAGACAAATGTCAAACACAACAACAACACAGCAGAACTATCTTTCTCCCTGAACAGATTCATATGAAAACTAAGCACCTGGAGACTCTGTTGCTTGGTCCTCCATTTGATGAGTAGATTTTTGTAGAGAAGACTTCTTGTTTGGTGCCAGACTCCAGCATCTCTTCTAGATACGGGCTGCATACTTCCAGCATGCCTCATCTGGATGACGTATGGACGAGAAGTCGTCTCCGTAATGCTAGCCTCAGCTGCAAGTAAAACATTTTTTAAATTCAAAATGATAAAAAAAAACTTTCTGTCACTTGAGCTGGATTTATAAAACAAGCTTCATTGCTATAACACATAACAATAATGAAAGCAGTAACGCCACTTTGACTTACTTTCAACGCATACTAAGCTTCATTTCTTGCATTATTATTTTAATTCAGATACATTTAAATAGCCTTTATCAATCAATCATCAATGTTATGCGTCACTTGAAATTGTATTAAGGAAAATTCCACTGAAATGCATTTAGGGCTCTGAAAAATATATTTTCATGACATTTGATAGACTAAACATTATTTGTTGATGAAAAATATGTATGGTGGCATTTATACATTACACACAATTCATAAATAACTATTATATGATGAGATGCAAGGAAGACACAAAGATAAACACACATTCAATACATCATTTAGAGCACGAATGTGTGCGTTATGCCTTTACTTCTGCAAACATTCTTTTGCAAATGAATGTAGGTCCTTCATTTGCATGCATGCAAAACATAAATGATCTGAAAGAATGAGCTATAAAATGATCAAATCAACTATACTGCTTTTCCTTCATCTCAGTGAGCCATACACAGCTTTATAGCAGCTAACACTGGGGTGACACTGATGGTGACCACTGGCAGGGACCAGGGGTAGACGTGTGGACAATGACAACTGCAATATCACCCTGTAAAGTGGCTTTTTTCTGCAAAGCGTACGGGAGAATGACACCTAGCGTACCTGTCAGATGAGCGTTTGGTTAGCTGACGTTAGCCTCTGAACCAACGCTACCCTGCTGTGTGGTATTTTGGCAAGGCTGAAATGTCAGCATTAGGGGAGCACCGTATTCACCCCTGTGTTCCAATGATGAATGGAAATTAAAAAAGTGTATGCGATTCTGTGAGCAAAATGAACAGCTAGAAATGACACGTTTGTTCTGCATCATCTGAGCTCGCGCTGAATGCGGTGAAGCAAAAATAATCAAGCTAGCAAGCTACAGCAACACAGCCGATAACGAGGACACATATAGAAGCACTGATAAAAAGAAAACATTTCACATACTCACGTATAAAATACATTAAGGCATATCTTTCCTCGAAGTGCGGTTTAACGGCCTTACATTACAGATAATGTTTTATGTCAAGAAGACCCCCTGAATGAGCTGTCTTGTTTTTTTACCTAGCTGCTACTACTTCCTACTGTCAAAATACAGAACAGTGACGCTGACCAATCAGATATGTCTAGGTGCTAATGACAAAGGTTTGCGCCAATCAGAATTAAAACAAATGGCTTTTATTTTCATATAAAAAACAGAACAATAGCAAAAATACTTAATACTTAATATACTTTGTGGTTTTATACCATAAACCACAAATGCTACTGGCCCGCATAAACATATGGAAGCAAATGTATACAAGCATCTTGATATACTGATTTAGAATCTGAATATAATGAGTCAGATTAGTCATTATTTTGAGGCACTCATTCATTATTTTAAAACACTAAGTCATTATCTTTTGATGTACTAGGTCATGGATACCCAATTTGCTCTACCCTTGGGTCACTTGTCCAAAAATAACAACAGGCCAGGGGCCAAAAAAGTACCCTTGAACTTTTAATATAATAAAGAGGCTCACTCAGTCTACTCTGGTGCTTCGTTAATGCAAACCTATTATGTAAATTAAGATTACAAGTATGAATTCCTATTGTGAATAGATTTATTTAATTTGTTCATTTGAAAATGCCCCAAATGTGGTCTGCTGTACTACTGTAAGTCATTCTCAAGAGATAATAAGTAATTATTTTGAGAAAGTGTTTCATTATAATGAACAGAATACATATAGAATATACATTCATGAAATTGGCAGAAACAAGTGCCGGTCTTTTGAAAACTCATTGCCTCACTGTGTAGACAAACATATAAAACCCGCATAACTTCTTTTTTATAGTGTTTGACCTTTAACCTCTCCTAAAATGCATGATGAATTTGTCATGAGATATGTATAAAATGATGCACAATAAGAATGAAATATATAAATTTGATTCAGCCATAAAGCAAAGGTCAGTATATATAATTTGAAATGTTACATTACATCATATGTTTGCCACGATGAGCTTTAACAAGCTTAAATGAAACTGTCAATCGGTATAAAAAAGATGGTTTCCGCAACCTTGAATCATTATAAAGGGGGAGTCAGGATGGGGTTACAGAACATGTCGGTGTTGGTGTGTACTCTCATATTCATGTATGCGTTCTGAAAGTGGAGATGATTGTGGCGAGTGTGTGTAAGGAGGTTCCGAGATGTCTCTGAATTGGAGGAAGCCATTAAGCAGGGAGGGCACAGGGAGCCGCTCCACTACATCCGTTCCCATCAGTGAATCTGACCCCAGCACCACCCTGACCTGCAGCCGACACGTGTGGGAGAGGCAGGGGATGGAGTCTGGAAGGAAGGGAGGAGAAAAGAAAAAAGGGAAATTGTGATAACCTGAAGTTGACTACAGTTTAGTAAAAGCAAATCTGAAGTGTATTTGTTCTACCAAAATGAGGACATGGTTCCCAGGTCTTCTCTGCTCGTCTTCGATCCAGAATATGTTTCAAAGGGGGAGATAGAGTCGACCAGTTCACAAACTCTAGCAGGTAATTCAGCACCCCACTGTCTGCCTGCTCCAACCTAGAAAGCAAAACAAAAGAAATTGATCAACCATCTGATACTTTACTATGGAATGAAAAAGTAGACCTGCACAATTTATGATTCCATTCTTCTACTAAAAAAACAACAAAATGCTTGTTTAATTAATACAATTAAAGGACATTATTTCCAAATTATACCTTATTTATTAATTGTGTTAGCTGCAATGTTGCCTTTCATAGTGTTTATTTTTGTTCAGATATTTTTATTCTTCAAAGTCAACTTGAATATATTTGACTTTTTAGTTCCGTTTTTTTTCATTATTTAGATGTTTATATTTGTTTATTTTCAACTCTTTTTATTTTTCAAAAGATGTGAAATGCCTTGTTTGAACATGTTGCTTTAAAGAAAACATCTCCTAATTTGGGATCAATAAAGTATATCTTATCTTATTTATTTCCAACTGAACACAAAAGGCCCCAAAAATGCAGATTTGTTTTGATACTCCCATGTAACGGACAAAAAAAAAATCCTTGTGCGGACATTGCAATGACTAGAAAATCATATATTGCAGAGCCCTTGTGAGAGAAGAGTCTTACATGTGGGGCTGAAGCAGCAAGGAAGGTTCCAGTCCTGCCTTTAGTAGCAGCGGAAGCCAGCAGGCGGCAAAGTGTACTTGGTTTAGAGCCACACAGAGCAGGTCCCTCACTTCCGGCAGCTTTAACACAGTTTTCCCAGGATGATGCGGTGCAGAGCACTTCCTGGTCGCAGTATCCAGCCGAGGGATCCATCTGTGCTTCAGTATCAGTTGTAGCAGGTCTGTTTTGTCCGTGGCCAAGGCATAAATCCAGTCCTCCTCACTCCATCTTGCTCCTGCAGCTATCAGCAACCCCACTAATTCACTAAAAGAGATTCTAATCAAAACCAGGTGGGGAGTGACAAAGTACATTTAATCAAGTACTGTACTTAAGTACAATTGAGATACTTATACTTTACTTGAGTATTTCAATTTAATGTGACTTTGTACTTCTACTCCACTACAATTCAGAGGTTAATCGTGTACTTACTACATGTATTTTGTACCTTTAGTTACTTTACAGATTTAGATTTATAATGTGAAATACTGTATAATCAAGTGTTAAATCAGACTTTAGTTCCACCTGGAGTCAATTCACAAGCTACCCTGCAGTATACAAAGTCCTTCAAACTAGATGCACCTTTACCAGCTTTGAGAACACTTTCATGATCAACCATTATAAAACAAATCATATATATTATTCTGAAATGGGTATCTGCAGTCATTTTTGGTACTTGAAGTATATTTTTGATTGAATTACTTCTGTACTTTTACTTGAGGGATATTTTGAATGCAGGACTAGTAACAGAGTATTCCTACACTCTGGTACTTCTACTTTTACTCAAGTACAAGATCTGGGTACTTCTCCCACCTCAACAAATTATATATTTTATTTTGTTAGCGGAGTGCGTGAGGAAGTCAGATGTGCTTTTTAACAAACCTCTTTGGCTCGTTGGATGTGCGACACAAGGCCATGCAGAGCGGGGAACGGATGTCCAGGAGGTCAGTGCAGTCCTGGGCATCTGGGCTGTAACCTTCCCTCAGGAGCATCTCCACACTGTCGCTCTGATCGTACTGCAGGGCCACATACAGTGGACTAACCATGCCTTCCCCTTGGTCACACACACGATCTGTGGTAGCTATCAGCCTCTTGAGGACACTGGATGGACAACATTGGAGAGGGTTAAGGAAAAACAGTATGGGTACATTTGCATTCAGCAACACGGAAGAAGGGTAAAATGTGTTTTGAATTATAATTAGTGCTGAGAAGTGATTTGTTAAACACTCAATACATTTTATATTAAAAATATATTTTATATATAGGGGTCTTTCCATCAAAAACAATGATCAAAAAACAGAGTATTGGTGGCGTTATAAAATGGTATTGGGTCCTAGGAGTTTCCAGAACACTGAATAAAACAATTTCACGTAAAATATCGGCATCTCAGTGTTAGCTACAGCAAACATTTATTCAGTGTGTTTCTCTGATAATTTTTGATAATTGATTCAACCTCATCCAGAATTATAATCTCCTGACCTATGACAGCATTGTTTATCATATCGATGATAACTTGGAGTACAAAGTGATCAATAATCTGGCTTCTCAACCATTAAAAAGTCCATATTATAAAGGACCAACAGGGAATTTCTCTCGTAATGCAATGTTTTTTAGCCATCACAACTAGATATAGCTTCTGTATACAAAGTCACACTCTAAGAAGGTAAGGAGCCAATGGCCAACCATATGTCTAGTTAGGCGTCAGTACCCGATGTGTCCAAACTCAACAGCGGCATGAATGGGAAGCTGGGGCCATTCACGACTGCAGGATATGTTGGGATCGGCCCCGTGGTCCAACAGGAGATCCACACACCCCTGGTGGCCCTCCTGAGAGGCGATCAGCAGCGGCGTGGCCAGATCAGCTGCCTGGGTGTTCACATTGGCACCTAAAGTGAGAACCAAATCAAACACAATTGATTATGAATATGACTTACTTACTGGATCTCTGGTGGCAGTGAGTGAAAACAGATGCAGAGAGAGTAGCTGGGACTCCAGAAGAGATCATGTTGGCATGTACAGTATGTTTGGTGTTTTGCTTTTGTACCAAATGTATTGTTGACATGTATTGTTAGAGCCAGTATTTAGTTTTTATAAGAAAGGCCACCTAATTGTGACGTCTGTAGTCAACACACTATAAAAGACTACAATTCCCAGGGTGCTAGAAAGACGCCGTCGCGGAACAGTTTTAACCGTCCAATTACCCTTTAAGTTATATAATATAATATAATATATAATATAATATTGTGTCCCTGAGACACTTCACCCCAAATTGCTCCTGTGGCGATTGCCCACAGTATTGAGTATGTAAGTCGCTTTGGATAAAAGCGTCTAACAAGTGAGATGTAATGTAATGTAATATAAACCTTATCAAGAAAGAAAGAATACCTAAGTTGTTTGTTATTTTATTTGAGTTGTGCCTATTTGTTTTGAATATTGTAAAGGCCTCTTTTCTTTGTTGCATGTGTACAAGTTTGTTGTTTTATTTTGAGCAACACATCGCATAACATCATCCAAACCATCAGAGGCCAAGCAACTCTTCAACTGTAATATAAAGGAAAGAAAACGAGTGAAACATTTCTGTTTAAGGCGTCTAGTGGCTTGATAGATAAACAAGGAAGGAAGCCACGACATGTATGTTAAGTGTTTTTTATTTATTGTTGTTGTTGTAATGCCTTGTGCGGCATGTTTTGGCAATACTATGTTTAAGATGTGGTCATGCCAATAAAGCACCTGTATTGTAATGTATGTAATGAGGTCGATTGTTGGAATTGATCAGGTCTCTGACAATAGACTATGGGCGGCTGTGGCTCTGGAGGTGGAGTGACGGAGATAGAGATGTCATCCATCAAGTGGAAGGTTACCCGGGCCATGCAGTCAACAAGTCAAAGTGTCCTTGGACAAAATAATAAAACCTTGAATTGCTCGCCATTGCATAGTGCGAGTGTGTGAATGGGTGAAGCTGACTATAAAAGTGCTTCATAAATTCAGTAAATTGACCATTTATTGTATTCTTTTAAAAACAATCATTTGAACTTCTCAAATACCAATATTGGCCTCTGTAACATGACATGTTGAGATGTCGTCTTGGGCTTTGGGCGCTGATAGACATTTTCATCATAATCAAAAGTTTATAGGCCAATCAACGGATAAATACATTTTAAAAAGGCGACCAAATTGGCAAAAAGCAGAAGTTACAGCCCTTTCTCTGACTTAAATTAAATTAAAACAACTAAAGGTATACTTGGAGCTACGGAAAAAAAGTACATGCACAAAAACAGAAAACAGCTATTTACCAGCATTTACAAGAATTTCCAGACATTCCTGCTGTCCATACTGTGCCGCCACAAAGAGCGGGGAGATCTTGTGGTCATCTGGTGCCTCCAGGTTGCTCCCATTGGCCAGAACACGCACAATATCACTGTGACCCTTAGGAGAAGAGAAACAAGTTTCTATGAAAGGATTGGCCTCAGAGAGTTGTGTGTGTGTCTGTGACTTACAGTATTACCTTATAAACAGCCTGATGCAGGCAGGTCCAGCAGGACGAGGTGTGTGTTCTGTTGACCTCTGCACCTCTGCTGACCAGCAGTTCTACAACAGCTGTGTGCCCGCCGTCTACAGCTGGTGGAAAACAGATCGTTAAGTTTGCAGACATAATTGATTTATTTGTTTATTCCACACATGGCAGTTCTTTTAAACAAAACATGTACACTTTAATAAACATGTACACTTATACTAGTTTTTTTTCTTTCTATAGAGCATGGTGGAAAGGAGCAGGGAGAGGAAAATCTATTTTTACCTGCCCTTCTTAAAAAAAAGTCAAATAAAAGCAATATTCTTTCAGTCACAGTTACTTACAAATACTGAAACATAAAACCAGAACACAATCAAAAGTCAACTTCAAATTGTCTAATTACGTTTTCTTTATACATTTTCTTAAACATACAAAATGTTCTTACAGCCTCATTTCGGCAAAGAATTCCACTTCTTTACGCCAACTACAGAGACACACATCTGCTTTAAAGTAGTACGTAAAAACTGATGCTTAAAATGTAATCTAATCATATCAAATGTAACACGAAAAGGAAATGTATATACGATTCTTGTTGTAGCAGCAACAGAATGATAATGAGAATACAAAATAAAAATAAAATAAGAATAAACGTGTAGTAATAGTATGAATAGAAAAAAAAAAATGATTTGATGAGTTCAAATCTGAACAGGTTAATGTACATAAATACAGATATGTATACAGGTTTAAATGTGCTCAGTGTCCAAGTACCTGAGTACAAAGGACAGGAAAGGTTGTTTGTTAGCTGGTTGATGTTGGAGTGTGCCTTCAGGAGGAGTTGGACCGCTGCCAGGTGTCCACGCTGTGCTGCCAGGTAACATGCAGACTCCCCCTCATGGGTCAAAGAGTTCACATAGTCACTGGCACCACCAGACGAGCCTGCAAATCACAGAGGGAAGGAAAACATTACAATTACATTATGTGTTGCTAAAATTCAAGTTTAGCTATTAAGTTAATTTATTAAAGTTATTGCACTACATTTATATTAATGAACATTTGTTGTGAGTCATTAATCAATTCAAATAAATTCTCTGCTGGTCCCATATGCGTAAACCGCTGCCTAGAAAGCTGGTTCGAATCCAAAGCAGGCCGAACATTCAGGCAATGTCCACCCCTCCGTCTCCCTCATTCAACTCTATGATCTCAAATAAAAGCCCTCCCTGGCCCCAAAAATACTCTCTGCTTCCAGTTCTAAAATGTGATAACTATAACCCTGAATTGAACAATAACCCTTCTTACCGCCCCCAGCAGACAGAATGTCTTGCACACACTCCTTGCTGCCAGCAGCTGCCGCCTCGTGTAGAGCATTCCAGCCACGGTTGTCTCTGCAGTCCACACTGAAACCTCTCTTTATCAGCCTCCTCACCCGCTTCCTACACCCTGAGCGAGCTGCAGCAGCAACTCTGGACACTGTGTCTCCATAACCCTCTGTGAAGTCCATCCCCTGCTTCAAAAAGAGATAGGTCTTTTAATCATGCCATAGTTTGTCTACAATTATTTTTGTTGCAGCATTTATTGGAGAAAAAGAAATTGAACAGTATGTTTTTAACAGTTGATTATCCTGAACTTTTATTGATAATAGTTGTTTTCATAATCGTTGCAGGCTAAAATCGTAGTTGCGATTAAAATACGATTAATTGAGCAGCCCTAAAGTACGCTGGTTAAGTACAAATGTAAGGTACTTGTACTTTACTTCAGCCTTTCCATCTTTTGCAACTCTTTACTTACACTCCACTAGTTCTCAGGGGTAAGATTTGTACTTGTTAATGCATAACATTTGTCTATCATCTTTAGTTAATTTCCTGATACCAGTTATTCTTCCACTTCTATCCCAGTGGAAAAAATACAGCAAGTTGATTTTAAATGTTTGCGATAAAATGAAGCATGACATTTTCTTGCATGTATTGAGAAATTATAATACTTTAAAGCTAAGTAAGCCTTTGGATCAGCTTATAAAACAGATCATCACAGAGCTCAAAGCTGAGGTTTTTCTGAGCTCATTAAAAGTTGACTTTTTATAGATTTGTGGAACAAATATGGTGATCTTATAAAATATGATGCATTGCTGTAGATTCAAATACACAATAGTATTTAAAGGAGTTAAAATAAGCACAACCCTAAATATCCACAGCAGTAATGTATACAAATACATCATATACAAGTGAAGAACACTGACAGGGAACATGTTACTGCACAATGACTGCTTTAACATTAAGCACTTTAAGTAAATGTTGCTGATAAAACTTACATATTTCTACTTAAATTATGGTATTGCATGGTAACGTTTCTTGTAGTTGGTTAGGATTAGTCTGGTACTTTTTATTCAGTAATCTGAATACTTCTGATACCACAAAATGACATGTTTACCAGTTAGCTTAGGGTTCTATAACCAATAGAGGATACATTATAATGAGCTTTAAAACACCAAAACAAAACTTTAGCCTCCAAGCTAACATCGCTGACCATAACAACTGTGTTTAAATTAGCTTAAGCTTGAACACAAAACAATTATAGACTGATAAAAATAAAGCCTGCAGGTCCCCATTCACTGCATGTACATAAAAAACCATAAGCTTAAACACAACACCATATACAATTTTAAAGAACCCACAAATTCATTTGTTGTACTGAAAAAACGTTATTATTTACCAAAATAGTATCCGGGATGCTTGACATCTCACGAGTCGCTGTTTAATGACGTCACGTCAAAACATCCAGTCGCTTTCTGCCTGTAGTTCGATCCATCGATGCCTTGGATTCTGTGACTGCTAGAAATCAGAAATTGGCTGCTTTATCAACACTTTTACCCTACCCACTGCAACCGTAGTTATTTGTAATACTTCTTAAGAAATGTGGAGGCTAGAATTCAGGAAAACAAGCTAAACAACGGTTTCAGCTGGAGCTTAAAGTCAGCAATAAAGGTAAGGTAGCTTGGTATAGGCAAGCTATACTGTTTATTATCAGTTACTGTGTTGTAGCAAATACTTGATTTACACCTCAATATCATTTATGAATCATAGACTGTATGGTTATTTATTATAAAAAGATGCTTGTCAGATTGTAGATTTATCCTTTACATACATATCAGGGGAGAGCAACATACATAGGAAAACTGTACTTATGTTATAATGTTAGGGATTTAAGGAAAACAAAGATTAAAGCTTTAAAACGAATGCTTTAACATTACTCAATTTAGCTTACTTATTTTTGATACTGTTCTAAAGAAAAATATGTGTCTTTTATAATATTTGTTTCATATTTGTGATTGCACATGAATAGGGTTTTGTTTCGTTTTTCAGTGTAAGTGGAAAAGTGTGTATCACAATCATGTGCTAAACATGTTATAGTCTAAGAAGAGAGAGCCTGTCCTTCTGATTTTCAGAATCAGTAAGTTCCACAGTTTAGTGGCATACAAAAAAGAAACAATTTCAAGGGTGGCCACTTTTATGGAACATATAAGGAGAATTTAAGAGGACGGACCTCCTAGGACTCCTAACATGCTACTTTCCCCCAAAACTTATCCCCTAACCTGTCTCTTAACTTGTTGTTGTTTCCTACTTTGTGTCCCAGCCTATCTCCTAAAAGGTAACAGTCCCTGAGGCCTCGTCAGTATCATGGTGGACATTTCTGTGAAGAGCGGAGCTGCCTGGGTCTGTCATGCTCAGGGACATCACTTGGATGATATCCTGCTTCCTGTTCATCTGAGTAACAACAACGATCATGATGAGGAGCTCAGCCAGTCAGAGGGTGACAAGACAAACTGGTAAGAAGCTTCTACAGTCTATTAATTTAATTATATGTGGAAATGTGTGTGTAACATGGAAAAACAAATCTCTCTACTGTTTTTTTTTCTGATAAAAGGGGCATAGATGAGTAATAAGTGCATAATTATCAGCACCTCCTATCATGCAAAATGCACTTTTGTATGTCTTTTATACACAAAGGGAACTCACAAAGTGTCAGAGAAAAAAAAGCCTCTCTCTTCCTCCGTACCCAAATCTCTAAAAACGGGGGAACAACGGAGCTGATCCAGATTTGCTGTCGATATGACGTAATATCGGAAATGTGGGCTGGCTTTACACCCACGGCCCTATCAGAAATGTTGCTGTCAGAAACAATGCACTTAGAGCTAACATGTACTGGAGAGAGTATGTGTAAAAAAAGCCGGAAATAATAAAAGGAACTCACCTTGTGGTAAACCCGCAAGAGAAAAAGCATTTGAGCTCCATACTGTTTCAGAAATAATCCTTGATGTGGTTTAGAACATGATATGGTGTTTAATCACGGCAGCATTTAGCTGAGTATCTCGGTAAAGCTAAGGACCCAGAATCAGCACTTCTCTAACAGGACTGAAATAGAGGGGTATAAGGCATGGCTAGAATGGGTGATCTGTTTGGTATTTTGAGCAAAACACATCATAGACATGAGACCCATAATATATGCCTAAAAATAGCATAATTGGAGACTTTTAACAATTAGCCTCCTCTCACAGGGGGCCCCCAGTGTTGTTGGAGCAGACAGAGGAAGGGTCTCCTTGTGTCCTGATGCTCAACGGCAACCCCTGCTCCCCCACTGCCATCAGCCGTATACTGGTCATCAGCGAAGCTCGAACCATGGAGGTATACGACCAGACGGGAGAATACTGCGGTACAGTACGCGGGGAGCGGGAGGACAGCATCCAGCCAGACAGGTATACACTGTTATCATCACTTGGGCTGTGGGTTTGAACCTCATACAAAATAATCAATTTCAATCTTCACATGTGACCCCCAGATCCCGGAAGTCCACTGCATTCATTTTTTCTAATTTAGTTGTTTTAGGGATATTTCCATGCTTCAACCTCCACCACATTTGACAGATTGTATGCACTCATCAGAGAGGAAGTTCAGAAAATGGCACAGCACAGGAAAAAATGCAAATGTGTCAAGGTGGAGTGCAAAGTAGACTTGTTGAAATAACAAAGGTGAATCTGGGCTTGGCTTTCTCTTGCTGGACAGCAACATAACCCTTGGTTAGCTGGGGAGGAGGGGTAGACTCTGCATGTTGTGTTTACAAACTGCAGCCTACAATCCTACTAATTGTGCCTTTAAGTTGGAGCTGATCAGACAGCTTTTTGGAAAATACATATTTTTTAAATTACAAAAATGCATATCAAGCCCATACATAACAGCATTTAGATGAATCAAGATACCAGGGATGTTGTCGGGGAAAATCTAAATGTACTTTTAACAGTGACCTGTATTTTCATATCCTCTGCTCTTTCTATTTTATACTTTCGATGTACTGATTTACGTTTAGGTGCTAATAAAGTTCTGAGTTAAATGAATGTCTGATAGGATGTTAAAGATCTGCTCTGTCTTTTGCCCACAGTTCAGACAGAGGGCCTTTCTACAAGAAACAGCTGATCCTCAAGCATCCGTCCTCATCCTGTGAAGTGAAGGTGAGCCATGATTTGAGAGACGTTTTATGCCTTTTAGAGACTCTTGCTTAGTAGAAACTGTTCAGACATCTTTAAGGTGCCTGTGGAAACTTTTTTTCATGCACATAGATTTCAATAAATGTAATCATCTGGTTGTGTCCTCCTCTGGTTTGTGTCCCAGCTGCTATCCCTGGGCGGTAGAAGCAGTGTTCTGGTGTGTCGGGTCATCGTGGCCCTTCAGACCCTGGAGCCCTGCGCGTCCCGGGGCCCCGGCATCGACATGCAGCAGGTGCAGTGTCTGGTGGAGGAGATGGGAACAAGCCTCTCTCCAGGAGCACAGAACCTCATGGAGATGGTGCACTTCCAGCAGAAGGTGAGTGTAAAGGAGCAGTGAGTTACCTAATGCCTCCAACGACCTCTTCAGGCAAGGAGGGGGAATTACAACAACACTGAGCTAAAGGCACGAGAGGTTTCTCAATACTCTAATTTCCCCTCCTCGACTGCTATCCTCAACTCCTATCCTCAAGACTTAGTCTCGCCCACAGGAGATGCGAGCGGAGGACTGAGGAGGGGAACCGAGGAGAGAGGAGGGGAAGCAGCAGGCGGTTAGAGAAATGAGAACTCCTCTCCTCTGAGCGGTCATTTTAAAGAGACGTCCATTAATGATGACAGGAGGCACAGCAGCCCTCTGATGGACAGATGTGTTCATGACCACTTATATATTTACTTTGAATTCATTCACAGTGCGGTATAATGAGACAATAACAGGCCACAGATGCGGACACACACACACAAATATATTTATATAAATATATACAATTTCAGAATCAAACAAGTATGAGAGCACTCTCATAATAACGTAACACAATCAGAGACTGGATATATCCCCCCCTCTCTCTGGTCGCTGAAATGGGGAATTGAAATTACGGGCCAAAAGTTTTTTATTTTCAAGTATTAAAAGTAATCAGAGGACACCAAACCAACTGAGACCCGTCTGTCCGCCGCATCTACGCACTGTACAACACACACACTGTACCACACACACACCTACACTGTACCACACACACATACTGCTCCTAAAGCATAATCAGGCTACAGCCGTTGTGTATTTTATTATGTGAAGCACTAAATGGTCTTAAAAAAATATCGACTCTTTGTTTGTAGATATCTACTAAACTACAGCATACAAATGCAGAGAGTAATGTAGGCCTGTTATACTGAGTGATATATATTATACACACTGCTCTGCTTTCTGCACGGACCTCACAGCTGTTCTCTCTGGAAACATCGCGTTGCGATGAAAGCAGTTACTAAAATAATATCCAGGGGATGCATGCAGAGCTGTCATTGGCTGAGATAAGTCCGGCCGTGCGTAACGCTTCCACCGTTCCCGAAATGCATCCGTGGAGGAGCCGTGGAGGAACCATCATTGTATCCTCGGTTAGAGCTCCTCCAGAGAGCCTCCTCGATGCTCGATGCTCGGTCCTCGATGTGCATTTAGAGAATTGAGATGTCCTTCAACATGGCGCGCTGAAATCCTTTTCCGGGTCACTACCGGAGGACCGAGGAGTCGAGGAGGGGAAATCTATTGAGAAACCTCTAAGGTCTGTGCTGACCTTACCAAATACATCTAAGATTTTAAGCATTATTTGTAACATTAATATACACATTCTGGAGAGTATTATGCACACATGTTTTCAATGTCTATTCATTTTGTTTAAACAGAGTATTTCTGCACAGTTGCAGATAAAGATTAGGCTGTTTCACTTTTTTATAATGATATACCAGTGGTGTCTGTATTGGATGGTTTCATACATGTGTGATCCAAAAATGTCTATAACTGCAAAACATTGTGAAGCTGTAAAGCAAATTCTTCAGGCGTGCTGGAATCTTGCAGATATCTTTAGGAGCCCCGGGGGGCTTAGTATGTAGTTACAGTTTGATTTAATAAAAATAACTTATATTCTGATTAAATGCTTTATTTCAATTTAGGATTTTGCTTTTTGATAAAGGGTGACAAAGTCATGAAAAATGACCACAGACATTTAAAGCTTCCTTTGAAAAACCTACAATTGGTAAATAAAAAACTCTAGCTTGTACTGATGCTTGTTTTGTGTGTACCATGATGATGAAGTCAATCACCAGGTTTGTGTTTCTCTCTCTAGAACCAGACCAGCTCTCTGTGCGGCTTCCTTCCTCTCCTGATGGGCGGTGGACTTTTCTCTGCCCTGTCTCAGAGAGCCAACATCCCCCCAACACCCCCTAGAAACCAGCCCCACCCTGAGGACTCCAGGGTATTAGTATTATCTGGGCAGCTGTTTGCCCTCAAGCCACTCTTTATTATCCTTTTTTAGCATGACCACTCACTTCTTGACGCTGTTTGCAGACACTGTATGTCAGATGGTTTCAGAGAGTCTTGTTCTGTGTCACTAGCCTCCAGTCGGCTCCACCAGGCCTGCAGGTGAAGCTCCACCGGCTCAGAACGGAGCCATGTCAGACGGATCCTCCACCCTCTCCCCAGACCTGCAGGTCATCACCCAGAATATAAGTAAGGGGACATTGTTTCTTTCAGGTCTAACTAATTAGTGGTGTGTGTGTTTTCTGACATTAAATGCAATTCTTAGTCTCAAGAACCTGATGGTTTCTGGTTTGAGTTACAAACGGTCTTGCTTGAATCAAAAAGACCAATAATTAACAGAATTTGAATGAAAATGCTGTATAAACACAGCATAGGCCTGGAAAGAGTTTTGAGGAATACAAAATCTGCGTCTGCCTCAATAGACTGACATTATCCACTTTACTGCAGGTTAAGGTCCGGACAAGAACCTACAAAGGCACTGAAAAACACTCAAATAAAATTAACAAATATTTGGTTTATAAAAAATGTTATGCATCACAAACAGGACACATATTTTTATACAAACAAATCCAACTCTCCTTAATAGGTTAGTAATGATTATTAAGGTCCTCCTTTCATTTATGAAATATAATAAAGCAACAATGTGTGATTTTGTTCTTTCTTAAATGATTATTCCTGTGTTTTAGATATGATTCTGTTCCATGTTAGCAAGCTCTACAACCTTTTTCAATTCAGTAATGTGAAGATAATCACTCATCTCAGATAGCGGATATATTAACCTCAATTAACGTGTTTATTTATGTTAAATTTCTATTTTGCGGATTCTACATCCTATATACATGGTCAAACAAGGGATGGATTTGAAAATATATTGGGGAACACATTTTTCCTTAGCGTGAATTTCTTAATTCTTACCCGCTAACCAGTGTGTGGTCTTCCATTTGTAGTGAGCAGCGGGGGCCGAGGCCCGGTGAGCCACAGCCAGCTGGCGGAGATAATGTCTCACTGGATGAAAGGGCAGGAGCGCGGTGAGGGCCCCGGCCCCGAGCTTCGGCCATTGCTCCAGGGTCTCTGTGGTCAGGTGACCAAGCTGAGGCTGGATGACGCTGCAGCGCTGGCAGAGAAGGAGAAGATGATGAGAAATGGCTCATGGTGAGTTCAGTGGGTTTATCCTGTCAGACCATTACAAGAATATTATGGTCTAAATAGTCAATGAAGTCACTGTTAATGCTTTAATATATGCATATCATCTGAACGCATACATACTTGCAGCACAAAATGAGAATGCGTATGGTTTCTAAAGGCACCAAGTGTCGCATCTGGCAGGTGTCTGAGAAAATGTGATTGATGGACGTATGTGCAACAAACTCTTCCGATGAACACCAAGATTATAGGCCTTATGCTTTTCCTAAAAAAATAACTACTTTAATAATAATAATAATAATAATAATAAATGTCATTACACTTTAAAAACAATGTCATCTCAAGGTGCTTCACAATGCTATGAGGAGAAAATACGATAAAATACAAAGTTATCTAAGGAGCATATTGAGTCAAATATGGTAATATAAAAAAGGTTACGAGCATTAAAGGTTAGAATAAAACAAATACAAAAGAAAAGACAGTCAGTCAAATGCGGTGCGGAACAGGTGGGTCTTGAGGCTTTTCTTAAAAACTGAGAGTGATGCAGAGGTCCGTATGTTCTCTGGAAGCTGATTCCCAGGGACTTTAGACTTTGATGTGACTGCATATCGGTGACTAGAAAGAAGAAACAGTTTACATTTTTGATCAGTGTGTACATTTTTGAAGCCATCTGGTTCACATTGTTGAGGAAGAGAGGGTGAGTTGTTGTCAGTGCAGAGAGGAGGCTGACACACACAGAGACAATAGAGTTCATTTATCAGCAGCGTTTGTCTGACCAGAGCAGCACGTGGGTTCAGAACGTCAGCTGACTGTGACTCCACATCAAGAAGAGGACAGCAGCTCGGAGGTACGTTTCAATAAACATCAGTGTAGTTACCGCAGGCAAACATAATTTGATAGTTTAATAGTTTAAACTACAAACGATTATTGTTCTAATATGATAACAGTTAGCTCTTATGAAATGTTAAATGACTGTTTCTGATATTGTTTTTCCTTTTACTTCCTATATTTTAGCTTCTTGTCAGGGTTGTGATTACCAAAATGCTTTTTGTGATTTGTTACCTTCAGTTGTTGTAACGATAATAACAACAAAAGAAACAGGTTTCACTTGTAGTGTAGAAAGTGTGATTTTGATGTTGCTTAGAAGAACCCAAAACCATTGATGTAGGTACTGTGACGTCTCTCAATGGTTTTTGAACTACAGTTTTGTTCTTACTCTGCTTTAAAGGGGCCCTATCATGCTCATTTTCATGTTCATACATGTATTTGGAGCCTCTACTGTGACATGTCTCCATGCTTTAATGTTCAAAAAGGTCTTTTCACCCTCTGTCTGACACCAGAGCCCAGTCTGCTCTGATTGGCTGACTGGCTGGCTCTGTTCTGATTGGTCAGGTCTTAGCCTATCACGTATAATGTGTTGGAGCACAGGCCAATAGGAGCATGAGTGTAACTATTGATGTCGTTATGTAACAGAAGTAAAAAAGAGTCCAATGGAGGCGTTTCAGGCAGGGGGGGGTGGGATTGTTTGGGAGAGAAACTCCCTCTCGAGACGACTTTGGGATGTTTATCTTTGCAGACCATTTACATGCACAAAAACCTATATAACAGAACCCAAAAAAGCAGAGGTGGGGGACTTGAGTCACATGACTTGACTCGAGTCATATTCGAGTCGCATATTTTTGGAGACTTGCTTGACTAACATTTATAAAAGACTTGACTTGACTTTGACTTGGTATTCATGACTTGAGACTTGACTTGACTTGAGACGGATGACTCGAAAGCACTTTACTTTTTAAAATTAAATATTTGCATCTGTTTTTGTATTGTACAGAGCCCCTAAAGGGCAAAGAAAAAAAGATACTGTATCTCATTCGCACGAGAAAGTTACCGGAGCGCCCAGTAGGAAGTGGAGCACACAGGAGACAGCCATTTCATTTCAGACTGTAATGTTCATGTTGGGAAATGGCAGTGCTTACATTATTTTAGATATACTGTATTTCGAACTCGGACTCTCAGTCACTTTATAACTGCCCGATTAATCCTCCATTACTCGTTTTGGAGATGCCTGGTCACTAAGGCGCATTATGTGTATGTGTTTGTGCTCAGCTCTGCTCTGTGTGTGTGTGTGTGTGTGTGTGTGTGTGTGTGTGTGTGTGTGTGTGTGTGTGTGTGTGTGTGTGTGTGTGTGTGTGTGTGTGTGTGTGTGTGTGTGTGTGTGTGTGTGTGTGTGTGTGTGTGTGTGTGTGTGTGTGTGTGTGTGTGTGTGTGTGTGTGTGTGTGTGTGTGTGTGTGTGTGTGTGTGTGTGTGTCAGGAGAAATGCTGTGACCCTGCTGAAGGGGAGCCAGGGCAGGAGGCTTAACATGTTGATGTAAAATATTTTTGTTGTACTCCTGTTTTCACTTTAGAGCCCTTTTAGAACTTATAGGGTTATCATTTCAGCACCCCACTCTCCATTGCTGTTTATGTTGAAAATCCAACTAAACTTTTCATAACCACAATATTTTAACTGATTTAAATGCGGAAACTGGGGTTATTCATCAGAATTTCGTATGACTTGACTTGGACTTGCTTGACCTGAGCAATGACTTGACTTGACTTGCTTGACTCTCACCACAGTGACTTGGGACTTGCTTGAGACTTGTAGGTTAAGACTTGAGACTTGCTCATGACTTGCACATGTAGGACTTACTCCCACCTCTGCCAAAAAGCATAAAAGGGGCCTCTTTAACCTAGTGTTCCCTCTCTGTCCCTCCACTCTGAAGGGAGTTGGACTCATCCATGGAGCGCCGTCTGGAGGACATGGAGCGGAGGCTGATGGAGCATGTGGACCGGCGCCTGGACGCTCTGGAGCAGAAGCTGGAGAAGGCCCTGCTGCTGGCCCTCGGCCAGGGAGCCATGGGCAGCTCAGAGGGGGGGGACGCGTCCACAGGACCGTCGGAGCAGACCGCCCTGACACCGGCCTCGCAATGACCCCAGACTTCTAAAAGACTAATAAGACCTATCTAGATCAGAAGGCAGGCAGTGTGGGACGCGGACACTAACAGACACAACAGTTTTTAAAAAAGGGCTGAAATGAGAAATCAAATAACACAATAATCTGCTCAAATGTAAGATGGTGTGTCCAGCTCTCAAACATGCAGCCTCAGTAACGGTTTGTTTATCTTTAATCTCTGGGAAACTAAAAACAGAATGTGAGAAAGTGGAAAGCCAAGGTGAATGACCTGGATGTCGGACAGTCGAAAGAGAAACAAAAATCTGTAACTGCACAAAATCATGTCCTGTTGCTGCAATGCACTATGGGAAATATTGCAGTACATCACCAAAAGAAGGCCATCAAAAAAATCAAAACGTTTTTAAAACCATTTACCAGAAAATGATGTTAAACTGATCATGACCAACACGTAATCTTATCCATGTTTTTGGCAGGATTAAGAATAAGAATATTTGACATGCAGCCCCAGCAGAACATTTATTTATTCAAAGATATGCATGTAAACACTCCGATTTGTCCTCCCTGGTTTCGTGATCTACACGATCATCGACTATAAAACTGTTATCCTCTTCACAACAGTACTGTAACAGCCCTGATCCAATGGGTCAGGCCTTACATTTCAGGTTTGGTACTGTTTGGTTTGACACTTGCTAAAAATCTCAGAAAGAATATATACTCCTGTGAAAGGAGTGTGTGGAACTGATATAATGTGTTTTAATATGACACTGTAATGTCTGAGATAATGTCTGTAACATGTTGATGCCAATGTAAACTAAAAGCACTGTTTGAGCTGTGATGTTAAAGTTTTTAATTACTGTGCTGACATAAGGAGCAATAAAAATATATTTATACAGATTAATTAATTATTTACTGGGCTGATTGATATCTCTGTCAATCAGTGGCGGTTCTAGACCAATTTGACTGGGGGGGGGGCTTTGCTGGGGAGGGTTATTTTATGAGGGGCACTTTTAATGCAGGACAAAGACTGTTCAAGAATTCAACACTTAGTGTAGTATGAGGTTATAGCGCACAAAAAACATAAAGCACCACTTAGTAACATCATTTCTGTCAATGACTTAGTTACAATTTTTGTTTAGTCACTTATTTTGACTGACTTTGGCCCACGTGAAAGCACAGTGTTTGCTGTAACACTATCACAAATACATCTTAGGTTCTTCTTTTGGAGGGTGGTCACAGAGGGGTCAAAGCTGAGTATTACAGGGGCATAGAGAGATAAAATACAATTAAGTAAGATCATTTTTTGGAAGATGTCAATTAGAAAGCTCTAGGTGATAAGATCAGTAAGAAGATCAGGGACTGAATGATTGCCGAAAATGTGCTACAAAAGAAAAACACAAAAAACGGAAATTTAGGGCACACAAAAGCAGAACATTTTAGCACACAGTTTGGTTTCCTTATGCCCAAACATATGACTCAAAAAGTACCTTTTTTGCCAACACAAGAGTTGACAATGCTAAAAAATTGATATTTTGTGTTGACAGTGGTAATAAGAGGGAAATGTAGCTCAACAGTTTCCAGAAGGTTAAAGCCAAGGTTTCCCGACAGGCCTTCCAGTAACGCTGACTCATATATTGGTCCAAATTGAACCATAAAGGTTAATGGAAGTCTTCTTCTGTGGTAAACTGAAAAATGACTTTCATACAGAACAAATCTGAAGCTTGTTCTGAAATCTAAAAAGAAACTTAGTCGACAGAAAGGAAAAAGGTTGGAGGACATTAAATGATAAAAGGATGTTTTGTCGGACATGTGGAGGACAGACACTGAGTCAGCAGAGTTGAGCTCTGGGAGAAAGTCTGCTCGGTCCATCAGCCTGACACATCTCAACTAGGCTGTATTTCATTTGGACAACTGGGTCAAAATGAAAGAAATACTCCCCAGCTAGCGGGGAACGTTCTCACAACTTTGGCTAACGTTACCTATTGATTCTAACAAGGTTTTAAAGAAATGTTTTAATCTGAGGTTCAAAGAACCTTTTTAGGATGTTTATTTGTTCAAATAATGTTCCTATAAGGTTTAAGGTTAACTAAGACATAACGTTTTAACTGCAACATTCAGAGGATGTTTTAAGGATGTTATTAAGGCCTGAGATGACAGAAAGTTTTTTTATAAAACGTTCCTTTAATGTGATATGTTAACAAAGGTGGAACGTTTTGCCTGCAACATTCTAAGGACGTGTTTTGGACGTTGTCGGGTAACACATTAAAGATGTTCTTTATAAAACGTTCCCTCAATGTTACATGATAACAAAGGAAGAACATTTTCAAAGCAACATTCTGAAAATGTTTTCAGGATGTTATCGAGGTCTGAGATGAGTGAAAGGGTTGTATAAAATGTTCCTTCAATGTTTCATGAGAACAAATGAAGAACATTCTCCAAGAAACATTCTGAAAATGTTTTTGGATGTTATTGAGGCCTGAGATGACAGAAAGTGTTTTATAAAATGTTCCTTTAATGTGATATGTTAACACATGTTAAAACATTCTTGAAATGTTTGGTGATAACCTTCTTAAGATGTTTTTTATAACCTTCTTAAGATATTTTTTATTACATTATTAGAACATTATGCCCTACTGTTCTTAAAACGTTTTCAGCGGGGCGTTTTATTTTGGTTCCCAGAATGTTCTTCTGAAAGGTAGGATAACGTTCTCTAAAAACATTCTTAACATTTTTGGTGATAACTTTCTTAAGATGTATGAGCGCATACATCTTAATAAGTGCCATTCGAATTCTCAACATGATAGGAAAGGAGGTTTCAGACTTCCTTTATAACCTCCTTTAGCTTAGGAACCACTGAACCTCCCTTACCGAAAGGAGAGGAGAAAATGCTGCCCCACAATGCCTTGCAGCCGAAGCATTTGCCATCACACAACAGTCGGCCGTTCACGGAAACAACCGATTATGACGGAGAAATTATGTCATGAAACTTACGGTGCTTATTAAGCATTTTAAAATGTATGTGGTAAGTTGCCAAAGTGCTTTGTTTTGAACGTTAGTTTTTACTGAAATGATTAAATAAAGTCAACATTTCAAAGAGCTGTGTGGGGTTTGTTCAACTTTTAAAATATGTTTGAATGGTGATATACACAGTGATAGATGTTAAGGACTAACGTTTATAATAAATATATCCCAGCTAGCGTCATCTTGGTTCTCACAACTTTGGCTAACGTTACCTATAGGTTCTAATAAGGTTTTAAAGAAACGTTTTAATCTGATGTTCAAATAACCTTTTTAGGATGTTTATTATTTCAAATAATTTTCCTATAAGGTTTAAGGTTAACTAAGACATAACATTTTAACTGCAACATTCAGAGGATGTTTTGAGGATGTTATTGAGGCCTGAGATGACAGAACGTTTTTTTATAAAATGTTCCTTTCATGTGATATGTTAACAAAGGTGGAAAGTTTTGCCTGCAACATTCTAAGGATGTGTTTTGGACGCTCTTGGGGTAACACATTAAAGATGTTCTTTTATAGAACATTCCCTCAATGTTACATGATAACAAATAAAGAAAATTCTCCAAGCAACATTCTGAAAATGTTTTCAGGATGTTATTGAGGCCTGAGATGACAAAGTGTTTTATAAAATGTTCCTTTAATGTGATATGTTAACAAAGGTGGAACGTTTTGCCTGCAACATTCTAAGGATGTGTTTTGGACGTTGTTGGGGTAACACATTAAAGATGTTCTTTTATAGAACATTCCCTCAATGTTACATGATAACCAAAGAAGAACATTTTGAAAGCAACATTTGGATAATGTTTTCAGGATGTTATTCTTTTTTTTATAAAACGTTGCTGTTATGGCAAATATTAACACGGTCATGGTCAACGTCAGATTTATTTCTAGACCGCTTTAAAAAACAAACTTGTTGCATTTGTTTGAAAAGGATGTTTTATCTGATGTCACCATATTTTCCTTTTGAAAAAAACAAGCACGTAATTCATGATATTGCATGTTTGCGTAGGCATGTCTGAGTTCCCAGCTAGACATTGTTGGTTCTAAAAACATTTTGAGAATGTTACCATTCATTGTTCTAGGAATGGTTTAATCGAGAAGTTTTATTTTGGTTCCTAGAATGAACTTCTGAAAGGTAGGATAACGTTCTCTAAAAACATTCTTAAAATGTTTGGTGATAACATTGTTCGAACATTATACCCCAAGTGTTTTGGTTGTTTATGCACATATCTCTATGGTCATATGATCCATATAATAACACTTAGAAAACCAAAGATAGACATATAGAAGAACGGACCGACTATCACTGCCCGTCCCTGAAACCCCTGTTAGTGTTTGTATGTGTTTTTTTCTACTGTGTGTCTCTCTCTCTGCCTGCTGGTCTGCTCTACACGGCTGGGAGCAATCTCCAATCAACCACACCTGCAACCTGCTCGTCAGCCACATTATGAAAATCTGCAGCCTGCACTCATTCCCTGCCGGTTTGTTGCGCTCTAGCTTTTTACCAGCATATTCTTTGACAACTTTGTCTGCTTTTGCCTCACACTGATTGTTGTGTCTCTCCCAGGAGGAATCCAAGGCCTTCCACACTCCCAAGACCAGCCAGGCCTCTCTACCCACCCTGGAAGAACTGTTTCCCACTGCCTCCATAACCAACCTCCACTTCCAGCTCCCCTTTTCTAATAAACAAATGTTACTTTCACCAGCTGATTCTGTGTCATCCTTTTACATGTGTTAATAGTCAAATTCCAATAGTTAAGTAAACTATCATAATCGTCCACTTACCCAGGAATTTTGAGTTGAACAATTACAGGAATATAATGTCTTTATGTTCAAATAATGTAAACATATTTTAGTAAATTGTTACCATATAACATTTGCATAATTTCTTGAACATAAACAATGTTATCCTTCTCTAAAATAATAACATTCTGGCAACATAAAAAATCTAACTTGCAGCTGAAAATGTTTTAAGAACAGTAGGGCATAATGTTCTAACAATGTTATCAAAAACATTTTAAGAATGTTTTTAGAGAACGTTATCCTACCTTTCAGAAGAACATTCTGGGAACCAAAATAAAAGCTTCTGGCAAAAACGTTTTAAGAACAGTAGGGAATGATGTTCTAACAATGTTATCAAAAACATTTTAAGAATGTTTTTAGAGAACGTTATCCTACCTTTCAGAAGAACATTCTGGGAACCAAAATAAAAGCTTCCACTGAAAACGTTTTAAGAATAGTAGGGCATAATGTTCTAACTATGTTTTCAAAAACATTTTAAGAAGGTTATCACCAAACATTTTAAGAATGTTTTTAGACAGCGTTATCCTACCTTTCAGAAGAACATTCTGGGAACCAAACAAAAACTTCCCGCTGAAAACCTTCCTAGAATAATGACTGTAACATTCTCAGAATGTTTTTAGAACCAAAAATGTCTAGCTGGGTCCCCACTCATCTTCTCCTTCTGCTGGATATCATTCATCCGCAATGCAGGAGGGATTCAGTGATGAAAGAGGTCACTGATGTTTATGGTCACACACTTTCAACCCACCTCAGTCAGTCTTTCTAATAAATTCCAATAAAAGAAAGGTAATAGTTAAACAAACTTTATACTTCACTTGTTGAACAATTGTAATTCATCATGAGTCAAAAGAGTCATGTTTAAATTACATATCGTATTATAGCTAATAAGATTTGTTTTTAATCATTTTTGCACATATTCTCTGAATTATATTCTATATTTGTATGTCAATGATTACCAAATGATTTGTAAAACAACTTTTACAACTATAACAAAGTGTTGAAAACAGGTGCTTCCTCTATCTAATGTTTCAAATGTAATGGTCCGGAGTGTGGTCCAGGTAGGTGAAGTAGGTGTGCAGAAATCAAGAGAGTTTGCCAGCAGGGGAAAGAGGCAGGAGTCAGGCAGGATGACTGCAGGAACAGGAATGAGACATTTGGATGAACAACTGGAGAACCAAACAACAGGCAAGACCGTGCCCAGCTAGCTTTGTGGCAGAATCTACGGTCTGACGGCTTGGTACAGTTGGAGCCCAGTATTTAAAGCCCAGCAGATTGAGATTGACAGCAGCCTGGCACCTGCACACCAGATCCCGCTCCTGTAATCCAGCCCAGACACACACAGAGGGGGGGACAGAGATGGAAGAAGAAGAAGAAGAAGAAGAAGAAGAAGAAGAAGAAGAAGAAGAAGAAGGCCTGACAATTTAGCTTATAAACTCTGCTAGAAAACCGAAGGCATTAGCTGACTGCCATGATCGTGCACAGAGAACATGTTACTGACCTCACCATAACACCCACTGGGCCTACATACACACACTGGGGCCAACATTGTGTCATCATGCTTTATTGAACTCAGTAATTCAGTGTGTATCAAGGCGTACAGGGAGGAGATGTTTGACAGATGATGCAGTTCTTTCCCAACTTGTTTTCTCTGTCTCCTTGTGAACAGAGCTGGGGTCGTGTCAGAGTTCTTTAATGGTTTACTCCTTTCAGTGGCGGACAGTAACGAGGTATTAACTCAAGTTCTCTACTTATTGTTATGTACATGTTTACAAAAAGCTCTTTATTTTTCTCATACTGCCTGTGCTGCAGCACCTCTTTTCACCCTCTGTCTGAAACCAGAGCCCAGTCTGCTCTGATTGGTTAGCTGGCCAGCTCTGTTGTTATTGGTCAACCGCTTAGAGATGTCCAGCCCCTTAGCCTATCATGTACAATGTGTTGGAGAATTAGCTAATAGAAGCCTGGATGATACATAGGGATGTCACTATGTTATGGAAGAACAAAGGAGACCAATGTAGGCGTTTCAGGCATGTTTCAGGGTGTGGGAGAGGAACTTCCTCTGGAGGGAACACAGGAATTTTAGCCTCTGCAGACCATTTACATGCACTAAAAGCTATGTATCACACTACAGGAGAGGGAAAACCCCAAATGCATAATAGGGCTATTTAAACATGTATTCATGTCATGTCTCGGGCCACTTGATGAATTTAAGACGCATATTGTATCTCCTTTTGCTTTTAACAAAATCTGAGTAAAAATATCAGTTTTACAAAATTCGACACTAGGTTCCAATGGCTGCTAACTTTACAATTTATCAAGTTTTCGTGGACATCGTTAATTTCATAAAGAACCTTTTTGAGATCAATTCGACTGACAACACTTTTAAAATCAAAAATGTATTTCGTTTTTTTTTTTTAAATGTCATCAAACAGAAACAGACAACAAAATATTATTAAAAAAATATTCCATCAAGGACATACACAACGGATCAGAACTACGGTAACCTGCAGTATCCCTTTTGCAGCTAGATGTGGGTTAGTTGGACATAAAAGGTCTGTGAAAGTAAATGGGGATCAGAAAACAAACTAATATAAGAAGTATTTCGTAAGGGTCGACGCATCAGTTCCCAGGGTCATAAAGTTGGATCTTGGAAGGTATGTGCGAGTTTAACAGAAGAAGAAGAGTAGCAGTTGGGCTAATAATAAAACGTTTTTAAATGCAGTAGGTGTGGCCCCAGATGTGGCACACTCCTATTGGTTGCTTGGTTTTCCAAAGTGTTCATGATTGGTTGAAAAACACGGAGCCAGCTAGGGATTGGTTGACTGGTTGGGTTGATTGCACTCATTCCGCTGAGGGGTCAGGGCTCGATATCCTCGGGGACAATGCTAAGGATCACGTCCTCGTTGCCTCGCCTCACCACCATTTTCAGCGTTTCGTCCCGCTTTATGACAGCACTGACATCACTGGCCGAGGCGATTGGCTCGCCGTTGATGCTGATGATGACGTCTTTTTCCTGCAGGCCAGCACTGTCACAAAGCAGTAGAAAAAAAGGTTAAATAATGTCAAAAACACATACATATTAGGCATTTGTAGTGTGTGGTTGATTTCCACAGCATTGCATTAAGCCTTGTGCATCATGAGGGACATTTACATTCTTCATTTTTTATCATTTTGGTTAATAGATGAGTTTTTGTTTTAGTTCAACCTCAACTTCTTTAAAAAGAAAAAAACATATTATATACCTTGGTCATAACAACATTAAAGCATGCATTGTATTATATCGGGCTTGCAATCTAAAGCAACCTTTAACTATTTTCCAATAAATAAATACATGTTGTTTTTTTCACAAAATAACACCCAAAACGTATTAAATAATTAATGTTGTTGTTCTTAATTGACATAAATGAAGAGAAAAACCCAACAATATGGCATTTAGTGTACAGAAAAGTAATTACGTATTGTAATTGTTCATACAATTTAACATTAACACATTATATTAATTACATGGAAGTAGGAATTTTGGCTAAAATGTTTACTTAATATTAATAATATGTAAATTTTCTCAATTTTTTTTAATGCAGCTATTTTTGTCCTCTACTTAAATGGATGAAGGGCCAATAAATGTAATAGTGACCACAACATATCTGCATTAGGACTTGATATGGTTATTGATTAATCAGAATCAAAATCATTTCTTCCTTCCATTAACCTGGAACAGATGTTGCATTTTGGTTTGGCCATGTTTGCAATCGTCTTATGATCTATTTCCATTGCTTGAATGAATCAAACCTGCCACGTGTGGACCACAACTGAGGATCATGGGACACATGTGGTTTTGTGTGTTTGATATAGATATTTTCCAGACACAGATGAATCATTTCCTTTCATTAAGAAAAGTACCACATTTAGAGTATAGAGTATATAGAGCTCCTGACATTCAACCGTTTCTGACCCATTTCATCAACACTTCTCTAACTTCTGGTCACTTTCCAAACAGTCTCACGGAGGCAAGAGTAAACCCTCTCCTAAAGAAACCCACTCTCAACCCGTCTGATGTTATAAACTACTGGCCTGTCTCTCTCCTCCCGTTCCTGTCTAAAACACTTGAACGCGCTGTCTTTAAACAACTCTCCTGTTATCTCCATCAGAACAACCTTCTGGATCCGCACCAGTCTGGTTTCAAGGCAGGTCACTCCACAGAAACTGCCCTCCTTGCTGTCTCTGAGGAACTGCACACTACTAAAGCAGCATCCCTCTCCTCTGTCATCATCCTTCTGGACCTGTCTGCTGCATTCGACACGGTGAACCATCAGATCCTCCTTCGCACTCTCCAAGAACTTGGAGTTTCAGGCACTGCACTTTCCATCCTCACCTCATACCTCAAAGACCGCACCTACAGGGTAACTTGGAGAGGGTCCGAGTCCGACCCTTGTCAATTAACTACAGGGGTCCCTTGGGGGCTCTGTTCTTGGTCCATTCCTCTTCTCCTTGTATACAAACTCGCTCGGATCTGTCATTAGCCCGCATGGCTTTTCATACCACTGCTACGCTGACGACACCCAATTAATTCTGTCCTTTCCCCGCTCGGAGACCCAGGTCCTCGCACGCATCTCTGCTTGTCTAGCTGACATCTCTCAGTGGATGTCTGCTCATCACCTCGAGCTCAACCTTGACAAGACTGAACTGCTTTTCCTTCCGGGAAAAGATTGTCCCACTCTTGACCTAACAATCAACATTGGCACCTCTGTTGTTTCCCCGACTCAGACTGCAAGGAATCTGGGTGTAATCCGAGATAACAAACTGTCCTTCACTGCAAACATCGCTGCTACAATCCGCTGCTGCAGATACACGCTTTACAACATCAGGAGGATACGTCCCCAGCTGACCCAGAAAACAGTGCAGGTTCTGGTCCAGGCTCTCGTCATCTCTCGCCTAGACTACTGCAACTCCCTCCTGGCTGGTCTACCTGCATGTGCCATCCGACCTCTGCAGCTCATCCAGAATGCAGTGGCTCGTCTGGTCTTCAACCTTCCAAAATATTTCCACACCACGCTGCTCCTCCGCTCCCTTCACTGGCTTCCAGTAACTGCTAGAATCCACTTCAAGACAATGGTACTTGCGTACCATGCTGCGAATGGATCTGGCCCTTCCTACATCCAGGACATGGTTAAACTGTACACCCCAGCATGTGCACTTCGCTCTGCATCAGCCAAACAGCTCACTGCACCCGCACAGCGAGGGGGACCCAAGTTCCCATCAGCAAAAACACGTGGGTTTGCTATCCTGGCTCCAAAATGGTGGAATGAGCTCCCCATTGAAATCAGGACAGCAGAAAGCTTACACATCTTCCGGAGCAGACTGAAAACTCATCTCTTTCGACTCCACTTCGAGCGATAGAATTACTAACAAATAACTGCTAACAGTAGTAGCACTTGAAATGTTTGGCTCTATGAAACCTGATGTACTTATATGATTCTGTTTTCTTCAAGGTTGTATCTTCCTGGTTGAATGTGCTTCAATCAATCAATGTTTATTTATATAGCCCAATATCACAAATGTTACATTTGTCTCAGTGGACTTCACAGTTTGTACAGAATATCAGTATGACAAAACGACACCCTCTGTCCTTAGACCCTCACATCGTACAAGGAAAAACTTCCGGAGAAAACCCCACAGTTTAAAGGGAAAAATGGGAGAAACCTCAGGGAGAGCAACAGAGGAGGGATCCCTCTCCCAGTACGGACAGACGTGCAATAGATGCCGTGTGTAAATTGAAAAGATAATACATTTGCAACATAGGTAGTCCAAATGTTTGGAAATGCATGTGTGTATAATAGGAAGATGAATCCACGAGGATATCCATCCAGGACTTATGATCCAGGACCACAGCCACGACTCAAGATCCAGGACTCGCGATCCATGACACAGGACCGCAGGATCATCCATGACTCCGGATCCCGGTGTATAAAGACACCAAAAAGAAAGAAATTTGGGGAAGCTGGGTTAATCGGAACATGAGAGTACACAGGTATAGACAGAGAGAAGGAAGAAGTAAGATGTCCCCCTACAAACTAATCCTATATCAGCAAAACTAGGGGCTGAATCTAAGCAGCCCTAACTATAAGCTTTATCAAAAAGGAAGGTCTTAAGCACACTCTTAAAAACGGATAGGGTGTCTGCCGTCCGAACACAAACTGGAAGCTGATTCCACAAAAGTGGAGCTTGATAAGAAAAGGCTCTGGCTCCCATTGTACTTTTAGAGACTCTAGGAACAACCAACAACCCTGCATTTTTGGAACGCAATGCCCTAGTAGGACAGTAGGGTATAATGAGTTCTTTAAGGTAAGATTGCGCCTGCCCATTAAGGGCTTTGTAGGCGAGAAGAAGAATTTTAAATTCTATCCTGTGTTCTATAGGGAGCCAGTCTAAGGCAGCCAGAACAGGAGTAATGTTGTCCCTTTTCCTAACTCTGGTTAGTACACGAGCTGCAGCATTTTGAATCAGCTGAAGCGACTTGACTGACTTCTTGGTACACCCTGATAATAAGGAGTTACAATAATCCAGCCTTGAAGTAACAAATGCATGGACTAGTTTCTCTGCATCGTTTTGAGGCAAGATATGCCTGATTTTTGCAATGTTACGTAGATGGAAGTAGGCGGTCCTTGAAATTGATTTTATGTGGGCGTTAAAGGATAAATCCTGATCAAATATAACACCAAGATTCCTTACAGTCTCACTGGAGGCCAAATTAATGCCATCCATAGTTCGTATATCTTTAGATCATTTGTTTCGTAGATTCTTTGGGCCAAGTACAATAACTTCAGTTTTGGTCGTGTTTAACATCAAAAAATGTAAGGTCATCCACGTTTTGAAGTCCTTGAGGCAGTCTTGAATTTTATTTAGATGCATAACAATGAAAGTTTACAGAATGATTTCTTATAATATTGCCTAACGGAAGCATACATAGTGTGAACAAAATAGGTCCGAGCACTGAGCCCTGTGGCACTCCATGGCTAACTTGGTTTGCGTGGAAGATTCCTCGTTGACACGTACAAACTGAGAGCGTTCAGATAGATAGGACCTAAACCAGCCTAAAGCAGTTCCCTGTATGCCAACTAAGTGCTCTAGTCTTTGCAATAGGATATCATGGTCGATAGTATCAAATGCAGCACTGAGATCGAGCAAAACAAGAATAGAGACAAGTCCCTTGTCTGAGGCTATTAGAAAGTCATTTGTGACTTTAACCAGAGCTGTCTCTGTGCTATGTTGTGTTCTAAAGCCAGACTGAAAATCTTCAAATAAATCATAGTTTTTTAAGTAATCACGCAGCTGTTTTGCGACTGCTTTCTCAAGAATTTTTGAGAGGAACAGAAGATTAGAAATAGGTCTATAGTTGGCTAAAACCTCTGGATCGAGGTTGTGCTTTTTAAGAAGCGGTTTTATCACTGCTACTTTGAATGATTGTGGAACATAGCCGGATAATAAAGACATATTCATAATACTTAATAAAGAAGTGCTAATTAATGGAAAAACTTCTTTTAACAGCTTAGTTGGAATCGGGTCTAAGATACACGTTGATGGTTTAGAAGAGAGAATCATTGAATTTAATTGTTCAAGGTTTATGGCTGAAAAGCATTCTAGTTTACTATCTAGTGTAATATTAGAACTTACGTTTCCGGGAGCTGTTGATAACACTATACTGGTCAAAGGCAAGAGGTCATTCATTTTGTTTCTAAGAGTAACAATTTTATCGTTAAAAAAGCACATTCAATCATTACTACTGAGTGCTATGGGAATAGAAGGCTCAATCGAGCTGTGGCTCTCTGTCAGCCTGGCTACAGTGCTGAAAAGAAATCTTGCATTATTCTTATTCTCATCTATTAATGAAGAGTAGTAGGCTGCTCTCGCTTTACGCAGTGCTTTCTTATATTCATTGAGAGTAATATGCCAAATTAAACGAGATTCTTCAAGTTTAGTGGAACGCCATATCCTTTCAAGTTGTCTCGACTTTTGCTTTATTTTGCGTGTTTCGGCATTATGCCATGGAGCTAATCTATGTTGTTTTATTTTCTTCTTTTTCAAAGGAGCAGCAGAGTCTAATTTTATTCGCAGCGCATCTGTAGCACTATCAACAACATGATCAATTTGGGGTGGTGTACTTTTTGTATAAGTTTCCTCTCTTACATGCAGACATGCTATCGAGTTAAGTATTGGTGGAATCTCTTCCTTAAATTTGGCTATAGCACTAACAGATAGGTTTCTGCTGCAGGAGCTTTTGACTAATGCTTTGTAGTCTAGTAACAGTACTTCAAAAGTTACTAAGAAATGGTCGGATAAAGCAGGATTATGCGGTTCGACTAATAGTTGCTCAATTTCAATGCCATAAGTCAGAACAAAGTCGAGAGTGTGATTATAGCAGTGGGTTGGTTTATTTACACTCTGACAGAAACCAACATAATCTAATATAGAGTTAAATGCAACAGTAAGGCTATTTTTATCATCGTCAACATGAATATTAAAGTCACCTACGATAATTACTTAATCTGTTTTAAGTACCAAAGCTGATAAAAACTCAGAGAATTCTGATAAGAATTCTGAATAAGGTACACTGTAACAAATAAGATTGGCTGCAAAGTTTTCCAGGTCGGATGCGTAAGACTGAAAACGAGGCTTTCAAAGGAGGTATAATTTAATTTTTGTTTAGTATTGATAAGTAAGCTTGAGTCAAAGATTGCTGCAACTCCACCTCCTCGGCCCGTGCCTCGGGCAATATGAGTATTGATATGGCAGGGTGGAGTGGCCTCATTTATGCTGACATGTTCTTCATGTTTCAACCAAGTTTCAGTGAGACAGCATATATCAATATTATAATCTGATATTAAATCATTTACCAATATTGTTTTAGATGCTAGAGATCTTTAAGTGACCACATTTAATCTTCCTGTTTTGTTGCACTGTAGTAGTTGTTACATTTACTTTTAGTAGGTTATTATGTATGACACCTCTATTAGTTTTTACCTTAAATTGTCCTTGGGCAGACACACACACCGTTAATATTGGGTATTTTATTGGGTTCGGGATTCCTATGGATGACTGCCTAGGAGAGAGCGCAGAGAAGCGTGTAAGACTGCGACTCCGCCTCCTGTTTGTCATGGATTAAGTCCACAAAGCCCTGAAATGTTTGCCGAAATGAGATTTGCACCTTCCAAAGTAGGATGAATGCCGTCTCTCTGTACTTATTGTAAGTCGCTTTGGATAAAACTGAGAACTCTTCTTCCACTGCCAGCCTTCATTCCGGCAAAACAGCAGCTTTGAAACCAGGAGTGAACTTTCCACATCCTGCAGTCTCCACACGAAGAGAGTTCACATCTAATAAATGCTCTTTCGGTAAAATCGGATTATCCTGACTCCTGTCGGCGTAACATAACTAACCACACAATAAGAAAATAAACTCCGCCTGCTGCTTTCTCAGGTGGAACTCTGCGGTTTGCTGTCAACAAGCTTTTCATGTGGAAACCAAACATCTTTCCAGGAACAAAATACTGTAAATTCAGTAGAAGTGAGCATGCACCCTCCTTTCTATTTTTTACATGTTGCAAGCATCGTAACTGAGAGTGAATCCAAAATGGTGCTTTTACTGGCATAAATTGAACTCACTCCAGATGATGAATGCAGAATTAGATGTCTTCTGCTGGATTTTAGTAATACAGTTTGTTGATGTGACATATTTGCAGGGGTGGAAAAAGTATTCAGATGCTTTCCTTGAGTAAAAGTACCAATGCATTATTGTCAAAATACTTCATTACAATTAAAAGTCCTGCATTCAAAATCTTACTGAAGTAAAAGTATCAAAGTATTATCAGTACATAAAGTGTAAAAAGTAAAAGCAATCATAGTACAGAAAGATTGCCTTTATGTGTGTATATAATTATAAGAAACACTTTTGCTGCATCAAGTAGCATTTTACTGTTGCTGACAAACAGCTCTAGTGGAATTTTTTGTCAAATATATAAACAGTTTGACTCTTTTGTGACTTAAAGAGTTGGACCACTAGTTCACTTTTGAAAAATGCATTGTTTCAGAACCAGACTTTGGGGACTCGAGTGCCAATTTTCAGGACTCGTGACTTGACTCGAAGTTGTGCAGTGATCTATTCAGACTCAAAATTGGACACGAAATCGGACTCGAACTCGGACTCCAACTCAGACTCGGACTCGCACATTGATGATCGGACTTGGACTCGGACTAGAGCAAGTTCTGTCTCGAGTCCGGATGTACTCTGCCCCGGGCGTGTGCAGCTGTAAGTCGAATTGCCGTACCGCGCCCAGGCTTTTCTCAGTCTGAAGATGTGCAGAGACACTTGGACTCGGACTTGAGCAGCACAGGTAATGATGACTCGGTCTCGGACTGGACTCTGATTCTTCCTAGGTGACTCAGACTTGGACTCGGCCTCAAGCACAGGCAATGATGACTCGGACTCAGGCTCTAATCGGACTCTTCCTAGGTAACTCAGACTTAGACTTGGAATCGAAGAGTGGGGACTCGAGTGACTCTGACTCGAAGATTGACTACAACACTGGTTAGAAGTAGCTAAAACAGTTTAGTAAATGTACTTGAGTAAACTTTCCTTTTTTCCCTTTTAAATGTATCGGAATAGTAATATAAAGAAGCATTAAATGGAAATAGGCACCTCAAAATTGTACTTAAATACAGAACTTACTAAATGTACTTAGTTACTTCTGCATATTGGGAAGTGAACAGCAGATAATGTGGTAATGAGCTGTTCGAAGCACTCACGTCTCGGCTGGAGTCCGGCTGATGACCTCGATGACGTAAGCCCCGGAGGTGACATCTGGGAAGTCTGACTGCCTCTCCTTCAGCTCCTTAGCCAGCCTGATGGAGGAGAGAAGAGACAAACAGCTGAAACACGAGCTCTTAATGAAACCTGAAGGGATGATGCACTGTGACTCATTTTAAATTCCAACATATAAATCATCGCTGTGATTAATTATGACACTCTAGCAAATGTCAAGCTTTTAAAAGCTGCAACTACAACTGGTCTGATTTTAATGAAGCATATTGCCGTTAACTGGTACACATATTTTATCGTGTTCTTCAGGTTTTGACGGATTCCACTAGCTAACTAGATCCATGTCTACACAGAAAGCCCAAATTATACAGCATCAGGCAATTTTTTTTGAATCCCTGACTACCACAATTTTAATATTCTTGAAGAACCAGGCCGAATAATAATATAAACTATAGAATAGACAACAAAATCTAATTGTGTAAGATAACAGTTTACAGATTTTGGAATTGATTTTGTACTATCCAGGCAGCCAATTATGTCAGTTAATTTCAGTTTACAACGCACATTTCCAGAGACACACAATCTCTGTCACGTGTATGTATAAGTACATTGCTTATGTGTACTTAATATCATAAGAAAACTTTCTTGGGTGTTGAAAGCACTCTTCAACATCTAAAACATTACAATTCATCAGGCAAAAGAATGGGAGATTAATATCCCAAAGTCTCCACATTTGATTATATTTTTAATGTGTTTCTGGTCCTCTTTCAGTTGAGACAGTGTAGATGAAGGATGTGTCAGGATGTAGAACTCTTGTTTGAACATTGGATAAAGCCAGGTTCATATTCTTGTTTCATGTTGTTGACATATTAGAGTCAAAGGTTTGCACAGAGCGAAATGTCTTTGTGTTGCACCATAAATCAGAAAATACTGCATTAAAAAAGTTATTTCCTGCATTTCTCTACTGATAAAGTGTGATATAAATAATGTACAGGCTTTCAGATTGCTGTAGTTCACTAAACAGAGACATTAACGACATGTTTGGTGTTGAAAGGTCAGAAAAAGTGAAAGAATGGGAGATAAATATCCCCAAATCTCAAAATTGTATTATATTTTTTTTGTGTTTGTGGTCCTCTTTCAGTTGAGACACTGTAGAATGCTTCAGGAAAAGACCAAACACTGGATGTCTTTCAGTCGCCAACATGTGTTTTCGAGACACTGATATTAACGTGGAAACCCTGCAGGACTCAAATGCCTCGTCTCTGTTCCCTTAAACTAATTTGGGAGTGATTACCCATCAGCCCCGGGGGTAACGCTGCCTTTCCTCTGCACGTTGTTTCACTTTCAGAAACACAGAGGACTGTTTGTATGATGAGATCACAGACACGCTGCAAACGGTGTCCGCCAAAAGTCGAGTCCAGTGTCTATGGAGTGTCATTTTTATTTGTTATAGCTTGTGAATTTACTCCAGGTGGAACTAAAGTCTGATTTAACACTTGATTATATTTCACATCATTAATACAAATTTGTAAAGTAACTAAAGGTATTAAATACATGTATTGGAGTAGAAGTACACAGTAGCATAAAATGGAAATACTCAAGTAAAGTACAAGTATCTCAAAATTGTACCTAAGTACATTACTTGAATAAGTGTACTTAGTTACTTCCCACATCTGAAATCAGATATGACTTCAAGTCATGTGATCGTTTCTTAGTATTTAATCCTTCAACTTGGCCTCAGGAAATGCAATGACTTCACATTTTTGGCAACAAGTTTTGGAGAAATATTCCTTATCTTCATCATCTACCACGCAAGAAGTGGAAATAGAGGATAGCGAAGGAGACACTGAAGAGGACAGTGAGGAAGACTGCACTTATTAACACCACACTTCGTGTGGGGTGAGTACCAAACGCTGTCTCCAGATACTCATCTGAGTAACTCACTAAAAAAGTTATGTGCACCCCTGATTATATGAACATAAAAATACATCTCACTATAAAATAAGGGGTTATTTAAGGCACCTACAACACACCTCTACATTATTTGGGATTAAGCTAGTGGTGGAATAGATCAAAAAAATATCCAGTATGTTAGAGAATAATTGTCCTTTACTCCTAGATATCTAACCTTTTTGCCCTTTGACGTTTATGACTAACCCTGACGTCTGTTATCTCCATTAAGGAATGGGCGGCCTTAGCCATATGGTGTTGTTCCCGGTTTATGACCGGTTAATTCTCGGTCACAAATGGTTTATGGTTGTGAGAAAGCTGGAACACTTCCTTCTCGGTGTTTGTGGACTCCAAGATTTAATTGTTACGACCCCGGGTCGTTAGGTCATTTGTGTGTGCATTTTCCCCTCCTCCTGTGTCTCTGTGTGTGTGTGTGTGTGAGCAAGCAGGTGGTGCCCGTTAGCTGATTAGCTACCTCCTGCATGCTGATTGGTCCACCTGAGGAGTCGGGAGCATATTAAGCTACAGCCGTGCAGTTCCTCGGCCGCTCTCACTGACTCAATTTCTCCTATTCCCAACGCGGCGCTTATTCTGAGATTATGTTCTATGGTGCTGTGTTCACATCTTGATATCGTTGTCCTTCTCCTCTGGCTGCGGGCCATTTATACCTTACCTGTCTTTGAAAGATAGATGTATATTCTCAGGAGTACAAAATGTTTTTGTTTTCTCTTCCCTTTTTGGATTGATCCTTTTCTCCTGTTTAAGTTAGTGTAGGTAAGAAGCCTGTATATTTATTTTCTCGGTTAGGTAAGATTTTGAGTTCTAAGGCTTGTTTCTTTTTGGTTGGTTTTGTTACTCCTATTTTTGTTTCATTTTTGGTAAATACATTTACCAAACGCCTTCTCTGACTCAGTGTCTGTGTTCTTGGGAGTGGTAAGAGTGGGGGAGAGTGCATTTTGTGCTGCGCCTAGGTTCCCCTAGACCTGGGCGTAACATAATCTTCGAGGCCATGAGGGCATACTTGCCAACCTTGAGACCTCAGAAATCGGGAGCATTTCAAAACCACCGCGGAGGGGGGGTGGTGCTAGTGGATCGCCGGAGCTGTATTAGATTAACATTAACATGCTTATTGTAGTTGTAAGTGCACTGTCTTGCGGCCTGAAGCACCATCCTTGATGGAGCATATGTGTGGGCTGGAAAGGAGTGAGCAGAGAGGGTAGATTTGTCGATTCTTGTTCTGTTTTCTGTGACTCCTCACCCTCTCAGACTTTCAGTTGCGCGCGCTACTAAAGAGACGTGCTACCATGGAAAGCAAACAATGGTGTAGCTGTATTAAAGTCCGAGTGGAAACATTCGTGAGTAAATCTGATTTTGTCAGAAATCGGGAGAAATGCGGGAGAAATATGACCCCGGGAGGAAACCGGGAGAGGGCAATGAAATCGGGAGTCTCCCGCGAAAATCGGGAGGGTTGGCAAGTACGCATGAGGGTCAGGCAAGTGATTCAGTGTCTCCAGATGTTTAGACTATCTCTAGTGTTCCCAGAAGTTTAGTTTATCTTCCCCACTTTGTTGATTACTCTCTGTGAACCTATTAAAAGGTCTAGCAAAAGAGAGGCGCTTCAGAATTTATGTGGCAACTCTCCCGGGCAGTCAGAACCTCTGGCGGCTGTGACTTGTGATGTGAATCCTCCGGCCGATACTCAAAATAAACCACCAGTGTTTGACATCAAAGCTCCAACTCTCTCTGAGTCCTGACTCTCCATTGCTACAGAAGTTTTCCCTTACACAGTATATCTAACTATTTTTTTCTTATTCCCGCAGGCAAAGTATCAACGAAGCTTACATTATACAAATGTAGTGCAATATACAGACTGTTTAGCTTATGGTGATCAGCAGCCCTATGAGCTCATTCCCTCAGGAATACAGAGACACACACACATAATTTAAATAAGAGTTTTTAAATTAAATGATTGGTTAAGAATAAACATCTTAAAGTAAATAACAATAAACAATAGCCCTTAACCCTGTAAGGCCCCCGGTTGTAACTTTAAAACATTGCTTGAAGCTATCCTAAAAAAGTCAGTAAATGTTTAGTTTTTTTAAAAGACTACATTTACATAGTCAAAAGGTCCTTCTGTTCAGCCTCACAATGCTATTGGGTAGTAAATAGGCTTGTTTGAGACGAGCGAGACCTGCGCAGACCTGCGCAATTGCGATCAACGTCTTGCTAGTGCGTTGCATGATGGTTAGTCATTTTGTCCGACTTGCTCTGGAGGCTCGCAGACTTGAGAGCGAGGCGCGGCGAGGCGAGACGGCGCAGTTCCTCTCCACGGGCTGCAGAAGCAAAATGCTTGATGGGAAACGACTCGCTGGTATCTCGAGCTGAGCGCTCATTGGTGGTTTTTACCCTGTGCTGGTGATGAAACTCTCCAATTGGCTCGGCAAAAGTTTGTTGTTGTTTTGTGTCAGTTTTACCTCGCCACTTCCATTCACATTTTTCGTCATTGTTCCACAATGTTTATCATCATGAAATTAATATCCATATATTTTATACTATACTTGCACTGCTTACCGTTTTCATACTTTATATAGCCTATCTTATCATATGCATACACACTGTTTATACTGCTCACAGGCTGTTGTGTATATCTAGTGTATTCATACCCCTCACTGTTTATTCATCATTCAATTCATTCTATATTTTATTCTGTAGATTCTGTACATTACTTTTCACTTTACTGCTTGTTGCACTCCTGGTTAGAAGTTAAACTGCATTTCGTTGTCTCAGTACATGTAATATGTGCAATAACAATAAAGTTGAATCTAATCTTGAGCAGGAACAAATGTATTACTTAGTATGACATTAACGATTAAACACATTTGTGCATTCTTTATAAATGCAAACCGAGTCAAGCCGACTCCGGAGGTGGCGGTATGCACCTTAAAGTTGTTTGCAATCCGCCAAAAAACCGAGAGAAGAAGAAGAAGAAGAAGGCGAAGCCAACTCCGAGCTGTCCGACTTCAGGCGAGCTTTTTGAGACCTCCCCCGGCTGCGATCAGCTATTCTCGTCTACTTTCGAGGCGAGCCACAGCTCGTCTCAAACAAGACTAACGTTCCTAACAATAGATTTCAATAGTCATCTTTTATGGTGTAAATGCCTTTTTAATAATAACATTTTTGAATGGAACATTGTCAACACGAATACATCAATCCAAATAAATATAACTTAAATATGCGGGAAAATACTGTGTTTGAAATGTATAATTGAAATGAGATGTTAGCTTTTTGTTTTGATATATATATATATTGTATTCCAGGCTCCGTTCTGATATGTTAAGTGGCATGCAATTCAACACAATGCTACTCACCTCCTTTAAAGTGAAATTAAAAACCTCTGCATTTTCTATATAGATATTAACAGTACTTAATGTCAGCTTAGTAAAAAAAAAACATACAAATTATGATTTACAATGGACTACGCTTAGCTAACAGACTAATTTCCACCACTCATGGACCACACTCACCTTTTCTCTTGAAATACTGGGTGACATACTGTCGCCCTTTAGTCCCTCTCTCTTTTCTTTCTCTCCTTTCTTTTCTTTTTGAAAGCCTGACTTTGTGAGTCGTTGAGACATGGCACACACGTAAGTAGGCCTACTAGCATCCCTCCTCACATGCTCTCACTCTCTGCTAGAAAGTGCCGTTTGAAGGCGGAGGCGGGACCAAACCATTCCATGTAAATAGAAGGGGGTGTACAGACGCTTTGGATAATTAACTTTTGGAAGAAAATAAGTTAAATGAATTTAAGTTTAGTGAGTACATCATCAATATAACGTTCTATTAATGTTAATTATTAATGAATGATGAAAGGTTACTTAAACATTTTTTTCTTAATGTACTAAAATTGTTTGGGCCCCCGTGGTGAGGGTGTTTGGGGTGGCCAATAGGGTGGCCACCCCCCAGCTCCGCCACTGCATCGTAGGACCGCTTAGCGAGATCGCGTTTGCTTTGGGTTAGTTAAGCCAGATAACTCAAACATATCCAGGGTATGTTGAACTGGATTTGTAGTACAGGCCTCAGGTACTTAAAACTGAGGTTACAACAACAACAACAACAACAACAACAACAAAAACATCACCGCCCATGTTATGTAGAACAGTCAGTACTAGGATCTGTTTCAGGGTTCTCTGAAGATTAATCAGACTGCATCAATTCTCACATTCTAGTTGCATTTTTTCTGCAACAGAACAGATTAATCTCACAGAAAGAAAAAAAAACTATTAATTGTATCACATGTATAAAACAAAAGAGGACTGTATCAATAATGTCAGGGTTTGTTTACAAAAACGAACTTATAACCTGACCAAAATAATATAATGTGAATGCAAAAATAAATTCAGTTTTATGTAATCAGCAGCAGGAACTTACGATGGGGTGAGACTCATCATCCTGACTCCAATGTACCTCTTCTTCCGGTATGTTTTACCTGGAGAAATAAAAGACACGTGCGGATTGACTTGTAGAATGTAGAAGTTATTATGTTCTTCATTCACCCTATTCATTTATATATAGATCAATAGATGCTAACTTGCATATGTTGAGCAATTAGCCAATTAGCATAAGTTGAAGTAAAACAACAATTAAAACAAATGGCTTAGCCAATTTGGAAACTTTTGGAGTGATTTTGGAGAGCATTAGGATCTTTAATCATTTTCTGACACTTTCAGGATAAAAAATTGCAGTTTTAACCAGAAGTGGCCATGTTTGTACTCCTGGTTGGATAGTTTTGATTACATTTGGTTTGAGGGGACTCAAAATGGCATGTTTTGATCCTAAAAATGTAATATCCTCAATATACCTTGTCCAACATACATTTATGCAAGTTAGCATCCGCCAGTTTCTATGTGCTGGTGACCCGTACTATACATTTTTATCATAAAACTTTAGGGTACTCAACATTTCCGGGTTCACATTGATAGCAAGTAGCAAACCTTTGGCCTGTCTGTCGTGTGCCTCTGCCAGGAACTGCCTGATCTTGTCTGATGGGATGGCGAAGGAGATTCCTGCTGTGACCTTCAGAGTGTTGACACCAATCACCTCTCCATCCTGCAGGACACACACCGCACGCACACACACACAATTAGGCACATTATTTCTCCATTATTGATTGGACTCCCTGCAGGAAAAGTCTAATTTCCTCTCTTTAAACAGCACTTCTCACTCCACATTGCTCTGTGTTTAGTAACATTACCAGTTTTAAACAGACTTATAATCAGAGTCAGCTGGGGGATGTGGCTGTTTGCCAGGCATTACCTAAACTCTGTTTACTTTCCTAACAAGGACTTTATGAGCCTTGATGTTTGTTTATATGACATTACATATATCTCTGTTTCACAACATGTGGATGTGGCCCCCGTGAGCAGAAACTTTATTTCTGTCTCTAACAAATTCATTTAACATGAATCTCATGTGGCGAAAATGATGACACATTCAGTTTCAGCTCCCCATACAACAGATGAAGCACAATTAAAGGTATGCATGATTTATTAGCAATACTCTATTGTCATATTCAATTCCGAAAGCCAAGATGTCAAAAAGGGAACTAATGCAGTTTAAAGTGATTTACTTTGGGCGTGAGGACACATTTTTTGTGAGACCGCTGGATACATATAAGATGCTACATTTTGAACAGGTAACGTCTTATTTTGAAATCTAGCTTGTACTGTGTATTCTTTTTCCTTTACTCACCAGATTGACCAGTGGTCCTCCTGAGTTGCCATACTGCAAGAAACAAAAAAGCACATAAAGAATTTAAAATTGGTCGAACCGAATTGTTTTTGAAGTCAAAGAAATGTGAATAAAATATTTTAATAGATTGTCATTGAAAGGCACCAATGCAAACATTTCATTACACATTACACATTTGTATTGCTTACCAATAACAAGATGAATGCAGAGGATTTAGACTAATCAGGGACCAGTGGAATCAACATAAAACACACTTGGACTGGATCAAAGATATTTTTATACTAATTCAAATGTGGGTTGTCATAAATTATAATAAACAAATAAACATTTGGGTTGTTTCATGTTTCTCTCTCGGTCTCTTCACTCACGTTGATGATGGCGTCGGTCTGGATATATTCCATGTCGGAGTTGAGGAGGCCCAGCTCCTTGCCCCCTCTCTGGGTGGTGCTGACGATGCCGGTGGTGACGGTGTTCTGCAGGGAGAACGGGCTGCCGATGGCAACCACAAACTCTCCAGGACGCAGGCTGGCCGAGCGGCCGAGCTGCAGCACCGGCAGCTTCATCTGATACAGCAGAGAGGGGAGGGAACAGAGAGAAATCTGGTTAGAGACAGAATCCAAGGTTTTTTGTTGTCTGACTTTTTTATCTGCTTGCACTGCTGGTTGAAGCAGACTCAGGCTAAAAGTGTAATTTTAAAGGGCCTATGTCATGCTTTTCCGCTTATTCCCATTGTGTGTTATGAAGGTTTTTATGCATGTAAATGGTCTGCAGAGTCAAAAACCCTCAAAGTACACCATGTAGGGAGTAAAACTCTAACACAGAAAATACGTGTCTGCCCCAGAAGGCCTCGTTGGAGATTTCTCATTTTCCATTGTTTTCTTCCTGGGTTGTGACGTATGAACACCCAAATCAACAACAAAGGACCGGATTGGCCCAAATGGACCAATCCGCGGAGCTCCAACAAGCATAAACTATACAGAGATGCTGTATGAGAAATGTGATTTTGGAAAATTGCACGATTTAAATCTATGTTTGTAGACCTCAACAATGGAAATATGATCAGTAGAAATGGCCATGACATGGGACCTTTAATCCACTCCTTGGAGAAAAGTGTAAGGACTGGAATAAATCATTTAGTGGGAATGCTGTTAACAGCATTCCAACTACAGTATCTGTTCTTCTACAAACAAAATTCTTTATTCTTATTATTCCCCCCGTTATTTTGCCGGCCTTCTCCTCCCGCATTGAACATCGCAGAAACTCCGTTCAAACATCAAAACGTTCAGCTCGGTCGGGAATCGATGGCTATTACTTTTAGTAATTCATAACTTTCATAATTCCAGAGATACAGTACATCCCATAATTCATCACATTTTTAACCATTGAAGTCAATGGAGAAATTCTTCAGACTTCAACAAATCTTCATGCGACTTCAACTGCTAACTGCTCATTCATACTTTCACTCAGAAACCTCATTCCAACTTTAAAATGTTACACATCTTTGTAACACAACTTTTAAATCTGATTCTTACTTTTAGAGATATTAAACATTATTCAGACCTTGGTACAGAGGCTTTCTTCAGATTTAAAATTAACTAGAGTGAGTGATGTCACAGCTAGAGTGTAGGAAATCTTGAAATTTGCCTTCATATTCTTTTTTTTAAACTGCCATAATTCCCAAACCCTACATTCCTGAGACATCATTTTTCATGACAAACGTAGGAAAACATCTCGTAGCTTGAAAAATGACAAATAATTAAGCAAAAAATAATTGAACAAAATGCCTCTTGAGCATGAAGTGACAAAAACTTTCAACATGTCTCCATTAAAGAGCAACTTCCAGGTTAAAGACACCTGTGAATAAATGTGTAGGAAAATGATGAATACGCTAGATTTTCCAAAAAATATACAGAAATATACACTACAGTGACATCTGGCGTCGTTTTTGTAAGAACTGTTCACTTCCGCATAAAATAGCCTCGGCACGTGACCTCCCGCGTGTGACGTAACACGGGGGACACAAGGGGGAGAGCGGCCGTGTAACGTATTAATAAACATGGATCCTAATGCTAGTTTCGACACAGAAGACACAGAAGAAGTTGAACATGAATATTCGAGTGCATATGACGGACCACAACCTTATAATTATGAGCCTGCTAGGCGTCCAAGAGACCAGGAGCAGCCAAGGATTAGAAGAAATAACGGCCATCGGAGAGAAATTGAGCTGTGGTGTGAGGAGAACCATTGGAGAACTGGGCAGCTATCTTGGTGAGTGACCGGCGTTAGCTACAGAATGTTAGCTAACGTCACATCACAACATTGTAAAGTTAGCTATCATATATCAGGCTATAACTAACGTAGCATTGATAATATAGTAACGTTACTGGCAGGGCTGTTGATACTGATCCATAACAGAAACTAATGCGCAAGTATCAGCCGTATCTCGCGTTACCTAATGCAACTCCACACTACGGTGCTGTGTACCGGAGGAGAGACGCGAGATACGGCTGATACTTGACGATCTGGCGGAGAAAGGTTGTGGAGCCTCTGTTGATATGTCGTTGTAATGGCTTGATGGAAAGCAGGTGTGTAGTCGGGGAGGGTGCACAGCTGATTGCAGCAGGTGAGTGGAGGTTGAGCCGGGAGCCAGGAGTGACAGCCACCACGCACACACAAACAACACAGTACCGGAGGGGAGAGAGAGAGAGCAGCGAAGGGGGGGGGGGGGGAGAGAGAAGTAATACGGTTTCCTGATAAAGCTGTGGAGAGTATGTGCTTCAGGGAGGTGGATGCACAACGCACCCAGGAACGAACGCTAGCTCCGGTCCTTTTTACTGTGGACTCGATGTCCTGACAGGCTGGTATTTGTGCAACCTGCACAAACACAATACTGCACCATGATTACAAATGGTGAAATACAATGTAAAACTACGGAAAAATTTGGTATCATTTGGTATCTTTGTATTTGGTTTAGACAGGCTTGAAAACATCTCTTCAAATCACCAATATTTGGTTGAGAAAACAGAGTCAAAGGAAGACATTTAAGTTGGAAGAACCACCAGTTGGCAGGACACACACACACACACACACACACACACACACACACACACACACACACACACACACACACACACACACACACACACGCAAGTAAACTGCAGTTTATTCTCTCACAGCTGTTGGAGGTAGACGCTGACTTCCTGTGGAGAGCTGAGTCAGCTCCTAGTCGGGAAGAGGCTTCTCTTCATTCACAACTCTAACCTTTACTAAGCTCCACACTGTAAATAAAAGGGGCTCATTCAGCCCTGATTTCACAATGACTAACATGTCAGTGATCTGTGTTTGTTAGACTTCTAACTGGTACTCTTTTTCATCCTTACAGTTCATCTAATTTTGTTTCTAGCATCAGGTTTTAATTCTGTAAGAACAAAGGTCCAAACTGTCCCTCATTCAAAGCTTCTGTGTGCAGAAAACACATTTGCTGTTTGCTCGGCCACTGTTCAGCACACACACACACACACACACACACACACACACACACACACACACACACACACACACACACACACACACACACACACACACACACACACACACACACACACACACACACACACACACACACACACACACACACACACATTACAAAGCATGTGAAACTATCAAAATAACATTTAATAGTGTTTTTACTTTTGAAAAAATGTTTTAATACTTAAATAGTGGTACAAGTTCCTAGAAGTTTGGTGCAAACTCAGTCAACATTCACTAATATTGATTTTACTCACCAAAGTCATCTCTTTTTGTAGACAGTGTCAAACTGATTTTCAAATACATTGTTAACACAACATCTCAATATAGGCATTGAAGAGACATTAGTATTTAATATGTGCTTTTTTCACTGATTGAAAAAAGGCAGTCGTGGAGTGATGAAGACTTTTCCAGATTACACAAACTGAGCTTTTACTCTCTGTGCTGGAGTTTGATTTACAGGGATAAAGGTTTGTCTTAAAACCAGAGGTATGCTCGACACAAAAAAATTAAATGTATCAATGTTATGATTGAAAGAAAAGTTAAGTCTGAAATAGAAGCCAAAATGTTATATTAATCTGCTTCTCAACTGTGTCAAATAATCTTTACAGAAGACTAATGGAATAGGGAGTTAGTACACATTCCTGCATTATTTTCAATGTATACAATAATTGTTTTGCCGTCATATTGTTTTTTAATGAGGCCCTATTATCCTTTTTGCCCTTTTCCCCTTCCCGCAGTGTGTAATATTGGGTTTGTGAAAGTCATTTCAACATCTGCAACCCCCCCCCCCCCCAACCCGAAACTCCTCGATTGGACTCCTTACTTTACTTCCGCAACAGACATCACTATGTAACAGTCACATTTGTATTGGCTAGCGCTCCAACACATTGTTCCTGAAAAGGTTAAGGGATAGGGACATCTCTACAGTAAGTGGTTGACCAATCACAAGAGAGCTGTCACAGCTAACCAATCAGAGCAGACTGGGAATCTAAACATGTCACAGTAGAGACACTAAATACAAATATTAACCTAACAATTAGCATAAAGGGGCCCCTATAAATCTGGCCAATATCGCCTCTTCACCAGACTAAATGTATCAATCTAAGTTGTTTTAATGAGGTCAGTCTCCGCACCACTGTCACATACATGCACACAAACTAACTCTCTTTGAAATCATCTAAAGACATAAACAATGTGCTTATGAATGGAGTCATTCAGCTCCTCTAACCAGCGTTTTACTCCATCAGATTAACATAAAGCTCCTCTGTTTGCCCGCACTGAACCACATCCAGAACTCAATTCGCCCACAAGAAAAATGACCGTGTTTCTCCCTCTGTGGTCTTCAGGATGACAGCGCTTTGTCCAGGGTGAGATTAAAATGCCGTTCAGTTGTAATTCTAGAGACGCCAACAAAAAACAACAAAGAAAATACCATGACAAGGAACAAATCAGTAGTTTCTGTCTTCTTCTCTCATCTCTCTCTTCTTCTCATTATCTCTCGCTGTCCATTAATCTGTCGTACATTACATCTCAAGTACAGTAAAAATGTTACAGTTACAGTTAACCCACATCACACACACACACACACACACACACACACACACACACACACACACACACACACACACACACACACACACACACACACACACACACACACACACACACACACACAAACATTGCCCACTAGTATTGGTTTTATTTAACAAAGTTGTTTTAGAAAGGATCTTCCTCTTCTGCTAAAACATCAACAAGACTTTTATATAGCTCCTATTTGTATGTGCAGACCATGTGTGTATTTAACCATGAATTGTGGACCACGGGAATTTTGTTTCAATGGGATTTGTCACAATTCATATGGCTATTTTATCATATTGTGTGAGAGTGGCAACAAGGGAAAGAGCCAAATGCAGTCAGCAGAGCAAGCGGGATGATATAAGTACGTTGTCCAAATGGAAACAGGCATGTACTAGTAAAGGTAGCTTGACCGCTTACACAAAACACCACAAGGCATCACTGAACTATGTGACTAGTCGCTCCTGACTGATGAGGGAATGTGGTGAGCAGGTCGGCTTTATTAAGGGCAGACAAATGCTATTGGTGTTGATGTTTTGTTAAGAAGGGTCGCATTCATCCTCACTTGTGTCAATTCTAAGCCATAAGGGCAAGATTTTCATGTCGAAAAGGCCCTACTTTCAAATGAGGGAAAGGAAGCAAGATATAAGGCAATGGGATGCACCCGGAGAAATTGAATGTTAAAGATATGAAAGATTGATTCTGAGTTTAAAGCTGCTCGTGGAATGTGATTAATGCAGTTTTAATGTGGAATAACGCCGCAAGGCCGCACCGGATGAGTGAAGACTCAAAACAGAAAGAGATCCTGTCTGCACATGTTTAGAGGACACCTGCATCAGTGGCAGCAGTACAGGCCAACACTAGGGACTGAAATTCTGGGCTGGCGTATAGCTCACTTGGTAGAACTGGCGGCCCATGCATTGGGGTTCACTTCCTGTGTGGAGGACCCAGATTTAAATCCAGCCTGGAACCATTTACGCGTGTCATCCCCTCTCTCTCCCCCTTTCAATACTGTCACTCTCCAATAAAAAAAGAAATTCTGTTCAGTTGGGCTAACAGTGAATAATAATAACAATAATAAATTATGTAAATTGTTCCACCCTAACAAGTGACCCCAAAAATAATGTCATGTCAATAAAGCTCAGTTTGCACACACACACACACACACACACACACACACACACACACACACACACACACACACACACACAGTCCAACATTTGGACTTTTTTTACATTTCAATTTTATTCATGACATTCTATGTTGGCCGACAAGTGTCAACGTGCTTGTTGCTGACCTGCTGACAGTCTGTTTATAAAACATCCTAAGACGACAGTTAAGCTAATGCTTAGGTTACAATCATTATTCCAAATCTAAAGCAGAGAAGTCCATAGAACCTGCAGGGACAAGACACAAAATGAGTAGATATGTGCAACAATGTAAACAAAACTTCTGTTTGTCCTCTGACAGTTATGAAGCAGAAGCTTATCTGCCCCTAACATGCAGCCACGTGTCTGACTGATTTTTCAGCAAACACTTTACTGCAGTAATTACATTTGAAAGCTGTTTAAAACTGACCTGTTGTATGTACTAAACACACAGAGAGATGGGTGCTTTTCTGACTATGTACATTCATATACAGTATTCCGATATTAACATTATTCCTGATTAGGACTGTCACCGGCATCAAAATCACAATTCTGTGAATCAATAAACTGTTATGAACTCAGACACTCAGGATTTAGGACCCAATTGCACAACCCTGGAGACAGAGGTAAAGTATTGGTAAGATACTTTATTTTTCCAAAAAAGCAAGATGAACAAAAAATGGTCACTATCGAATCTCAGGTTGAGAGGACAAAAAAAGAGAACAAAATGAAATCTCTCACGTAGTGAGGAACAAAACTTTTCAAGAGCACAAAGACAGCATAGACCTGACTATGGCAAGAGACAAGACGAACTGACCCTGAACACTGGGAGACAGGGGAATTTAAACACAGGATAACAAGACACAGGTGGGGACAATCAGGGGCGGGGCTGGAACTGATGATCACAGGAGACACACAAGGGAAACAGGTGAACACAATTAGACACACCAGGGAAACTAACAACAGGGAGGAAAACACAGGGAGAATGACCAGACAATATACAAGGAGGAAAACATGACAGGGAGAACAGAACAGCAAAAACCCATTACCAGACTAAACTAAAAACCGTGACATGACATAAGAATCGTGACATAAACTTTCTTTTTCTATCGTGATTTAAATTACTATCACACAGAATCATATTTTTCACATTTCAACGACATCATTTGGAATATGAAGCAAAGAAAAACTTAAAAGATACACCTATAAATAAATAATTATTACATTTTTCAAACATGCTTCCTGGTTTAATTCGGCCCTTTCACCCTTACCATACTTTTTGCATAAGCAAATGTTTTCATTTTTGAATATTTTTTTATATATTCTTTTAATTAGTGGTTTAGATTTTGTATGTGATTGTGAAAATCTGTTGCTGCTAAACATATTATATGATGATAATCCCCATCAATAGGAAAAGGGACCTATTGTAAAAAAACAATATGTTCCTTTAATCTGCAGTTTCCCGTTTTCTTGTTTGGTCGCTTCAAGACTTCAGATAGGAAACTTAAAATAGAAGAGATAGAACCTAAACTTGAGACAGTTAAGAAAAACGTTCATGTTAGGGATTAGCAGCTGAAAGTGTGTGTATTGAGATGAATATATGGGTGGAGGGCTGTAAGTCATTTCTGTAGTACAGTTTTCTCATGGTTGTAGTATGCATGTAAACCACAACCACAAATGCTGAGCAGTTTGAGGTTTTCTACAGAATCTCCGCCCCTGAAGCTCCAGTTACACCCCGCTGCTCCGCCAAAACACGCCGAGGAAAACCATGATGTCTCCGTCTGACAGGCAAACATGAACTCACATCCTGCATCGTCAGGTCCTGTGTGTGTGTAAGCTCATTCTACCCATTAGACATCAAATCTAAAGTTAAAACCAAGACACACCTATCTGAGTTCAATTCAACTTTTCAGCATGTTTTACATTGCTAATAACAACAGCAGACATTTTTAAGACAAAATAAATACAATCCGTCAAAATATTGGAGACTGTATTAGTTAATGGGGAACTCAATTTCTCAATAATTTTTCATGCCATACAGGAAAAGGAGAAGAACTGAGAATTATAAAGAAACAACCAGAAGATTTTGATTAAAGTGAAGGAAATGATACGGTGGCCGAAAGGTGCAAACGCGTACAATGGCGCAAAACATTTATATTAGAAGACACGTGCTGCAATATCAAGAACAATGCAAATATTAAAGAAACACAAATGTGCCAGAACTAGGGCTGTCAAGTTAACGCATTAACGTAAAAAAAAATTAACGGCACTAATTATTTTAACGCGATTAACGCATATTGTTTTTCCTCAGCCGCCACGTAGTTTCAGAGCGCATCGAGTTTAAAATACCATCTACAAGCTGATGATGACAGCCCCGCTCCTGCCGCCCGCTTGTGGCAGACCCTCTATGGGCAGACCACACTTCCACGCTCACCGGCAGGCACCGACTGGCCATCGGGAGGACCGGGAGGGTGTGTGTATGTGTGGCGCGAGAGAGAGACCTTACGTGTATTGTTGTTGTTGTTAGCATCTGGTGCTAGCTAGTTGCGCTAACGGATATAAGGAGCTGTTTAAATGAAAACAGAGGATCGACATTTCGCCACAACTGCGCCGAGCACTTGACTTTATGCAGGTAGCCAGACAGTGGGACATTGTACGAAAAGTCAGCACACTCAGCACGGATAGTGCAACATGATTGCAGCGTCCAGGCAGCTCCCGTTCCAGCATATGCCTTGAGTTGCACATAGCTCCAACGATCCATCACACACACACACACAGACTCACTCACTCACTCACTCACTCACTCACTCACTCACTCACTCACTCACTCACTCACTCACTCACTCACTCACTCACACACACACACACACACACACACACACACACACACACACACCCACACACCCACACACCCACACACACACACACACACACACACACACACACACACACACACACACACACACACACACACACACACACACACACACACACACACACACACACACACACCATTTGTATTGTATTATTGTATGATAGAGGTTCCAGGTTGAATTGAGGCGAATATTTGTAATGTTCAGAGGTTGTTGTGTTTAATAATGAGAATATTTGTCATTGTTCAAATGATAATAAACATTAGCATAAAGCATATTTGTCCACTCATATGTTGATAAGAGTATTAAAAACTTGAAAAATATTCCTCTAAGGCACATTTAGAACAGATAAAAAATGTGCGATTAATTTGCGATTAATCGCGATTAACTACCATGGACAATCATGCGATTAATCGCGATTAACTATGGACAATCATGCGATTAATCGCGATTAAATATTTTAATCGACTGACAGCCCTAGCCAGAACGCATGCAAAGGAAGAAACATCTTCACCAACTTGACAAAAGCATTAAGAAACATGTCGGCTACGCCGCCCACCTACGCCGCCTGCCTACGAACACACCGCAAAGACTTCAGTCGACGAGTGGCAATAACTGTCCAACCCTTCCAGAGTTGGGTGTAACGCGTTACTGTAATAATATTACTTTTCTCGGTAACGGAGTAGTGTAACGCGCTACTTTTATATTTCAGTAATCACACTACAGTTACTAACATTGCCCCGTCACGCGTTACTTCGTTACTCACTAAAATCAGTCATAATCACACTGACAGACAAGAGGGGTTTCCGCCGCAGGTTTATATGTAGGTAATCTGCGCGACTTGCACGTCCACATCTCTACGTGCAGAGCTGCATAAACATGGCTGAGTCAGTGATAACTTTCGAGGGGTGGAGGTATGCCCATTATTTTTGAGTTTGTCCGAAGAATAGATAGGAATGTGACGGTGAGGTACAAACTGTGTCCAGGCCAGAAGCTGTTATCCTCTGCTGTAAACACCACGTCAAACCTCAACAAACACATGCTAAGGTGAAGCTAATAGCTAAGGACCCCCGAACCCAGAGTGAGGATGTTGTGAGTGCGCCGCCGCTGACCCCGAAGCAACACAAATTAGAATTTGGAGGACCGGTAACCAAAGCAGAGATGGACAGGCTTGTAGCATCCTTCATAGTAGAGGAAATGTTGCCCATTTGCACAGTGGAATCACCATCGTTCAGAGATATACTGCGCAAAATACGGATAGCAGGAGACAGAGGGCAGCCATGGTCAGATAGGAAAACATTCGGGAGCAATCTGGATCAGTCTTATGGAATGGAAACTGAACCAAAGAGAACATTTGAAAATTTAGCAGTCAGCGTGATCTGCAAGCAGGGAGGGGCGGGCCGGCCCTGCGACTAAAGTAAAGAGTAAAGTAACGAGTAAAGTAACGAGTTACTTTATGTAGAGGGTAACGAAGTAGTGTAATATATTACTTTTTTTTAAAGGAATATGTAATATATTACTTTTTTTTAGTAACGACCCCATCTCTGGTCTTGGCCATGTTTCGCACTGGAACACACCGCAAAGACTTCAGCCGACGGCCAAGAAGCACGTACGAACTGCGCATGCCTGAGTGGCAATAACTCTCCTTACCAGCAGGCGGCGGTAGTGTGTATTCGTCATTCAAAAGAGGCAACAACCGGAAGACAGACTGCGTGATAACCGAGAGAAGAAGAACAGACTGCGTGATAACCGAGAGAGGAAGAACAGACTGCGTGATATAAACCAACAACAAATAGCGTGTGCGTTCCATTTTCACTCTACAGCGAGAAGCTCATGGGACTTTCTCGAACCTGTGTCGAGAGCTGGAGTTAAATGAAATCTCAGATTTGCCTTCTTAATAGTTTGTTTGGGTCCCTCACTTCTGTTTCGCTTCTCATGCACTGATTCGCTAAGCTGAACAGCCAATCAGAGTGATTTCTTTGGCCGACAGCCTACCGATTCAACAAGTCGAATCGGCGGCGGAAGGTGTCGGCACGGCCGAAAAGACACTACGGTGCCCGACGGTGCAATACACACCAATCTGAGTAGGGCGACACGACGCTCATCGGCGGCCCGACATCTATCGACATCTATCTACGCCGATAATCGGCTCGGTTTGTAGAGGCTTTAACATGAATCCTCAATAACAGTTTTGTTTTTGTGGTTGTTAAAGCTTCTGTCAAATCATTTGTAAGGATTTTCAGTGTCAAACTGTGAAGAGATTCAAATACCTTTTCTACCTGACAGTAAGACATCCCCGAGGAATATTTGATGTGCAAATGTGACGTTCAGAGTGTCTGGCTATCATGTATATGGTGATGTTTCTATTCTGTGTCTTTTACCCTGTCGAAGCAGACCTGCTGATGGCATTTCAAGATGACAGGAAGAATGTGAGTATAGATTGCATTAGCAGGTCTGAACCAGCCCCCCAGAAACAGGAGGAGGTATAAAGACAGTTCAATGTTTCTTAAAGCAGACCTACCTGGGTCAGTCTTATTTTAAATTGACTCTACATTTTAGTGATTGATGAGGGTGGAATCTGTATTAGCTTTAACTTGGTCCAATCCAATTACAGTATAACTTTGAATAACCTGTGCAGGGTATTTGTGGATCTTCAAATACAGCCATTTAATAGCTACATTATATGACTTTGAAAGACACTAAGTGTTCTCAAATATTTGTATATGTTGTGGATCTGAATCCAGGTCAGGGTTGCGTAATGCATCCTGTTTGCCTTCGTAAGAACAGCTGGACTTCATTTCTCTCATTCCCTTAATACCATTGCCTGTTTTCTCTTATAAGGATCCAAAACTTCAATTATCTAGCTTAACACAAGGGAAGCTTTAAATACAACATGGAGGGAGGATTTATCGAGTCCTTTATTCTAATGCTTGAATCTCACATCACACTTTCTATTTTTACCCTGGAACTGGACCACATTCCCCTGAAAGTGTCTGATCTCGTTATAAGTGAGACATTTCTTATTTTTCCATTGCATATATTTAGTGGAAATAAAACGTCCAGTCATCCCTGGAACAAGACAAAGTGCTAATATAATAAAATAAAAAATCTATAATTTATAATTTATATAATAAATAAAAAACCTATTTTCGCACCACAATTGGACTTTTACCCAGGATCTGGACCAACTTTCCCCGAAAATGTCTGAACTTGTGCATGATTTGGCAGTTCTGACAACCAAATGTCTGGAAAAAACAAAGATTTTTCCATTGCATAAATAATGTCCAAAACCTCCCTTCCTAACTGTCCTGTCATCCTTGAACCAAAACAAGTGCTGAGATAACTGAAAACACAAATGAGCCCACATGAAACGCTTCTTAACCCAATCCACAGATATCCATTTACATGAGTCATGGTATCTATTTCCTGAGGCGCCCATAGCACACTGAGCTAAAATAAAAAACAGGCTTTCTAATTAGGGAATGCTCACGGATAGCACATTTTCCAAAAAGGACCGGAATTTTATTTGGATAACAAAGCAATATTCTGTCGGAGAGGAGGTTATAAAAGAAGAGGCGGTCACTAGAGGACAGACAGCAAGAAACGATCCAGAGGAATGTATCATCAAACAGAACCAGACAGAGAAAAAGATCAAATATAATAGGAAATTGAGGCAGTTTCTTGATAACTCCTTTTGATTAAAAGGGATTGTTCTGGTAGTGTCTCGTATGAGGTACTTATACAAATTCAGCGAAGTCAGAAGTACAGTAGCTAAGTAAAGAACTGCTGCGTTCATTGGAAGCAGCAAAACATAAACATAGACCCACCTAAATAAAATGTATACCATCTGTAGTGTACGGTATATTTATAATCTATTGGATTCCAGCCTGATCTTAAAACAGCTCCTCCATACCCAAAGTACAGTTGAGTACATGTAGGGATAAATTATATGGCTTTTTGATGGCAATTTAAAGCAGAGTGAATATTTAAATATAGCGTATACTTAAAGAATATAGCATATACTTAAATAAGGGGTACATTGGAGAAGCAAGCGCGAGTAATGTGGATTTTTTTTAAATAGTCCAACCAGAAACACAGAGCGCAATGTTGCTAAATCTTTCCCAACACTGAAAGAATTACAACAACAACAGCCTCTCCCTTTAGGCATAACTCCTACATCACTATGAACTTTAACATATCATAATGAACGTAAGAAAATAACATTGTTAGTACTCAGCCGTTTGTAGAAGACTCAGCATTACAGTCCTGCCACATAATGTCTTTCTTCTTATTTTTAACCAATGTAAATATAGCATTGTCATCATTACAAACACTTTCTACTTATATCATGTGCACTATTAACTTGCAATACCGTATTGTACCGTACAAAAATGTCCCAAATTGGGATCAATAAAGTACCTAGTGGGGCAAAAAAGTATTTAGTCAGCCACCAATTGTTCAAGTTCTCCCACTTAAAAAGATGAGAGAGGCCTGTAATTTTCATCCTAGGTATACCTCAACTATGAGAGACAAAATGAGAAAAAAAATCCAGAAAATCACATTGTCTGATTTTTAAAGACTTTATTTGCAAATTATGGTGGAAAATAAGTATTTGGTCAATAACAAAAGTTAATCTCAATACTTTGTTATATACCCTTTGTTGGCAATGAAAGAGGTCAAACGTTTTCTGTAAGTCTTCACAAGGTTTTCACACCCTGTTGCTGGTATTTTGGCCCATTCCTCCATGCAGATCTCCTCTAGAGCAGTGATGTTTTGGGGCAGTCGCTGGGCAACACGGACTTTCAACTCCCTCCAAAGATTTTCTATGGGGTTGAGATCTGGAGACTGGCTAGGCCAGTCCAGGACCTTGAAATGCTTCTTACGAAGCCACTCCTCCGTTGCTCGGGCGGTGTGTTTGGGATCATTGTCATGCTGAAAAACCCAGCCACGTTTCTTCTTCAATGCCTTTGCTGATGGAAGGAGGTTATCACTCAAAATCTCACGATACATGGCCCCATTCATTCTTTCCTTTACACGGATCAGTCGTCCTGGTCCCTTTGCAGAAAAACAGCCCCAAAGCAGGATGTTTCCACCACCATGTTTCACAGTAGGTATGGTGTTCTTTGGATGCAACTCAGCATTCTTTCTCCTCCAAACACGTCTAGTTGAGTTTTTACCAAAAAGTTATATTTTGGTTTCATCTGACCATATGACATTCTCCCAATCCTCTTCTGGATCATCTAAATGCTCTCTAGCAAACTTCAGATGGGCCTGGACATGTACTGGCTTAAGCAGGGGGACACGTCTGGCACTGCAGGATTTGAGTCCCTGGCGGCGTAGTGTGTTACTGATGGTAGCCTTTGTTACTTTGGTCCCAGCTCTCTGCAGGTCATTGACTAGGTCCCCCTGTGTGGTTCTGGGATTTTTGCTCACCGTTCTTGTGATCCTTTTGACCCCACAGGGTGAGATCTTGCGTGGAGCCCCAGATCGAGGGAGATTATCAGTGGTCTTGTATGTCTTCCATTTTCTAATAATTGCTCCCACAGTTGATTTCTTCACACCAAGCTGCTTACCTATTGCAGATTCAGTCTTCCCAGCCTGGTGCAGGTCTACAATTTTGTTTCTGGTGTCCTTTGACAGCTCTTTGGTCTTGGCCATAGTGGAGTTTGGAGTGTGGCGGTTTGAGGTTGTGGACAGGTGTCTTTTATACTGATAACGAGTTCAAACAGGTGCCATTAATACAGTTAACAAATGGAGGACAGAGGAGGCTCTTAAAGAAGAAGTTACAGGTCTGTGAGAGCCAGAAACTTTGTTTGTTAGTAGGTGACCAAATACTTATTTTACAGAGGAATTTACCAATTCATTCATTAAAAATCCTACAATGTGATTTCCTGGATTATTTCCCCCCATTCTGTCTCTCATAGTTGAAGTGTACCTAGAGGGAAATTACAGGCCTCTCTCATCTTTTTAAGTGGGAGAACTTGCACAATTGGTGGCTGACTAAATACTTTTTTGCCCCACTGTATCTATCATCTATCAGCCACTACGCTTTTTTGCACTATTACAATACTGCTCATCACTGTACAGTTGTTTACATTAATTATTTGACCATCTATGTTTCTTGTAGTGGTTTAATTTACTCTTTTTACTGCACTGTTAGTATACAGTTTTATTATTATTCTGCTGTGTTTATTGTATCTTTGTAACCCTGGCACAGCAATTTCCTTCAGGATAAATAAAGTCTTATCTTATCTTATTTAATAAAAATGTTCCAACAAACATTTCTCACCATAGCTGTTGACGGGGTATGTTGGTGGTTATTTTTCGTCCTCTTTCACGTAGTATACTTCTGTGCTGCTGTTCCCCCAAACTGGGGGCATCCAAGCTGTTCATTTGTATGGATAGGTACCTTATACAACTAACTTCAACCCTAGCTATCCATTTAAGATGAATCACTTCCTCAAGTTTGATTTTGTGTTTTGATTTTTGGACTGCACATGAAAAAGCATATTCATTGCCCCAAATGTACAAAAAGAACATAATCCCACACATACAGTAAATGAGCATTCTACCAGCTCTGGGTCGATGGTAATCACTCCCAGAAGTCTTACAACACACGATTCTTCCTCTGAACATGCTCCACTTAACAAATTCAAACACTTGTGCAAACTTTGAAGACACAAGAGAAACGCAATGCAGATTTCAACATTTCGCAATAATGCAATTTGGAGGTCAAACCGAAGGCCGGAAAAAAGGAAAACAAGGATAAAAACCACCCAGTCGTCTCTCCATCCATCTATCTCTATCTCTCTTTGCTCACCGGTACATCAATCTGGATCAGAGCGATGTCAGCCTTCTCGTCCACATCTTTGATCTTAGCGTCGTACTTGGCTCCGCTCTTCAACTCCACCTGGAGGAAAAAAAAAACATAAAATACATGAATAAACATAAAAACACTGTTCATCACAAAAACACTACGAGTATGATTATTTTGCAATGTCTTAAGTCCAGTACGGCTGCTAAAAATACCTTGATTCGGTGCTTGTTGGCCACCACGTGGGCGTTGGTGACGATCAGTCCGTCTTCTGATACTATAAACCCGGAGCCGCTGGCGACCGCCACCTCCCGCTTAGAGAACATCATCCTGAGTAGAAAGAGGTATGGTCACTCTCCTGACTTATAGGCACGAACAACAACGTGAGGTCATCAATCCAACTCAATAACATAAATAAATGTGAACTAAACTTCTACACTTGCTTCAGTAAACTGCAGGTGTGTTCAGAGGAACCCAGGGATGACACATTTAATGGATGAAAATTGTAGTTTTGCAAGACTTTGGTCATAAACCGAAGTGTTAATCATGTTCAAATGTTAAAACAGGATGGAAAGTCCTCCACAAAGTTATTACAATAAAGGAGGAGGACATGAATCTGTAAAAATCTGATGACAAGACATCCAATATTTCACTATTTGTCAAATAAAGCCCTGGGAAAAAATGAAGAGACTGCAGCATTATCAGTCTCTCTGGTTTTACTATTTACAGAGATTTATTTGAGTAAAATGAAATGTTTTGAAAATTTTTATAAACTACTAACAACATTTCTCGGACACTGGAATGAAATGGCTGCCATACATGTAGAGATTGAGATTTGAGAAAAATATTGACTGCTTTCTTCATTTTTTACAGAGCTGTATGTCACTGTCACGCCCAGATACATGTACATGACACTGTAATGTTGTCATTTCAAGCAAACATCATTGATTGATATTCTACTTCCCAACATTGCCATTTACATATTTTGACATGTTCAACTGTATCAGTTCCTTCATGTGTTGAGTTGTCTCCCCGACTCAGACTGCAAGGAATCTGGGTGTGACCCTAGATAACAATCTATCCTTCACTGCAAACATCGCTGCTACAACCCGCTGCTGCAGATACACTCTTTCCAACATCAGGAGGATACGTCCCCAGCTGACCCAGAAAACAGCGCAGGTTTTGGTCCAGGCTCTCGTCATCTCACGCCTAGACTACTGCAACTCCCTTCTGGCTGGTCTACCTGCATGTGCCATCCGACCTCTGCAGCTCATCCAGAATGCAGCGGCTCGTCTGGTCTTCAACCTTCCAAAGTTTTCCCACACCACGCCGCTCCTCCGCTCCCTTCACTGGCTTCCGGTAACTGCTAGAATCCACTTCAAGACACTGGTACTTGCGTACCAAGCTGCGAATGGATCTGGCCCTTCCTACATCCAGGACATGGTTAAACCGTACACCCCAGCACGTGCACTCCGCTCTGCATCAGCCAAACAGCTCGCTGCACCCGCACTGCGAGGGGGACCCAACTTCCCATCAGCAAAAACACGTGGGTTTGCTATCCTGGCTCCAAAATGGTGGAATGAGCTCCCCATTGAAATCAGGACAGCAGAAAGCTTAGACATCTTCCGGCGCAGACTGAAAACTCATCTCTTTCGACTCCACTTCGAGCGATAGAATTACTAACAAAGAACTGCTAACAAAGCACTTATATACTAATAAAGGACTGGCTTATCAAAAGCCAGTTGAGTAGCACTTGAAATGTTTTGGCTCTATGAAACCTTTCTTCAAGTTTGTATCTTCTTGGTCGAATGCACTTACTGTAAGTCGCTTTGGATAAAAGTGTCAGCTAAATGCAATGTAATGTGTGCACACTGTGCCTCTCCTAAAAAGTTCTTATAACTGATTTTGTATTTAAAACTGCTGTCCCAACGTAAAAATGATAATAGTAGTAACCTCATGGTGGCAAGAAGAAACGGGAATAAATCACTAAAGTCAAAAAGAATGTGAAATGCCAGCAGACCATAATTTGTATTAATGGCAATATTTGACCACCAGGTAATGTTAGATGCAGGTAACACAATAATAAAGACTATATCATTGGCCACTTATTTAATTTGAGTCTTTCGCTCTATTTGAACCCTTAACAGTAGAAAAGGAGGTTAATGTTAGGATTGTCAGGAAGTTGGGTCAGGTCGTTTTTCTTACTTGCGGTACAGTTCAATGTGAACGACAGCGGGGGCGATCTTCTCCACCACGTCAGCGATGAAGTTATACTTGAAACGAAGACTGTCAGGATTCTGCTGACCTGTAGGGGAGGGAAAGATAAGATAAGATAAGATAGGTGTACTTTATTGATCCCAATTTGGGAAAGTTTTGCGTTGCAACAGTATGAAAAGACAAGGCATTGTACATTAGAGAATGAAAAGACTAAAAATAAACAATTCAAAATGTAGACCTAGAAATAAAATAGCATTAAAAAAGTAGAAAATATACATGTTGAAATATAAATGTACAGTAAACTAAATATCAAGCAGGATATTATATATGAATTAAGTGTGTAAGGAATGGAATATTCAATTGAATATAAAATTATCCAGTTATCCAAGGGAAGCTATGGAGCAGAGAGTTCTCTTCCAGCACAGTAAATAACCTTTATCACATACAATACTGGATCTCGGTTTGTTTGTTTTTGCTTGATATACCGATTCGTCTTCACACACCCACACACTACACACATTACTGATTAACTGTTTCTTTTGGAATTGGAAAATAATCATGTGTGGTCTCCTTGTTTTGTCTGCACTTGAGCCAGGGCGTGACACACACATAAAGCATTCCCATTCCTGGCTCTCCACTTCATCAGCACATGGTTACATTTATAATGTTCAGAGGCTGCACAGTAAGCGTCAAATTCTGTTGCCAATCTAGATAAAACATCTCTTTTTAAATGTTGTGCTAAACGTTATTCATTGGTGTCTATGAGACTCCTTAGTTTAATCTGAAGTTTTTGGTGCAGCTTGGTGAGAAACCACCTCCAGATGTGAAGCTCAGTGTTTGAACTACAGGCCTGAGAGCAGCTGCAGCCTGTCTGCTGCGCCCACTGATACTTATAAAACAAAGGAAGTGACTCAGAGCCGCAACAGATACCAGAAACAGAGAGATAGCAAGAGGGGTCCGGGTGGTGTACTGTAAGGATGTTTACTGAGAAAACCCTAACAGTCAATGTGTCCCCTAAAATAACCCCAATTCACTCCAGCAATGTCTTTCCTTTGTCATTCTACTGTTCATCGAAAAGACCTGCTGGGACAATTCAGGAGACTTTATACTGTTTGTTTGCTAAAGCAACACATGGTACCAGATTTTAAGACACTATTACACAAATTCAATAAGTGTTTACAATGAAAACTCGGACCAATCGTAAGCAATTAGGAAAAAACGATGCCACTTAACTAACTACAGCAAATAAAAGCACATCAACAATGGTAAATCATGTACTTTTACTCCACTACATTTATTAGATACCTTTATACTTTACAGATCTGGATGAATGATGTGAAATATAATCAAGTGTTGAATCAGACTTTAGTTCCACTTGGAGTAAATCCACAAGCTACCCTGCAGTATACAAAGTCATTCAAACTAGCTGCACCTTTACCAGCTTTGAGAACACTTTCATGATCAATCATTATAAAACATATCATAGATTATTCTGAAATGGACCAATCTGCAGAATGACTACTTTTACTTTTGGTACTTTAGGTATATTCTGATGCTAATACTTTTGGACTTTTACTTGAGTAACATTTTGAATGCAGGACTTTTACTTGTATCAGAATATTCCTACACTCTGGTACTTCTACTTTTACTCAAGTACAAGATCTGTGTACTTCTCCCACTTCTGTGTGCATGTTGTCTGTCTATCTATCTATCTATCTATATCTATCTATCTATCTATCTACGTATCAATCTATCTGTCTATAACTGTATTGACAAACATGAATGATACAACAGTGGTTCTGTAAATATGATTATCAATACAAGAATGTTATCGCAGAAAGGCTATAATTTGAAGCATTTTCATTAAGAATAACTGACAATAATGATGTGTATTGTCCCATTGCTCAACACTAAGTCCTATACAAGCATTTCAATGTTATGTCATGAGTCCTGCAACTGGTCCCATTGTGTCTAGGTTAACAGGTAAAGTTAGTAATTGATTCCTCTTCCATCAGTAACTTACACTGTAAAAACTCAAACGTTGACTCTAATTTAGAGTATTATGTCAACAGATCTCTCATAACTGTATTAGGTTAGTTGAAAGCAATAATATTCAGTTTAAGTAATAGGTTCAACTTAATATTATTGCTTTCAACTAACCTAATTTGTTGATATAATATACATACAAGACATTGAATTTAAGTAAACGGTTCAGTTTTTCAGTGTACTGTTCGTGCCTCTTATGCAGCTACACCCAAATACCTTTCATATCTGTCACGATCTGTCTGTGTTTTGTTTTGTCTTGTCTTTTTCTGTCTTTGGTTTCCTGTTTTATTTTGAAAAGTGTTCCCCCCCTGTCTTGCCTGTTGCTTTCTGTCTGTGTTCCCTCCTGTCTGATTACCCGATTGTGTTCACCTTGTGCCCCTGTGTTTTCTCCTCCCTCCTCACATGTCTCTTGTTTCTTTGATTGGTCTTGTGTGTATTTAAGTTCTGGTTTTTCTGTCTGTCTTTGTTAGTTTGTGAGGCTAAGGGGCGGGACAACTCTAAGCAGTTGACAAATCACAACAGAGCCAGCCAGCTAACCAATCAGAGCAGACTGGGCTCTGGTTTCAGACAGAGGGTAAAAAGAGGTGCTGCAGCACAGGCAGTATGAGAACAATAAAGAGCTTTTTGAACATTAGAGCATGGAAACATGTCACAGAGGCACAAAATACAATTATAAACCAACAAATTAGCATAATAGTGCAGAGTCATGTAATGTGTAGGAAAAAGAAGAGAACTGAATGGAGCCAATCAAACGAATGGAGAAATACTTAATCCTCAAACACAGTGCCAGCGGAACATTTACTGAGGTCAAGATCAACTCTACACTGAGTCAGAGAGTAAAGCAGAAGCAGGTAAATGTAGTGCCATACTGTCTCATCATCAAGCAATTTGTAAACACAGAAAGATAGTATGAATTCTTCTTACAAAAAATGAATGAGCTGATTATTTATTCAGTATTTTTGCATCAATGTTTGCATCTGCCATTCTAAAATCTAAAAACAGATAGTTTACTTTGTAGGATGATGGGCAGCGATGGAACTTATATTTGATTTGTAGTTTGATAAAACTGTTTTCCTAGTTCTACATGGCCAAACAGTTTTTAGTTTTAATGAAAAGAAATGGCTCCAGAATGCAGCCCTAAAACATGAAATATCAGGCTTGACCGGCCGGAAACAAATTCCTCTAGTTTCTGAAAGAGTTGAGTCACCAGGCAACCGTGTTTTGTTGATGCTGTATCCAAGCCTGTCAATCTAACAAAGAGTGTGCAAGTCTGTACAGGAAGCAGAAACAATTCAAGAACAAATACAAAATTGATCCCTCCAGATCCAGACTTCCGTCCTCAGCTCAAAAAGTTCAAATCCTAAGAGAAGTCCTTCCCTCCTGGTTAAACCGATCAGAAGTGGGAGGAGAGAATATTAGGAAAGAAGAGAGGAGGGAACGGGAGTAGAGAAAGTGGAGGGAGAGGTGTTCGAAGAGATGAGACAGAAATAAAAAGTGACTCAAAGAATGGGAGGAAGGAGATGAATTAAAGAACAGATGGAACTTTTCAAATGTAGAAAAGTTGCAAAGAAATGTGCTAAAGCTGTGTGTCAGATTCAAACCATCCGCTGTAGCCCATTCTATGTAAAAAGTGCACATCCTGCTGTCATGACACACATGTGGACTGCAGAACACAGAGGTCAGAGAGGTCACAGAGGTTTTAGATGGGAAGCAGTGTTAAATAATACGACATTGTAACTTAACACTGGCCACAATCGTGTCATAGAATACTAAAATGCAAAGTCACAGTAGCTCAAGCAAACTTATTTACTTCTCGTTGGTTTTAAAAAACGCTGTTAATCTACTGTACAGAATTTAATTTCACTCATCTTGATCTATTTTACATGTATTTAGTTTACTTATCTCTGCATTTACCTTCCCATTGGTGACTTGAAACATTCTCTTGCACTGTTTTTATTGTCTTTTCTATATTTATGCTGCATTGGAGGTGCATGAGACTAAGGATTGTCATTGCCAAAACGTAAATCTTGACTTGCTACCATTTCCATATCTTATCATGGTAACAAATCACAAAACAGATTCATAGTTTATTGCCTTCATTTGTCCAAAAATCTATAAAGAGTTTAGGTATATGAGAACACTGACTAAAAGATGAAGTGGAGTCTGCTACTGAAGTCATCAAGTTCAATTTCAAAGCACACTCGCACACTCACACTCGCACTCGCACTCGCACACACACACACACACACACACACACACACACACACACACACACACACACACACACACACACACACCTTTCCCGCAGGTTCCTCTCTGGATGAAGATGACCGGCGGCTGCTGCAGCTTCATGGCCCGGTTGCTGACGCGCTTCAGCTCGCAGATGTTCCTGTACGAGACGCCGTCACTGCCGCACACCGGATCGGACACGGTGCACATGCACACCCCGGGCTTGCCCCTGCGCCTGACGGTGGCGGACACCTCCACGCCTTCGGTCACCACACACTCCATCCCCTCGGCGCACTCCTGGTCTCCGTCGCCGCCGCACAGCTCGCCCTCTCCGGACACACACACCGGGCAGCAGTCGCAGCGGTCCAGCACATCTCCGGCCAAACAGTCCGCGAGGATTGGCGCACACTGCGACTTGTCACATTTCTCCGTGCAGCCGATGGCGAAGCGTTTGGCTATCCGAGACCCGAGGATGAGACCCGGGCAGACGAGCAGGGCTGTTACGCAGAGGAAGAACTGGAGACGCATGGTGGGACAGTCCTGGAGAAACTCACTGAGAAACAAGTAACTGGACTTGGAATGAAGGTGAAATGTTGGTGCACTGATGCAGAGTGAAACTTTTGTGTCGGTGCTGTTTATGAAAGCTCCAGGAGAAACACAGGAGGTGATTGGTGGGCGTGTGTGACGTTATTTCCAGTGAGAATAATTTTTTATTAGCTCAAGTTACAAAAAAGAATACATAACATTTATGATGGTTCCTCAGACAAACTGTAAATGCTTTATCACAAAAACGCATGAAAAAAGATGTGATTTACTTTTACAGAGCTGTAGTGTTTCCTCTTGTTAGACTGCTCGTGTCAGTCAGCTATCTCTTTAGAGTTTAATTAAAACATATCAGATTCTTTTTTCATCAGATTCAGGTTTTTATTCGTTGTCCGTTCCTTAGAACATTTGTTTCTGCTCTTCCACTTTCTATCTATCTGTTCTATCAAACTAAAACATTACACAATGTCCTGCCTCCTCTGTCCTCCGTCTTTGTCCTTCAGCCGAACTGTAACCATATACTCTGCACTGCTGCACATTCACATTGACTTCCATTCACTGAGTGCTGGGGTTCAGGGATTGATTTTTCCAGAAACAGAAACAATTCGATAATGTGATCGAAACGTTCAGCTTGTTTTTCACACTTGGACTGGTGCTCCAGCACATTTCTACGTCAGAAAGACACATTTGTATGACTTTGAAGAAGAAATAATTTAGTAACCAAAATCCTGAAGAGTAACTGTGTCTGTTCTTTAGCTACGTTCTCTGGCCTTGTGTTGGCTTCATTTGACCTGCAATCCAAACTGTGTCTGCTACCAAAAATCACTTCACAGCAGAGAGCTGTTCTTGGGGTATTGGTTTAAGAATATGTAAATCATCAGCATGTTGTTTGTTTGGTCAGTAGGATATTGTACGGTGGCCGACAGGTGCAAACGCGTCACAACGGTCTATAAAATAAGAGGATTATAAAGTTTTCTAATGGTCACTGTTGGCAGAGTTAATCTGTTTGATGATGATTTTAAGTGTTTTGTCAGTATACTTTAAATGGCTAAGTTAGCGACATGAGATAGCTAGCTTGCAGCAGATCTGCAATAATATCGGAAGGAATCATACGATCACTGTTAAAATAAGCCAATAAAATATTTTAGGTAAGTTTCCACTAACGGTTGGCCAACGATATTTATTTTATTTATTTAATTGTTTATTTGGCAGGGGCAATGCACAGTAATGAACACTTAAAACATTAAAATGTATCAAGCGTAACAGTGCCAGATTTAGCTTTAAGCTCATTTCCATCCGCAGTCCCTCACATAAAACATTTAAGAAAATTACATTTTACAAACATAGCAAAAACAATATACATGATATGCAAAGAGTGCAAGAGCAGCATGCACAAGTAAATGTAGTATATCATCCCCGAATGTGAACCAGCGCACTGGCCCCAGCTGTGTGCATAACGTCCCCGTTCGTTGTGAACGTCCCCGTTCGTTGTTGTGCAGCGTTTTTTTTTTGCAACGTTTTGTATTTGCCAATTTTCGTTTATAATAAATGTTGCACTTGTTTCGTTTTGTTGGTGAATGTTTTTTAAATGTGTTGTCAAGTTGATAAAGATGTTTCTTCATTTGCATGTGTTTTTTCCCATTTGTGTATATATATTTGTTTATGAGGCGTTGTGCACCTGTTGGCCACCATACTATTGCACCAAAGTAGAATGACTTCCACACTCGAGAAATGGGACCATTCGGGAAGCAAGTGAATGCAACATTGGCCTTGGCTAAGGTCTGTGTTTTCTAAGTAACATTCATGCTCATCTAAGCTTTTATTTTTCTCGTAAACTCGTTTTTGTCTTCCATACTTTTTGCATTGATTGACAGCCGCAACACAACAGGCTTTTTTTTCTTAACCTATCCCTCTGTTACTCGTCTTGTTTGTTAGTATGTTAACATAATTAACCAACAATCCTCTTTACAGTTGTCTCTCCCTGCTTCCCCTGTGGTGTTTGTGTCAGAAAGCTCCAGCAACTGTAGAGTTATTGCAGGAGGAAGCCAAGGAAAGCAGGCTAGAGTCAGAAGGGTGTGTGTTCCAGTGGGAGTTTGAGTGGATCAGGATTAAATGTGGCAACATGTAAATGTTACGATATTGTATTTAATATTTTATCTCTCTTAGATTAAACAATAGTTACTAATGGTCATTAAAAAAAAGTGCTAGTTGTCTATAGTATGAAGAGGTCATCCAGTATCTTTGAATTCTTGGAGAAGTTTTTTGTATCCTCAATTGGGTTTCAGTGCCTGAAAGGCTTGTTTTTTTCCTATAAGTTCATCAATCAATCTGTATTTATATAGCCCAATATAACAAATGTTACATTTTTCTCAGTGGACTTCACAGTTTGTACAGAATAACAGTATGACAATACGACACCCTCTGTCCTTGGACCCTCACATCGTACAAGGAAAAACTTCCAGAGAAAAACCACAGTTGAAAGGGGAACATGGGAGAACCCTCAGGGAGAACAACAGAGGAGGGATTCCTCTCCCAGGACGGACAGACGTGCAATAGATGCCGTGTGTAAATCGAAGAGATAATAAATGTTACAGCATAGGTAGACCAAATGTTTGGAAATGCATGTGTCTATAATAAGAAGATGAATCCACGAGGACGACTCAAATCCAGGACTCAGGATGCAGGACTCAGGATGCAGGATCCAGGACACAGGATCCAGGACTCAGCATCCAGGACTCAGGACCACAGCAACAGGATCAGCCACAACACAGGATCCCGGCGTAGAGACAGAAACCAAAAATAAATTTGGGGTTATTTACAGTGTTTGTGCACAGTAAATTACTATATACCAGTTTAGAGTATAACACCGTGTTTCCAACCAAAAATTACAGCAACTCCGGAGTTACTGTAGAAATAACAGTAGTAATGTCCCAACTGTATAAAATCACAGTAACCAACAATGTACTGTAGAAGATCACAGTAACCAACAATACTGTAGAAGATCACAGTAACCAACAATGTACTTTAGATAATCACAGTAACCAACAATGTACTGCAGATATTCACAGTAACCAACAATGTACAGTAGATAATCACAGTAACCAACAATGGACTAGATATTCATAGTAACCAACAATGTACTGTAGAAGATCACAGTAACCAAAAAAGAAAGAACCAACCGAAAAACGCCATTTCTAGAATATCTAGAAATATCTCAAACATAAATAAACCAACATCTTTTTCTTAATATACATAATATTGATGCAGTGTAATTACTAGTTTGTCTATACTAGATATACATATATTTTGAAGACCCTATGTCTTTGCAAACCGGAAAAACTACAACTGTGGTGCTTCCGGTTTCTGAGATAATGATTTTGGGGTTTTCATTAGCTGCAAGCTGTAATCATCAAGATTTACAAAAAATAAAGCCTTGAAATATTTAACTTTGTGTGTAGTGAATCCATTTACGTAATATATGAGTTTTACTTTTTGAATTGAATTAATGAAATAAATTAACTTTTCCACGATATTCTAATTGATTGAGATGTATGGTGGCTTGGCCAAACCAAGTTGAAACCGAGGGATAATTAATAGTAACAGAATACAAAAAGGACACTGACAAAAACCCAAATTCCCCCTTTAACATGGAAGCAGGTGGTTTGTCCAAATCTGTCCCAATTGGCTCCTTGCAGTATTTATGCAACCCGGTATCACGGCAAGACGTGAACATGTGACGATTTGCCATGCTGGGATACTTGAAGATGTCACGATTTCGTCCCTTCAAATATGACAGTTACACGGTATTGTTAACATGGCCCAACCAGTGGAGATATACCCGGAAATGCCAAGCAAATGCTACCCCGACGGTCGGTTGTTATTGTCAATATTAATATAATAATGGTTTATTTTTTAATAGTCACACTCAATTTCGCAGATTTTCTTGTTGCCCCAGCTGGTCGACACCTCTTTTAGCAGAAACAAAGGCTACATTAATGTATTAAAACGTTAATCCATGTGTGTGGATGTGGAATTAACGGACGTGACGTTGTGCGATTGCGTTGCCAGGCAACAGCTTCGGTTCATGTTAATTTACAAACTCTTCAACTAGAACCGTAGTTCTATTTAAAACATTTTTAGAAGGCCTCACGAAATACTTTAATGTAAATTAAAATTAAAATGTGAAGGAATGCGTGTATAACAAAATACATCCGTCATAAAAAATACCGGAAACAGACGTAGGCAAGGTCCTCAGCTTGGTGATTCGATGGTTTAGCCGCAATGCACGTTGGGAAATGGTGTTTATGCGATGTGAAATCCGAAAACATTTTTTTAAAATAAAATAATACTTTATTCCGAGTGTGCTTGCTTTTCTCTTTGAAAGTCATCACATAACGGCATTGTAATACACGGTTCGGCTGCATTAAATATTACATATCTGCCGTAGTTCTCTATTTATAAAGCCCTGATGAGAAGACTTCAAGACAAACAGGAAGAAATGCCGCCAAAACTGAAAACGTGACGTGGATCATAAATATGTCAGTAATTAAACAACATCTTACATTTATTTTCACACAATACGTCTCCTTGACGTATCAACACTAATTCGGATGACTTTTATATTTGATCCAATTGGTAGATAGGCTGTATTTACACCATAACAGTGCACAGCTGATAGAAAGGGACACCTAGTGGTTAAAGCACGTTATTGAATTGTATTATTTTTCACAAAAATGAAACCATCAATCGCAAAAACAGAATGAACTGTCATTAGTAAACCACTCAAATAAAAAGATAATAAGTGGTTTTGTTTTACATATATTTTAAGGATAATAATAGCAATGTAACACTATGACACTTATAAAACTGATTTGAAAAACATACAGAAAAAATTAATTCACTGCCCTTAATAAAGTATTTAAATATACATTTCAGGTGTGCTGTTTTGTTTAGATAATCAACATCTGGAGCTTTTTTAATGTCCTTTTTGATTATTGTTACACCAGGTCTTGTCCAAACCTTTATTCCATATTCAATATCCATTGCTAAACAAAACAGCAATTCTACTCTACTACAATTCAGAGGTTAACCTGGTATTTGTACTCCACTACCTTTATTTTAGTTACTTTGCAGATTCTGATTAATGATGTGAAATATAAACAACCCTTAAAGAAGGCTTTAGTTACACCTGAGTAAAATTCAGGGAAGGTGATTGTCAAATGCCAACAATCAGGAGAGATATGATATTTGATAGTTGGTGGTTGAGAAGACTAAACATTTATCTGCAGATCCTTATAAAGTATATTCATTACTCGTTATTCTCTACTAATAGTTCATGAAAGACTGTAATGGCTACTTTGCATATCCCTTTCAAGATTTTCTACGGTTTTTCACACCGCTTAAACACCATTTCCCAACGTGCATTGCGGCTAATTCATCGAATCACCGAGCTGAGGATCTTGCCTACGTCTGTTTCCGGTATTGTTAATGACGGATGTATTTTGTCATACACAGTGCTTGAATTGGAATAAAAAAGGTGCCAGTACTCTAAATCAGCAACTGTTTCAAGTCAATTTATTTATACAGCCCAAAAACAAGTATTTGGCTCAAAATCATTGTATATCCTATAATGCTGGTGGGTTTGTCTCTTTACTGTATATTTTAGAAAGGCTCACTGTACTTAAACAAAATGACTCAGGGTGCCAAAAAAAGAAGTGCTATTTTTATAACATTTTAGAACATTTAGAAAAAAAAATCTTAAATATTGAAGTTAGATGCATCAATCTGGTGCACTTTGAGAGCAAAATGAAGAGATATATGGATACCTCTCAACATCCATATGAAACAGAACTGTAAGCAGATTAACTTTTTCTTTATGGATATAAAATAAACTAAAGCCTGACTCCTACTGGCGGCTGGTTAAATGACTCCTCGTCCCTGAGTACACTCACCATCTTTCAGCAGGAAAGGAGAGAGGGAATCAATGGAGCTGCCAGGGAGGACACAGGGGAATCCAGACGGTGGTCTATGGGATGTAGACGTAGCACTTTGTATGGAGACCTGAGAGAGAGAGAGAGAGAGAGAGAGAGAGAGAGAGAGAGAAACATTATATACTGTATGTGTTCATTATATCTACTATTTCAATATTATTATGTATTGTTTCATACTCACATTGTTAAAAAAGGCTCCAGAAGGCCTTGGGGACAGCAGTATCAGGGGCTGGAGCTGGACAGGCTCTTTCATCAGCACTTCTCCTTCCCTTTGCCAGCCACGACCTCACATACTTTTCTGGATTGAACTGTCCTAGCGGTGGTCCATTGCATTTGATAAAAACCAGACTGGACAGTCGGCTGACGGAGAGAGCATTCCTTTTTGCAGTAAGGATATCATTCATGCTGCTGAATGCCTGCTCACACTCACTAGTGGTGGAGACAGTGATGGTTCGGACTGCTTTTAGTAGAGGCTCCATGGCAGCAGGCGTACGGGATGCCCTGATTTCCTTGTATTCACGAAAGCCCTGAACAGTCTCTCTTCTGTCCACTTTCAGCACTTCGCACAAACGTAGCACCTCTGCGTCCCCATACTGTATGTCTAACTCCTCTTCAGGCCAACTACCAGGATGGAGAACTTTTATGTCATGTATTAGCTGATTGTCCCGGGCCTCCCGGCCATGTAATGGGCTTTCTCTTGTGCTGACATGAGAGGAGGTTGTGGAAGTCATTCTGTGTCTCAGATTCTCTACCATACTGCGGAAAAACTGACCTGCATGAATCTGTACAAGCCTGCCATTCTCACGCAGGGCAACACCCTTGAAAGATTTCTCAGCTAGAGCTCTATGAACTGCAGTCATATGTGGGCCAGGCATGGAGACCATGGATTCAAAAACTCGTATTTCTTGAGTTAGGAGCCTATCTGCTGTAGGCAGTGTCATCTCTCTTTTTTGGAGTTGCCGAGAGAGGTCGCTGAGCTCTGTGAGCGCATCATACATCAGTCCCAGATTGCTGACAAACGGTGCAGATGTGAGCACATCATCAAGGCCCTTGTACTTTGCTCTGTCTCTGGAATCCCTGCTCGTGTCGTTTGCAGCATTTGAAAAGTGATCATGAAGCAATCTGTAGTTTTCCCAGACTGCTCTGACGCTCCTTTCTCTTGAAGCTACCCAGCGGATGGACAAAACACGCCCGATCACCAGGAGACGCTGTCCGACTGCTTGTGCACACTGCGCTAACTGCCTCTGATTTTTGGGGGAGGCATGAAACAATGAGTAGAGTTTATCAAAAAAGATTTGAAAATGATTGACCCCTGAGACCTCCTTGACCACATCCCCAACTGCCAGCTCTAGTCGATGATTTGAGCAGTGCCACACAAACAGGCTTGGGAATTTACTACACAACTGGGTAGCAACGCCTGTTCTCTTCCCTAGCATTACTGAAGCCCCATCACATGCAAAAGAAACTAAACACTGACCTAAAAATTCCTCGTTAAAATGTCTTCCAAGACACTCCATTAAAGCCTTTGTGATGTCATCAGCAGTTGTTCCATCCAACTCGATCAGCTCCCAAAAAAACGTTTCGGGCTCAGCATCAGCTAATGCTGAGCGTAGACACACAACAAGCACAGTTTTACCACTAATAGTGGTAAATTCATCGACCAAAACACAGAGTTTTCTTTTGTTTTCTAAAATGTCTTTGGCCATTTTTTTCTTCAGCTCATCTGCTATGTGGTCGATGATTTCACCGCAAGTTTTATTAGAGTGCAAAACCCTGCCCATGTTCAGCCCGTTCAGTTTCTGCAAGTTCAAATCAATTGGCATGTCCGTGAATGGCCGGCTATGCTTTCCAATTTTATATGCCGTTCGAAAAACTCTGATAGTGGTCTCGTATTCTGATCTATGCATAGACTGCACTTGCTTTTGAATTGCTTCACGTGAAGCAGACTGAAGTATGTCAGCAGCTTTTACATGGGCTTGTGATTCTTTGTGTTCTTTGATTTTTTTTCTCAGGCTAGCTTGTTGTTTGCACTTCTCACTACCAAAATGAGACACTGCACACTCACCCCGTTCAATCGAGAGTTTCAGTCCTTGTCCAGTGTGTTTTCCCAAATATTTCACCTCTTTACATATCCGAAATCCCAGCTTTTTGTCTTTAACAATGAGCCATTCATTGGTCTTGCAAAAATAGTCCACCTGGTCCTTTGTCCAGCAGTCAGGTGCATCGCTTTGCCCGGTGTTGTTGGTGGTAGTTGCGCCAGCAGCAGCTAACGTTAGCGGGAGAGAAGGCTCTGTTGAAGCTAGTGCTACTGAACTTGGAGCAGGAGGGTCGACGAGAGAAGGCACAATTTCAGACACAGGCACAACATTTTCTGTATTTGCAGTCGGGTCCTTGTCCGGCGACAACCGCTGTCTTTTTGCACTATTAAGCCACGCTAACATTTTTGAAATGCTAACGTCGTCGTTATGTGATGTATTTTCTGCTCTAGTCTATCGCGGCGGTGCGTCAGAGATGCGTCATGAGATGCGTCATGAGATGCGTCATGAGATATCGCCGGCATATTTGTTGACATGCATCATGACGTGCCGCCGGCTGCCGGCGGCTGAGTACCGGCATTTTACTGAGTACCGGCAAGGTGCCGGTACTCAGTAAGAAGTGCCAGTACCACAAGGCTAAAAATCAGAAGTGCCGGTACTGCGTACCGGTGAGTACCGGCCCAATTCAAGCACTGGTCATACACAGATTCCTTCTATAACTACGGTTCTAGTTGAAGAGTTTGTAAATTACATTACATTACATTACATTGCATTTAGCTGACGCCTTTATCCAAAGCGACTTACAATAAGTACATTCGACCAGTAAGATACAACCTTGAAGAAAAAAGAATCATATAAGTACATCAGGTTTCATAGAGCCAAACATTTCAAGTGCTACTCAACTGGCTTTAGAAAGCCAGCCCTTTATTAGTATATAAGTGCTTTGTTAGTAATTCTATCGCTTGAAGTGGAGTCGAAAGAGATGAGTTTTCAGTCTGCGCCGGAAGATGTGCAAGCTATCTGCTGTCCTGATTTCAATGGGGAGCTCATTCCACCATTTTGGAGCCAGGATAGCAAACCCACGTGTTTTTGCTGATGGGAACTTGGGTCCCCCTCGCAGTGCGGGTGCAGCGAGCTGTTTGGCTGATGCAGAGCGGAGTGCACGTGCTGGGGTGTACAGTTTAACCATGTCCTGGATGTAGGAAGGGTCAGATCCATTCACAGCATGGTACGCAAGTACCAGTATCTTGAAGTGGATTCTAGCAGTTACTGGAAGCCAGTGAAGGGAGCGGAGTGGTGTGGCAACATTTTGGAAGGTTGAAGACCAGACTGCATTCTGGATGAGCTGCAGAGGTCGGATGGCACATGCAGGTAGACCAGCCAGGAGGGAGTTGCAGTAGTCTAGGCGTGTGATATCGAGAGCCTGGACCAGAACCTGCGCGGTTTTCTGGGTCAGCTGGGGACGTATCCTCCTGATGTTGTAAAGCGTGTATCTGCAGCAGCGGGTTGTAGCAGCGATGTTTGCAGTGAAGGACAGTTTGTTATCTAGGATCACACCCAGATTCCTTGCAATCTGAGTCGGGGAAACAACAGAGGTGCCAATGTTGATTGTTAGGTCAAGAGTGGGACAATCCTTTCCCGGAAGGAAAAGCAGTTCAGTCTTGTCAAGGTTGAGCTTGAGGTGATGAACAGACATCCACTGACAGATGTCTGCTAGGCAAGCAGAGATGCGTGCGACGACCTGGGTCTCTGAGCGGGGAAAGGACAGAATTAGTTGGGTGTCGTCAGCGTAGCAGTGGTATGAAAAACCATGCGGGCTAATGACAGATCCGAGCGAGTTTGTGTACAAGGAGAAGAGGAGGGGACCAAGAACATAAATTAACACAAACCGAAGCTCTTGCCTGGCAACGCAATCGCACAACGTCACTGTGGCAGTGGGGTGTGGTTTGGGCGCTGGCTGCTGGAGTGAAGGGAGTGGCTCGGCCGGAGGCCAGACAGCTGATCGGAATCAGGTAATCAGTGCCGGAATAAAAGCATGTCGTAACCTGGTTCTGGTCTGTTTTCGCAGTAGGCGGGATCCTGGAAGGTCGCCAAAGGACCTGTGAAGGTTCCCACCCGGGCAACGTTTGAGACCCGCGTATATCTTTGTTTGGAGTTAATAAACGCCTGTGTTCAACCAACCTGCTCTTTCCGTCCCTATTTGAACCCTGTGTGAGCGGAGAGGCTCACAGTCACGTCCGTTAATTCCACATTCACACCAAGCGGCAAACTCTGGGCAACAGCCGGGACGCCAATACGGAAGTGCAACACACTGCAGTTCATACATGGGCCGCTAGGGACTGACTGCAGAAAGGACCAATTTCCATAGACCCCCATGTTAAAATGCCCCAACTTTACAGCATTCATTCTACCCATGGATGCAATAAATATTATTATAGATTTAGTTCATGGATTCCACCTTTATGATTATGAATCTGTGAGTGAATTGTTTTCTAACACGACCCTTTTATTTATATTAGGTCTTAAAGTTTTTGCATAAATTAGGGCGTGGTCACTTTGATGGACATGTACATGCCTCACTGTCAGCTAACAGCAACTTGTCCACTCTGCTAGGCTACAACCATAGAGGCTACAACGTTAGTTAGTCATAGTACTGTACTCGACCCTTTAGCTTTAGCCGTGTTCGTGGTGATCGTGCCTTTTAGGGAATATTGTTACAAATACCAGACAATTAAAATGTTGTGCTGTGCACTTGAATGTACTAACAGAACTTCCAAGAACTCTAAAATGATAATATTATACATGTCCCGTTCACAGGTGTTTGTGTGCTTGGTAGCTTAGCTTGTTACTTATTAGCGAGCTAAGGACGTAACCCTTTATACATACATATACATTTTAGTTTATGATTCAGCCTTGGATAAGACTTTTATAGTCTATGGCTATGACGCCCATAATGCTAAACGGGAGCAAATGTTAATAGGGGACCCAATTATCCCAGTGGTGGCCACCGGAGCTAACGGAGCCGCAGGGGGCTAGCTCCAGCCGGCGTCCCGGAGCTAGCCCACTGCGGCTCCGTTAGGTCTGGGAGTCCGTCGTTATAACTGGAGATCAAGGAATGCAGCGAAATGCAGACTTGGTTCGCCTGCTATAGTATTAGCTAAATAAATTATGTTGAACAAGGTTTATTAAGCTGAACATCGCCACAATTGTTCTGCTATGTATCGGTACTTATTTTCTTAACGTGTGAATGACAAGCATTAAGAATAACAAAATATAGCTAATTCTCTTGCAGATTGTCTCATTTGATCATGAATATAACGTTTATATAGGGGAACTACACTGTTAGCAGTAACTTGGTATGCATGTATTTCATGTTAGCTCAGCTTCTTAGCCTGAGCTAGCTCTGTTTACTTCCATTTCGGAGGCAGCAGGTCCCGCCTCGGCTCCGCCTCTTTGCCCTTATTTGGAGCAGGCGGGATTAGACTCTGACGTCGCTGTCAAGCCGTTAGTGGCCGACTCCGCCTACTAAGGGCTTCTCTGCAACTCTGCAGAATCCTATGGGTGACGTCACGGACACTATGTCCATTTATATATACAGTCTATGATTCACATGCATGGATTAACATCGATTTAATACATTAATGTAGCCTTTGTTTCTGCTAAAAGAGGTGTCGAATAGCTGGGGCAACAGGAAAATCGGCAAAATCGAGTGTGACTATTAAAAAATAAATCATTATTATATTAATATTGACGATAACAACCGATCGTCGTGGTACAGAATTTGCTTGGCATTTCCGGATATATCTCCGCTGGTTAGGACATGTTAACAATACCGTGTAACTATCACGTTTGAAGGGACGAAATTGTGACATTTTCACGTCTCCCAGCATGGTAAATCGTAACATGTTGACGTCTTGTTGTGATACCGGGTTGCATTTATGAGTCCTCAGCGCCCGGCCACACCCTTTGCTGAACCAGGAAGTAACCTCCCCTAATAGCCACGGTAACTCAAGAGACAAAGAAAGTAATTAATACAAACAATTTTGTCGGTTAATTTATGTAATCAAAATGTCTTACACGTGTAAGGTTTGTAAGTTCAGTACAGGGTCCATTCCTGCATGCATTTGGTTCTATTCAAAGTGTTTTAAAGTATTGTGTATTATCTAAGAATAGTGATAATGTATTTGCCAAACAGTGCCTTTTGTTGTGTCTCGTCAAATGTGTTTGTTGTGTTTATGTATTATGTCATGTCATTTCATGTTTAGTCAGGTTTTCATGTTTATTCACGTCATGTCAGGTCTGTTTATGTATGTCATTCATCTCTAGTTAAGTCCCCCTATTTCATGTTGTGTCTCGTTTTCCATTTCCTGTTTCATTTTCTACTTACCTCTTGTCTCTCATTTCAGGCCCTGTTACTTCCTCCCTTTGTGTGTTTTCCCGCCATCGTCAGCGTCTGCCCCGCCCCAGATTGTTTCCATCTGTTCCCACTCACCTCATGTTTAAATAGTCCTGTCTTCCCCTGTCCTGTGTCAGTTTGTGTTTGTGCCCACGTGTCGTCGTGCCAGGCCTCAGCAAAGACAGGATCGTTTCCAGTCTTGTTAGGTTTAGTTGTTTTGTTAGTTTAAGTTTACCTTAAGTTCTCTTTTTGTTATGCTTAGTTTTTTCCTCCTTGTGAGCGTTTTTTTTGTTATTCCAGTGCTTACTCTGTTAAGAGGGATTTTCTCTTCAATGACATTAAAAATAAATGTTTTGTTACATTCAAGACTGTGTCTCTGGCTCGTGCATTGGGGTTCGAGGTCGTTACACCTTTTCAACTACAGCACGTCTCTAAAATGGTTTGGCAGAAGAAATGGCTTCATATTTTTTGTGTTGATTTGTTATCGCCACTGTTTTAAAAATGCAATCTCCATGTTTTTGGATATTAATATCCATTGTTTTATGGATGAAAATATTTATCATTTAGCACAAGAAAATACATGGTCTTGATACCGTTCAACAATTAAGAATACATTGTTAAAATGTATTTTTTGCTGTCTCCCTGCAGTTATTGGGGAGCTTTAAAATCGTGTCAAGAATTTCTGGTGTAAATTACCATTAGCATTAAAGTTTATATTTTACCGTTGAAACACTATTACCGTAAACAAAAATACAGTACTTTTTAAATGGCAGTGTTTTATAGTTAAAATACTATTACCTTAAACAAAAATACAATGCTTGGAAATTACTTTGTTTTATTTTACAGCTATAACACTACTGCTGTAACAAATAAAGTAATTAAATATTACTGTGTTTCATTTTACAGTTCAAACACTATTACGTAAACACAAATACAGTACTTGGAAGTTACTGTTTTTTATTTTACAGTTATAATACTACTGTAATACCAAATAAAGTAAATGCTATTTACTGTGTTTCATTTTATAGTTAAAACACTATTACCGTAAACACAAATACAGTACTTGGAAGTTACTGTGTTTCATTGTACACTGTTACTGTAAATAAAAACTTGTAAATACTGTGATTACCTTTACAGTATTTAACTGGCAGCAATTGACAAGTTACTTACTGTAATTTGTTTTACAGTATTCAACTGGCAACAATTGACAAGTTACTGACTGTAATTTATTTTACAGTAAGTAACTTGTCAATTGCTGCCACTTAAATAGTGTGAATTTCACGGTACGTTTCTTACAGTGTAAAGGAATAGAATAGAAGGCTCAATTGAGCTGTGGCTCTCTGTCAGCCTGGCTACAGTGCTGAAAAGAAATCTTAAAATCTTGCATTATTATCAAGGAGGAGTTGCAAACCTCCTTGAAGTAGTGTTCTAGTGGTAAGTGAAGGACGTCTGGGGGATTAGGATTGCTATTGGCCATTAAAGTAGTTTACATGTCCTTGAATGAGTCACATGTATCCTTAAAAGGGATCACAGATTTCTGGCAACATAAGGAACCAGTTAGAAGTGTATTATTTTTAAAACATGATTGAACTGAGTGTATTGTGATAATAAATGCACTGGGAGAATGTACATAATTATCGTGATTATTCTCCTGACACACAATCTGTCTAATCTTTAGTTTCCTTTGGACCTTTTAAGGACTTTAGTGCAACAGTAAGAAAGTTTGGAAACAAAACCATCTACAATTTTGTTATAAGTGTGTTTCAGGATCCAATAGGGCTGAACAATAAAATAAATAGAAACTTGACATTTATGCTGTTATATGATCATTTGCAGTTTTTTTAGCAATGTTTACAATACATTTTACTCTGAGATGAAAAAACAATAAGAAGTTGTCTCGCATTACTTAGGATGATTAAACTGAAAGTGTTGTTTGTTTTCCATCATGCTTGGAAGTGAAACTGGAATACAAGAGCCTGAGATGTTAGTAAAACATGTTTTCAATTATTTTGAAATTGAGACTGACAGTTTATTCTTAACCCTGGAAACAGTAATTAGGGAAACAACCTTAACAACATGAAATAGTTGCAAGCTCTCATTAATCAGTTGATGCTCATCGCAGAAGGACTTCTCATCCAACAGTTTTCTGAAAACTTTAAGGACAGTTTATCCATGTTGGTTTAAAAGCTGCGATTGAAACTTCATTATTATGACTTTGGAAATTGAAACAGTTTTTTTAATGAGTCATACATACAAATTAGTCAGAATTCACATTAAACTGATATATAAAATGCAATAAATGAACAAAATGGACAGCTCTTCATTCCTGTTTATGATGTGAAGTCCACTGGAGGCCATTCAAAGTCTCTGTGTCATGTCTCGGAAACTTATCATGAAAGTTTATTCTTTGTGAAAAGTAATTTCCCCTCATGATCACGATTATTGCATCTAGCTTTTCCTCGGAAGAGTGATTTTGTGTTTCTTGTTTTTGTTACTGTGTTAATTCCAGTATAGTCTTTATTTTTGAATACCACCCGAGTCTGAGTCTGAGTTGTGCATTTGAGTTCATGCCTCAGAGTTCACCCCTTGACAGTGCTATTGACTTGATTGCTGGGGATTCCATTCCTAAAGGTCGATTATATGCCATTTCAGGACCTGAGAAAGAGGCCATGAAGGACCATATTGATGCCTCCCTCAAAGCAGGGCTTATTCGCCCTTGCTCATCCCCAGCAGGTGCAGCGTTGTTTTTTTTGGCAAAAAGGATGGGTCTCTTAGGCCCTGTATTGACTACTCACCTCTCAATGACATTACTGTTAAAAACCGGTACCCCCTCCCTCTCATCTTGTCCGCTTTCGAGAAGCTTCAGGATGCCAAGGTTTTCACCAAGTTAGACCTGCGTAATGCCTATCATTTGGTCAGGATCAGGGAGGGCGATGAATGGAAGACAGGGTTTAACACACCTTCATGCCATTTGGACTGTCAAACGCTCCTGCAGTTTTCCAGGCTTTGATTAACGATGTGTTGAGGGAGTTTCTGAACCGTTTTGTTTTTGTCTATCTGGACGACATCCTGATCTACTCCCCTGACCTTGACACCCACAAACAACATGTCCGCCAGGTTCTACAAAAACTGCTCCAAAATATTGTCAAAGCCGAAAAGTGCGAATTTCATGCAGAGACAGTTACTTTTTTGGGCTTCATCATCTCCCCAGGTGAGGTTAAGATGGACCCAGCAAATGTTAGCGAAGTAACCAGTTGGCCTACCCCTGACTCTCGCAAAAAAGTGCAGCAGTTTTTTGGCTTTCCTAATTTTTACAGGCGTTTTGTGAGGAGCTTCAGTGCTATTGCAGCCCCTCTTCATGTCCTTACATCCCCTCAGGTGCCTTTTGTGTGGTCTCCTCAGGCTGAGGAGGCTTTCTCTCGGCTTAAAAAGATGTTCACCACTGCCCCCATACTTACCCTGCCGGATCCCACTCGCCAGTTTGTGGTGGAAGTGGATGCCTCCAACGAGGGGGTGGGAGCGGTCCTCTCTCAGCGCCAACAGAAGGACAACAAGCTTCACCCCTGCGCTTTCCTGTCCAGGAAGCTCTCCCCGGCGGAAAGGAATTACTATGTGGGAAACCGTGAGTTGCTGGCTTGCTGGCCGTGAAGCTGGCGTTGGAAGAGTGGAGGCATTGGTTGGAGGGAGCCGAGCATCCCTTTGTGGTTTGGACCGATTACAAAAACCTTGAGTATATCAAGAAAGCCAAAAGACTGAATTCCCGCCAAGCTAGGTGGACCTTGTTTTTTAACCGCTTTGATTTTGTTCTTTCTTACAGGCCAGGGTCTCAGAATGTCAAGCCTGACGCTCTGTCCCGTCTGTTTGACCCTGTGCCTGCAGTCAACGAGCCGGAACCCATTATTCCGTTGAACCGTGTGGTAGGAGCGCTGACTTGGAAAGTGGAGAAGGAGGTGATGCGAGCTAACGGTGGGGCTCCTGCACCCAGGGGTTGCCCGCCTAACCGGCTATTCGTTTGGGAAGCCGAGCGACCACAGGTGATCCACTGGGCTCACACTTCGTTGCTCACCTGTCACCCCAGAGTCAAAAGAACCATGCTCATCATAAAGCAGCGTTTCTGGTGGACATCCATGGAGAAGGAGGTGAAGGAGTATGTGGAGGCGTGCCCTGTCTGCGCTCGCAACAAGACCTCTTCCAGGGCGCGGATGGGATTATTACAACCACTTCCTATTCCCAACAGACCCTGGTCGGATATTTCCATGGACTTCGTCACGGGCCTTCCTATCTCTAGAGGCAACACCACAGTTCTCACAGTGGTGGACCGTTTTTCCAAAATGACACATTTTATTGCTCTGCCCAAATTGCCCTCAGCCAAGGAAACGGCGGAGGTCATGATAATAATAGTAATAATAATAATAATAATAATGCATTACATTTTTTATTAAAGCGCTTTTACAGGTGCTCAAAGCGCTTTACAATTACACATTACACATATTAGACATGTAAGAGTCATTACTGTGGACATTACCCACAGGAGCAAATGCGGGTAAAGTGTCTTGCCAGAGGCCACAACGGCCTGACGCAGTGGCGGCCGAGGCGGGATTCGAACTGGAGTTCACCAACGCTCTAACCACTGCGCCAAAACCGCCCCATGATGCGTAATGTGTTTCGCCTGCATGGTTTCCCGAAGGATATTGTCTCCGACCGAGGTCCCCAGCTTGTGGCACGTTTCTGGCAGGAGTTCTGCAGCCTCATCGGTGCCACGTCAGTCTCTCGTCTGGATACCACCCGGAGTCTAACGGCCAGACAGAGCGCCTGAACCAGGAACTGGAGACTTGCCTGCGCTGCCTGGTTTCCCAGAATCCGGTCTACACGGTCAAAACTCTCTTGGCTGCACGGAAGAGGGGTAAAGGGCGGAAGCTCCTTGTCGACTGGGAAGGGTACGGCCCGGAGGAGCGGTGTTGGATTCCCTCCCGCTTCATTGAAGACAAAAGCCTCATTGAGGATTTTGATCGCCTCAATTCGGAGGAGCCGTCCCTAGAAGGGGGGGGGGAAATGTCTCGGAAACTTATCATGAAAGTTTATTCTTTATATTAGTTTTGTCATGTGCCTTTGTTCTGTGCCCTCTGTCTTATTGTGAAAAGTAATTTCCCCTCTCGTTTCAGAACTCCATGCTCCCCGCCCCTATGTGTCTCCTTTGTTCGTGATTGGTTTCCCCGCCCTGATTGTTTCCACCTGTTCCCCTCACCTTGTGTATATCTTGTGTTAGTCCCCACCTGTCCAGTGCCAGTTTGTTTCTTATTCATGACCACGCTCAAGCCTGCTCCATGGTCGTATCCTGTTTTCTCATGATCACGATTATTGCATCTAGTTTTTCCTCAGAAGAGTGATTTTGTGTTTCTTGTTTTTGTTACTGTGTTAATTCCAGTAAAGTCTTTATTTTTGAATACCACCCGAGTCTGAGTCTGAGTTGTGCATTTGAGTTCATGCCTCAGAGTTCACCCCTTGACACTCTGCTCTTCTTTTCCTGGAAACCCAGAGCGTGTGTGTGAAATATCCATTCAATTCCTCTCAATTTGAGTTGGTTGGCGTATGTTAACATGCAGCTGTCCTTCCTGCACAGAGCGGGCCTGTGTGTATGCATGAGTGTGTTTGTAAGTGTGTGTTTCTCAGATGAGTCAGGCCTCCTCCCATCCGTCCAAACAGACCAGAGAAACCCACATGTCAGAGCCGCTCTGCAACACCATGTCTCTGGGTTTGGATTTTGTGTGCAATGAGTAATAACAAAAACACAAGATCCTTGGTTTAAATCAAGACAAACAATGACACATGTGAGGTTTCCTGATCAGACCGCTGAACCAGGAAAACATGAAACAGACCAACAGATGAACCAGAAACAGTTCTTCTTCCCTGACGGTCAAAAAAACAAAAAAGTGGTTGCAGAGTCTTATTCCTTGTTTGGAAAACTTTCTTCTGGTTATATTCTACTATGTTGTTTACTAGACTTGGACAACCTTGGCAGATGAAGAACCCGACCTGACCTGAACTATGAATCAGGTCATCCGTTACTGGTCCATCTTATAAAGAGTAAAACTGGCAACTATGTGGACAGCATCTCGCTCTTCTTCAGTAAAGTAAACTCTTTATTTACGCATTTGTTTGCGCACTTTGCAGTATTGCATTACACAAGCGGTTTGGAAACGGCAAGGTGTTTTTTACTCAGTTGACAAAGAGTTGATGCATGATTAATGGATACTGGAAACATTTTCGAAATAATTTCTGACGTACTTAACTTACCAGTTGATTTTGCAAACGATGCAAATAAAAAAAAAATCCAAAACACATGCAAATGCAGACACATCTTCACCAACTTGACAAAACATGTGCACCGTTTACTAAAAGTGCTGCATAAACGAAACGCTGCGAATATAAAATGTAAACCAGGAGACACTAAATCACATGTGTCAAACTCAAGGCCCGGGGGCCAAATCAGGCCCTTGGTGGATTTAATTACGGCCCGCAGGTTCATTTCTAATTACTATTAGATCTGGCCCACCAGTATATTGCACGCACACCTTCACTCAATCCTGAAGGGTTTCCTCAGCTCAGAGCCTGAGCCCAAACATTGATGAACTTGCACCGAAGACGAGATGCCAAGTATCTGGCTTGAACTAGCATCACAGAGCAGCAAACTGAGTTTCAATGGATGTTTCCTTCTGCACTTTTTCTCTCACGACAACAGGGCATGTTTGTTTTTTTCTTTGAGGGAAACTCAAGTTGTGAAGTGAAGCTGTTGTTGGCCTGTGGAAAAATGTACTCATAAGAAATGACTCTGGAAAAGCTGCAGATAGAGCCATAAGAAATTAATGCAACTTATTATTTAATGTTTAATGTTATTTTTATAGGCAATCATTTAAGCTTTGTTAGTTCCAGGTTTAATATGTGCAATAAGTTCATTTCAATAAGTTTTGCAATAAACATTGAACCAGTCCGGCCCTCGACTAGTATCCATTTCTTTATTTTGTCCCACTGTGTATTTGAGTTTGACACCCCTGCACTAAATAGTTATGCACACAGCTACAACAATATTCTCCATTTGCTTGTGTTTGGAACATTTCAGTTTCTATATTTTCATTGTTTACAAAGTTGCTCCACATCTAGGTGTTTTGGGCCGTTGTAGCGGGTTATCACCTGTCGGCCTCCGTAGTACCATCCAGCTCCAGTGCACAGGTTGAGCTCGTCATAAATCTACTCCTCACCAAATCTAGATCTGCAGCATCTTCTTCATCCAATCAACATCACCACAAGTGTCTAGACCCCAGAAAAATGGGGGGAGAAATCACCTTGTGCACGTCAATAAACATTTTTAATACTAAAATAAGTCTCTTCTGATTGAAATTATATTTTACATAATACACTTTCAACTGATCAGCTATGTGTGATGTTGTCAACTTCTTAGATGCTTCCATAAGTTCTTGCTCTTCTTCTGTATGAGTGCGAAACATGAAAAGCCAGCTGACATGGAAGAAAATGTAAAACTTTCCTAATGAAACCAATCTCTAAAGGGCGCTTTCAATGTTTTCTCTCATAGATGTTTTGGATGACCAAGGCGCCTTGTTTTGTTTCTCTGGGTTTAACATTTAACATTAAGCGCATCTGGGACACTTAAAAGCAAATAAAGCAGCTTTCACTAAACTCACATAAGCAGGGCTGCAGTAAAGGACGCTTAGTTTGCTCCTAATTGGTTGTTACTGGCAGTGTCAGGACTCGATCTTAAATCCTCAACTGGCAGCATCGATTGCTTTCTGTCTTTCTGTGAAAGAACACATGATCTCTTCCTCTGAAGTCTTTCAGCAGGGACACATTGCAAATATGAGTTCAGAGCCAGCATCTTCCTCACTCCCATTCGTCTTGTTAGCTGCTGAGTGGTGGTGGCCCCATTTTAATCAATGATTAATAAAGCCTCAGTATACTGTTGGATGTAAATCACAGTGGATGATGGCAATAACAACTTTGTGATGTTTCTGTGTTAGCTTGTTCGTTAGCCAAGATCATGGCAGCCTGACTGGAAGACGCAGAGTACACGTTGTTCAGTTTAGTAATAGTCAGGCCTGCCTCATAATTAGGGCGCCCTTATTTGAAATGTAATATTGAAGCCTAAAGTTGCATTCACATGATATACTTTGGGTAAAGAGCCTTGAGGGGGAAACAGCCAGTTATGTTTAGACTCTATGGTTGCCTCCTCTGCTAGCTTGTGCCGCTACATGCAGCGGTGCCTCATGGGAGCACCGGTTCAATCCCACCTTGACACCCACTGCAATTAAATGTCACAGTGTCCTTGGGCAAGACACTTAACCCCAAATTGCTCCTGTGGGGAATGTCAACGGTATCTAGTGTACGTAAGTCGTTTTAAGTACAAGTGTCTGGTAAGTAACGTACTGTAATGTTATAATGGTTGCATTTCAAAAGGTCAGCGATCACTAGGTCAAAGTTGAAATAATTAGAACTTTGAACTCAGGCTACAATTTTTACCGTGTATCATGTGAATGTGGCTTAAAACATCATAACGGATTAACAAAGACCATTTTTTAAATGTTATTTTCCTAGTGTTGAATAAATGAATTCAATAATGACCAATATTATTATATTCAACCATCAGGTAAATGCTCACTAGGTTTCCATAGGTCAGACCCAGCTGACCAACTCCAACATTTCCCCAAACTCACAAACTTTGTTAGACAGAAGAGTTTCCTTGAGGAGCACAAACATAACATTTACACCATAAAAATGATAACTTACAATAACATTTTGTGGTGTCTAGACATTTGTGTTAAGTTAATTTATTTAGTTCAGTCCTTTTTCTTTTGCTTTGTCTTGTGATTTCCTGTTTTATTTTGTAGTAACCTTTCCCTCTCGTTTCAGAGCATTCCTGCCCTTGCGTGTTTTTCCCTCCAGTGTGATTGTAAGCCCCTCCCTTAATTGTTACCACCTGTGTCCCCTTACCTAGTGTGTATATAGTCTGCATCTCCCTTTGTCCTGTGCCAGATGCTCTTACATCACACCTATGTAAATGGATGGAAAAGATCATTGTCCGTAGGCTCTCACATGTACTGGAACAGAAAGGGCTGCTGAGTAGTTTTCAGAGCGGATTTCGTAAAGGGCGTTCCACAATAGATGCGCTAGTAAGAGTGAGTAACGATGTGGAAAAAACATTGAAAATGAAAGAGATAATGGCAATAGTGTACTTTGACATTGAAAAGGCGTATGACTCTATGTGGAGGGATGGGTTACTGATCAAATTGGGTAGAATGGGTATTGGAGGGAGAATGTACAATTGGGTAAGGGCCTTTTTAACAGACAGGACATTTAGAGTAAAGGTTGGAGCAGATATTTCCAACTATTTTGAAATAGAAAATGGTATTCCCCAAGGGAGTGCAGTCAGTCCAATATTATTCAACATCATGATTAATGATATATTTACATGCTTAGACACATGCATACAATCGGCTCTGTACGCAGATGATGGGGCTATTTGGATGAGGGGAAGAAATGCCCCATACGTAATGGAGAATATAGCTAGAGCGATTATAAAAGTGGAGAGGTGGTCATATAACTGGGGATTCAAAATGTCAGAAAGCAAGTCATGCTACATGGTATTTACAAACAAACGCAAGATTGATGGCCAACAGCTAACACTATATGAGCGTCCAATGACAAAGGTGAATGAGTTCAAATACCTAGGACTGTGGTTTGATAGCAAATACACATGGAAAATGCATATTAATCAAGTGGAAACAAAATGCAAAAAAGTATTAAATTTATTGCGAGCTGTAGCTGGATGCAACTGGGGCGCAGATAAACAAGCATTAATAGACATTTACAGATCAATTATGAGGTCCACAATAGATTACGGTTGTATAGTATATGGAGCAGCAGCAAAAACATCGCTTTTAAAAATTGATAGAATACAATATAAAGCATTGCGGCTGTGTATTGGAGCAATAAAGTCATCCCCTATTAATGCAGTTCTGATAGAAGCAGGAGAGACACCTCTGGAGATCAGAAGAGAGAAACTTGCTCTGTCATACTGGGTCAGACTACAAGGTAGTGGAGAAGAAAATATTTCAAACAGAATATTACAGGATTGCTGGGAATATGCAAAATTCCAGGGACGTGGGTTTGGCTGGACGAGTAAGGAAAGAACAAGGGCATATGGAGTGGAGAATATAACGTTTGCCAAAGCAACTCCATTTAGCAGTGTTCCCCCATGGCTGTTCCCAGAAGCTAACATAGATATGAATATCATAGAAAGGAAAAAAGAGTGGCAAATAAATGAAGTGGGAATTAAAACAAGTATGTATCTGAACGAAAAGTACTACAATTACCTACAAATTTATACAGATGGCTCTAAGAACAAGGAAGAGCGTGTTGGAGTTGGCATATACATCCCAGACTTTAAAATATCTATTTTAAAAAGAACATCTGATCAATTATCAGTGTATACAGCAGAAATGCTTGCTGTAATAATAGGATTACAGTGGGTTGAAGAGGTCAGACCAGATAGGGTGGTTATATGTACAGATTCATTGTCCATATTACAAAGCATACAATCAACAACAACTACTAGAGTAGACATTCTCATAGAACTGAATCATAGCCTGTTAAGACTGCACAGAAGCGGCATAGATCTGCAGTTCTGCTGGGTGCCTGCACATGAGGGGGTGAAAGGGAACGAGTGTGCTGATAGATTAGCAAAAACTGCACTACAAAAGCAAATAACACTACCAGTTCAACTTGGTAAAGGAGAAGGAAAATCAGTCATTAAGAAGAAAGGGATGGAGATCTGGCAGAAAAGGTGGGAGAAAGACCAGAAAGGCAAGGACTATCACAAAGTACAAAATACAATTACAATTAATATTCATAAAGAAAGAAACAGAAGGGAGGAAATCATGATGGCTAGACTCCGAATAAATCACACAGCTTTGAATAGTACGCTGTATATCATGGGGAAAAGTGACAGTAACAAGTGTGGGAACTGTGCAGTAATAGAAGATGTAGAACATATATTGTTAAATTGTGACATCTATAAAGCGGAAAGAGAACAATTAAAGGCTAAAGTCTTAGAGGCAGAGAGGGAGTGGAGTGTGGTTGGTGTTTTGGGAACAAAAGGAGAGGGAGTAAAAGCTACCAGAAAGGCACTGTTTAAATGTTTGAGTGAAACTGGGGTAGGAAAAATAATTTAACATTAGGTCAGGAAAGAACATACATTTGTTTTGTTTTGTTTTATTTATTTAATGGTTTTATTAATTAATTTTTATTTTATTTTGATTAGAACATAGGTTAATGAGTTGGAATGATGTGATGATGCATACTCATGTACAGTAGGTGGCGGTATGCACCTTTTAAGTTGTTTGCAATCCGCCAAAAGCAAGAGAAGAAGAAGAAGAAGTCCTGTGCCAGATGGGTGTATACACAAGTTATTGAGCCGTTTCCGCTCTACATCCTGAACTCCTCCCTTCGATGCAATGCACTTCCGTTTTGGCGGACTGGGTTTGTTTTGCTAGCTAGCTCCGTTGTGCCGACAAAGCACTGATATCGCAGAGACAAAGAGGATATAACAATTACAACATGAAGAAAAGTGGTTCGGGAACTACGTGTGCGGTAGTTGGTTGCAATCACTCGAGAAAGCACCTGAACGAGTGGTTAGATAGAGAGTGCTACGACCACAAACCAGCACCCAGCCATGTTGTTCATTAAATACAGATAAACACAACAAATACTGCATGCATTGTATTTTTTAATATTATATATGAATATTTTCATAGTGATGTAATTGTGTGGGCTGCTTTTATATTTTAATTTGTAATACCTGTTAGGATTAAACATGTGATCTTTCTTGTTGAAGCCATTTCTTTAGTTTCCTCTCAACAATTAATTAATTCAGTGTTATTTATGTACAGTATGAGCTTAATATGAATGATGAACTGTGTTAAAAGAAATTGTAGCACTCTAAGGAACATATGAAATGCAATAATGCAATAACAGTGCAATAATGAAATGAAATTACATCAAACTTTATTTTCACTCAAACAGTACAGGCACATATGATATATTGCACAGCATAAAGAGATCATGTAAATTGTGCATTATGTAAACAACAGACAACTGTTGGCTCCTGTGGGCATGACCTAAATAAGGCAGTTTATTTTGGTTTTATGCTGGGCCACGTCGTCATGTTATCCTCCCAGTTTTGCACTGAATTCGGGTGGGGGAGAGTAACGCCATCTCCAGTCAAAGAAGTAGAATCGTGTTCCCAAGCTAGCATCACTGTTAGCATCGAAATCGCTGTGTTTACACCAGTGCCCGTCTGACTGTTTACATCGGTTTACACCGACAGACGCTGTGCAAAAGACTTCCGGCGGAAATGAAGTGCATTTGTGTAGTGTCATGGCGCTACCCGTGTTTTGGCGCGTAAACTTGCAGCAGCAGCAGCAGCAGCACCAGCACCAATCTCGTCCATTATTCCCATTGCCAAGTGTAGACCTCAATATACAAAGGGAGTTAAAGGAAAAGAAAGAACTACCAGTATGGCGCATAGTCCAGAATTATTTTGCAAAATATCACTCAGACTCAACAATCATAGATGGTTCCAAAGATCCAGAGACAGGGCGTGCAGGGGCAGCAGTATACATCCCAGTGAGTAATACACATATCAAGAAAAGGGTAACAGACCATGTGTCAGTATACACCACAGAGTTGTTGGCATTGGTACTGTCATTGAAATGGATAGAGGAGAAAGAAATACATAATAGTGTAATTGCATCTGACAGCTTTTCAGCATTATCGAGTATACGATCAGGTAGATCTTCATCTAGAATGGACATAATAAATGAAATATATCTAATTTTATATAAAATGCAAATCAAAGGCATAGCAACTCGTTTCATCTGGGTTCCTGCTCATGTTGGTGTGGAGGGTAATGAACAGGTGGATATTCTGGCCAAACAAACACTCAGAAGTATGAACATAGACATAGAAGTTCCACTCAGTAAAGCGGAGGTTAAAACATTCATACAGAAATATGCACAAACAACATGGCAAGATCATTGGGACCTTAGTGATACAGGAAGACATCTTTATAAAATTCAAAGGTATTTGGGGGATGGAAGGAAGGTGGGGTTTAAAAGAAGGGAGGAAAATGCAGTGTGAGAAAAAGTTTTTAGAGAGTACTTGTCCATGGACAAGTGAGTTTGGCAATTTACTTGTCCGAATACATTTTCACTTGTCCAGAATGGACACAAATTGGGGCCACTGGAATCTTCTTCTTCGCCATTGTATTTCACATTTTCCCACGGTTTTTACGTAAGATTTTACTGCATCACACATAGGGCTGGGTATCGTTTAGATTTTAACGATTCCGGTTCTGCTTTTCGATTCCAGTTATTTTCGGTTCTCGATTCTGGTTCTTTGAGAAGGTAAAAATAAGTCCCATGACAAACCTGTGAGAAAAATATATTTATGAAAACATTAAGTCAAATCTGTATTCCTATTTACAAATCAGTTCATACTGTTTAATTTATTACGGTTATTGAATACAATTATATAAACATAATCTCTGCATTGTTTTGTTAGTTCTAAGTGGTGCAGTTTAAGAATGTACAATTGGCCCAGTCTCCTCTGATGTTACACTGCAACCTGCCTGTGAGACAGAGTCCAACCACACAGTCTGTGTGTCCAACACATGTCCTGCAACACACATGCTGCAACCTGCCTGTGAGACAGAGTCCAACCACACATGTCCAACACATAGGCCTAATAATAATAATAATAATAATACATTATATTTATAGCCTATAGGCCTAGCGCTTTTCTAAAACTCAAAGACGCTTACACATGTCCTGCAATACACATGCTGCAGCTGCCCAGCTGCTCACTGTTTGTAAAAGTAAATAGATAGTATTTTAATTTCAATAATTTCTATACCCTGCTTCATAAACAATACTGACATCCCTGTGCTCCTCCGAGTATGGGGGTCCGGGGATATGATTACAGCGCGAGGACACAGGGAGGCTGCTTCACTTCATAAAGGAAATGGCGGTCAATATTAACAACAAAGGAGCTAAAAGCCCTAATAACCTTCATTACGTGTTAGAGGAAGAACATAAGAAAGTTTGACAAAGATGAGGCTGTTAAACGGGCAGTGAATCCGCTGTGTGTAGAAAGAGAGAGAGAGAGAGAGAGAGAGAGAGAGAGAGAGAGAGAGAGAGAGAGAGAGAGAGAGAGAGAGAGAGAGAGAGAGAGAGAGAGAGAGAGAGAGAGAGACGCTGAGCTGCACCATGCAGCGATCAGCTGGTCCGGAGCAGAGAGAGGGAGCTGCGGTCCGCGGGGCTCGGCTTCGCCTCCTGTCCTCACAACTCTTATCAATCCCGGGAACGGACAATTGTTATTTGTTCCTACTCGGAACCGAGTTTTGCTTCCCAACCCTGCCACTGTGCTAGACTTCCCGCCCCCGTCTAACTGTACAGAAAGCGGCGAGATGCATTTCATTAGGAATCGACAAACAGAACCGAAACTAACATTTCTAAACGAAAAATGGCGGACACGTCCAATTTGCGAATGAGTTCTGCCTTTTGTAAACTGAATCTATCAATAATATAACAATAAATCCGGGCGAAAAACGTCACTTGTCCGCCGGACAAGTCAATTGAAAGATCTACTTGTCCGATATTGTAAATAACACGTCCCGGACGGTGGGACGTGTACTTTTTCGCACACTGCGGAGTCATTTCTCGGATAAGAATAGGTCATACAGGTCTCAATCATACATTAAGTATAATAGGAAAGCATCCAACCGGAAAGTGTATACACTGTAGCCAGCCAGAAACTGTTGAGCATGTTTTACTGCTTTGCAGGAAATATAGTAGCCTACTCAGAGAAATGTGTTTTTCCAGACACTGAAGAAAGCAAAATTCCATGACTTGTCGCTATCAGGACTGTTAGGGAAAACATCAGGCAATATATATTGTGAGATTATTAAGTTTCTAAGAGAAATTGATCAATTAAAAAATAATCTAGAGTTTGGTTCTTTCTTTTGTTTCTTTTGTTTATTGTTTTCTGCTTAGTCTCTTGTCCACACTCCAGTCCAGTTGGTGGCGGTAATGCACCTACAATTTGGTTTGCCAACCGCCAATAAACACGAAAGAAGAAGAAGAAGTCCTGTGCCAGTTCGTCTTGTCTCGTCAAGCCTGCCAGTCATTCCTTGATCGTGTTAAGTATATTTTTGATAGTCCATGTGGATGTTTTTGTTTAGAGTTTTGATCCTCCAAGTGAGCGTTTTGTGTTTTGACCTTAATTAAAAGACCTTGTTAATCTGACCTGTTTCTGGTGTTGTGCGTTTGGGTCCTGAGCCTTGTGACATTCTTAACACATTTAGTATAGGAACAACCTGAGGTATAACACAGATGTATTCCTGTCTGATGTATACACTTCAGAACAACATGTTAGAATAAAAACCGATCTTTCACTCTTTGTTTTCTGAGAAACCCACTCCAAAAAGCTGATCTTTTAATCGCTGTAATGTTTTCTGATGTCAAATTCCACTGTGGGACACATCTGGAGGAGACGTCCCTCCCTTGTTTGGCCTGTGTACCCTCAGGAATAAATAACTTGAGTTTATTTCAGCAGTCCACATAAACTCAGCCTGATATGGCAATTACCTCGTGGATATTTAAGCCTCGCTGTCTGTAACAGCTGGAGAAGAACAGATGTTACATAATGATGTGAAGGCAGTGTTTGGATGTATGCATCCGGGCTACATAGACATGCACACACATTGATAAATAACAGTAATGTTGCATTACTACGTTCACTTTTGGCAATACATTTCTCTCCTAAATGTGGTTTCATTTTACGTTATCCTTTACTGGTTGATTTGTTTGTTGTCCAAGTTGTTTCCATGTTTAATCAAATTGGAAATTGTGATAGCAACTCCTGAACAAAGAAGCACAATGTTAAAAACAAATCTAGATTATGGAATTAGATATGAAACATTATGCAAGATTAATATGTAACACTTACTTAAAACACAATATAATAATTGATATATGTACAAGTAACCAAGGTTCTTTTTCAAGGAGGAGTGGAAGAATGAAGCTAGAGGAACACAGATAAACATATACTGTATCTATCTATCTTAAAGATAATAGACACATTGCCAGGGTTTCGTAGGAATGCAGGACCCTAACTCAATACGAAACAAGAGGTCATGCAGTCTTAACAAAGGTGAGCTTTTATTAAAAAAAAGCCGATGACAAAGAAAAACTAAGAAAAACAAAATAAATAAATGTCAAAATAAAACAAGAAGCTCAACACACACAAAACTAAAATCATGACACACATGATTCATCTCTATTCACTTATTCAACCCAAGTGAAACCTAGTGTCTCTCTACGCCTGAAACTAACTCAAGCTGAAGAGAAATAACCAAAAGGAACAAAACAAACCATTTAGAGCTCTGAAAAAATACAACAATAAAAAGTAAATGTTCATCTACGTGGTGTTTTTTGCCTATATGTGGATTGCTCAGCTTATTTGTTGATGGGAGAGATGATGAAGGAGTCCTCCTCCTCCTCCTCCTCCTCAGCTCTTCTCCTTCTGTTGCAGGTTGCAAAGTGGATCACCAAAGAGTCCCTTTGTATTTGAACACAAGACATTAACAGGAGGAAGGAAGAATACTCCAGCTCAGCTCTTCAACACACGTTTTGTTAACTTTCTGGAAACAAACACAAACTGGGCTGAAGTTCTCTGACCCCCAGCTGACACATTCAGCTGATGAACTGATGGCTTCCTCTCTCCACTCCTTCTTTACCAAAGGAAATCTGACTGTGTTTCCCCTCTGCGACCCCACCACTGCCTTCAGCTGGAATTCGCTCACATTAAACTCACTCTCATGTTTTTTTGGGTGGCTTACACATACTCACATGCATTTATCATATGTTTATAAATTAAGCTGCTATGGATGATTGCCAAAGGTTTGAAGACAAAATCAAGATAATCTTCTCCAAATCAAAGTGAAGAATCTCAGATTAAGTGAAGTAAAAAAATAATGTTTTAACATAATTCAAAATTAACTCAGATTTGATTGGTTACCATGTGATTATTCTTCCAGGTATTTCTGCCCTCTGCAGAACCAACCCATATAGTCCGTGCTAGGGATTGAACACTTCTCATAGAAAATGAAAAGCTGGCGGCTCCATTCCATTCTGTGTTGTTTTACACACCAGGTCAGCCTCTAAAATCATTGATTGGAACGTGGCCCAAAGTGCAACATGTCCACAGAGAGCAGTAAAACAAAGTTGCTGTGTTATTCATACATGATGAGGAACATATGGTCAAGCTGAGCTCAAATTAATAATGAAGGGAAAATAGCAAACGTCGTCATTGTAGCCTTATTAAAGCTGCAAATTAAGATAAAACTGATACTAGTCATTGGTGTCGACCATTGTAGTCCCTTCAAAATTCTTGGGATTTAATTCAAATAAACTGCACAGATTTCTATCAGAGCTGCTCAGTGTTTGTCTCCAGAGATGCACAGTGCATCAGCTCAGATAAATGATGTTCATCTTCCACACTCCTGGAGGTGTGGAGCGTGACCGCAGCATGATACAGTGCTTTGGGTCTGACGATGTCCAGCCGGCATCCAAAAATCATGAAGTAATGACAAACAACTGGCCCATAAGAGTTTATTATTTGAAGAGCCTCCACCTAATGAGAAACAGCAGGACGAAGGGAGGCTTCCTGCTCCATAAATCAGGACACACGTCAAATGAAATGACGTCAAACACTGTCCGTAGGAACATTTGTGATAGTGGCACTACAAGACCAGCTACACACTGAAGGGTGTAAACACACCATCACCTGTCATGATCCAAACATGTTGTTGTTGTAAAATGCATCCTTTCAATGTTAGGGCTTTGCAGTTTAGAGAGGGGGAGGGAGACACTATGGAACCCCTCTTTATTATAGCGAAAAAATTGGACCTCTGCATTTAACTATACTAGGAGCAGTGGGCAGCTAATGTACAGCACCCGGGGAGCGGTGTTGGGGGGGGTTCAATGCCTTGCTCAAGGGCACCTTGCCAGTGACCAGGAAGTGAACTGGCAGCTATCAGTCCACACTGGTCCGATCAGGACAAATGTTCACTAAAGTTTACTATAATAGGTCTCTCCTGATGGAACTAGTTTACACTTTCTGCACTGTTGACTGCAGTTGGTGTTAAGGTTTCACAACTGTAATTGTTAGCAGCCGCTAACGTTAGCTTAGCTTGTTTCTCTGATAACGCATTTCCACACGCCCTTGGTCAAAACTTCCATGAAATTTAAGTGTAGTTAAAAAAACAACCAAAAACAAAATTTTGTTTAATGTTTTTTATTGTTTTTAAGCATTTGGCCAAATATTTAACATTGTATGGTCCCTTCTAGAAATGTGCACACAGTGCAGTTACATAGATAACCTTTTAATGTGAAATGGAAAGCAACAATTGCTCAGAGGTGGGAGAAGTACTCCGATATTGTACTTGAGTGAAAGTAGAAGTACCAGGGTGTTGGAATACTCTGTTACAAGTAAAAGTCCTGTATTCAAAATGTTAATCAAGTAAAAGTACATAAGTATTTTCATCAAAATATATTTAAAGTACCAAAAGTAAAAGTAGTCATTGTGCAGATTGGTCCATTTCAGAATAATATACTGTATATGATATGTTTTATAACTAGAGAATGCAATTCGTGAAGAAATTGCTAGTGGGAATGCTTTATGCTGAAAAGCTGACGCTAAACTGCTATGCTGAAATGTAGTGTGTAAGAAGAAAGTGTTTAGATTTAAATGATGCATGAACACTGGGGCTTGAATGTTTGATGAGAGAAGAAAAGAAAGTAAAAAGGCTTGGAAAAGCAGCAGAATATTTGAACTGCAAACCTTTGAACCAACTTGATGGCGAATGATCTGTCGCCATGCCAACGGCATTTGATGACATCCCATGATACGCTTGGATGCGTTGATGGCTGCATCGTTACCAAACCTGTGAAGTTTTGGGCTGTTTGGAACATTTTCACTTAAGTTATGCGAAAACCGTGCTTCATGGTGAGCATTGTGTTGCCATGGCAATGGCATTTGAAGAAATCTCAAAACTTTCCAGTAGATGTCTTCACGGCTGGAATGTTAGCACACATGTGAAGTTTGAGCACTTTTTGAACATTTTCATAGGAGTTGTACATTACATTAGGAGGTTACATTACTCTCGATCTTCTCTTGATCGCCCTCTCTCTTCTCTTGATCGCCCTCACTCTCTTCTCTTGATTGCCCTCTCTATTCTCTTGAATCGCCCTCTCTCTCTTCTCTTGATCGCCCTCTCTCTTCTCTTGATCACCCTCTCAATCTTCTATCACCTTCTCTCTTCGCTTGATCGCACTCTCTCTTCTCTCTCTTCTCTCTCTCTTCTCTTGCTCGCCCTCTCTCTCTTCTCTTGATCGCCCTCTCTCTCTTCTCTTGATCACCCTCTCACTCTTCTATCACCCTCTCTCTCTTCTCTTGATCACCCTCTCTTTTCCCTTGATCCCCCTCTCACTCTTCTATCACCCTCTCTCTCTTCTCTTGATCGTCCTCTCTCTCTCCTCTTGATCGCCCTCTCTTCTCTTGATCGCCCTCTCAAAGGAGAACACTTCACTGTAGGGTTTCTGCCATGTCTCCACTTTAGTTTGACTCTCTCTCTTCTCTTGATCACCCTCTCTCTTCTCTCTCTCTTCTCTTGCTCGCCCTCTCTCTCTTCTCTTAATTGCCCTCTCTCTCTTCTCTTGATCACCCTCTCTCTCTTCTCTTGATCGCCCTCTCTCTCTTCTCTTGATCACCCTCTCACTCTTCTATCACCCTCTCTCTCTTCTCTTGATCGCTCTCTCTCTCTCCTCTTGATTGCCCTCTTGATCTTGGATTCGTTTCCATGGAATGGCATATGATGACACCCCATAATTGAAGTAGAGCTGTTGAGGGCAGGACCATTAACCATTATCTGAAGTCTGCTGCTCTGAGCATGTCAGTTGGAGTAATGCTGCGTTCACATCGGACGCGATGCAATGTTTGGGGGCGTCGCGATTACATGTAAAGTCAATGCACTAACTTGATGGTGAATGATCTGTCGCCATGCCAACGGCATTTGATGACATCCCATGATATGCTTGGATGCATTGATGGCTGCATCGTTACCAAACCTGTGAAGTTTTGGGCTGTTTGGGGCATTTTCACTGAAGTTATGCGAAAACCGTGCTTCATGGTGAGCATTGTGTTGCCATGGCAATGGCATTTGAAGAAATCTCAAAACTGTCCAGTAGATGTCTTCACGGCTGGACTGTTAGCACAAATGTGAAGTTTGAGCACTCTTTGAACAGTTTTATTGGAGTTATACATTACATTAGGAGGTTACATTACTCTCGCTCTTCTCGTGATCGCCCTCTATCTTCCCTTGATCACCCTCACTCTCTTCTGTTGATCGCCCTCTCTATTCTCTTGATCGCCCCCTCTCTCTTCTCTTGATCGCCCTCTCTCTTCTCTTGATCACCCTCTCAATCTTCTATCGCCTTCTCTCTTCGCTTGATCGCACTCTCTCTCTTCTCTTTCTCTTCTCTTGCTCGCCCTCTCTCTCTTCTCTTGATCACCCTCTCACTCTTCTATCACCCTCTCTCTCTTCCCTTGATCACCCTCTCACTCTTCTATCACACTCTCTTCTCTTGATCGCCCTCTCTCTCTCCTCTTGATCGCCCTCTCTTCTCTTGATCGCCCTCTCACAGGAGAACACTTCACTGTAGGGTTTCTGCCATGTCTCCACTTTAGTTTGACCCTCTCTCTTCTCTCTCTCTTCTCTTGCTTGCCCTCTCTCTCTTCTCTTGATCGTCCTCTCTCTCTTCTCTTGATCACCCTCTCTCTCTTCTCTTGATCGCCCTCTCTCTCTTCTCTTGATCACCCTCTCACTCTTCTATCACCCTCTCTCTCTTCTCTTGATCGCCCTCTCTCTCTCCTCTTGATTGCCCTCTTGATCTTGGATGCGTTTCCATGGAATGGCATATGATGACACCCCATAATTGAAGTAGAGCTGTTGAGGGCAGGACCATTAACCATTATCTGAAGTCTGCTGCTCTGAGCATGTCAGTTGGAGTAATGCTGCGTTCACATCGGACGCGATGCAATGTTTGGGGGCGTCGTGATTACATGTAAAGTCAATGCAGAGACGCAGACAGACGCGAATTCGCTCCGACGGCAAGCATGAAGTGCTGGACGCGAATTCTGCGATTGAAGGGGGCCACGACAAACGCACAAGTTCAATTTTTTCAACTCGAGCGTCATATTCGCGTGACGCGATCTCGCGGTAGCCAATCAGCGGTGAGGATCTCAGCCTGCCGTCACTGACGTTCAACCAGAAAACATCAGCCATTATCTGTTACCAGTTAGCACACAGAGCTCACAGCTCTATCAATCTTTATATATTTTATGTATTTATATATCTCCTCATATCTGTTCAGAAACTGGACAAAAGTTAAACAAGTACAAACCACAGACTGTCTGTGTAATGGCGAATACAGTCGCTCGTTTATTTATGTCTGTAGGCCGTTGTTGTGAGTGTGGACGGAACATACAACGTTAGTTTAGCCTGGTCGATCCGATCTTCATTCAGAAAACAAGCATTTTAAAAGGTTTTTCGCCTGCCGTCTTGTCTGCAGACTTGTCAAAGCATTAATTCATGGTTTTTACTAACCGGTATCAGTATGTTGTTACTTCGGCATAATTTAGAAACGTGTATTACAATGTAATCACGGTAAAATATGTTCATTTTGTTGTAGTTGTAGCTCCCGGGCCAGCGCGTCTTGTTTGAATGACGCGAGTAAACACAGCTGGCAGCCGCGGTGAAACTCGAGCATTTAGAGCGATGCGATAGGACTAGGAGCAATTAGAGCGAAGCGAATGTTTGCTTTGCGTCTGGTGTGAACACAGCATTATGACATCATCGTGTTTATATTGGAGCTAACAAGCTGTCCAGAGATCAAAGGTTTTCATTGTTCTGAATGAGAGATAAACCTCTTACATGTGAACATTTTGTTGAAGAACCGTAAGATATCGGTGGAATTTCAAAGAGTGAAGCATGTCAAGGACCTTGAGTATCTGAAGTGTAATTTGTGTGTACTTTCGGGTCAATAATGTGGCCTTTTTGGCAGTTTAACTAAAGGTGTGCGGCTGCTACTGTGAGGAAATATCAGCCTGAAATTACAATGGGCTTTAATGGAGGCATGTTGAACGTTTTTGTCACTTCATGCCCTCAAGAGGCATTTTTCATTCATTTTTTGTCATTTTTCAAGCTACGAGATGTTTTCCTACGTTTGTCATGAATAATGAAAATGATGTCTCAGGAATGTAGGGTTTGGGAATTATGGCCGTTTTAAAAAGAAATATGAAGGCAAATTCAAGATTTCCTACACTCTGTGACATCACGCACTCTAGTTAACGTTAAAATCGGAAGAAAACCTCTTTAACAAGGTCTGAACAATGTTTAATATCTCTAAAAGTAAGAATCAGATTTAAAAGTTGTTACACGAATAATGTCAGAAAGATGTTTAACATTTTAAAGTTGGAATGAGGTTTCTGAGTATGAAGGAACAGTTAGCAGTTGAAGTCGCATGAAGATTGTTGAAGTCTGAAGATTTTCTCCATTCAAAATGTGATGAATTATGGGATGTATCTCTGGAATTATGAAAGTTATGAATGATAAAAGTAATAGCACTCGATTCCCGATCGAGCTGAACGTTTTGATGTTTGAAGGGAGTTTCTGCTATGTTCAATGCGGGAGGAGAAGGCCGGCAAAATAACAGGCGGAATAAAATTAAAGAATTTCGTGCGTAGAAGATCAGATAGTTGGAATGCTGCCAACAGCATTCCCACTAAATGATTGATCATGAAAGTGTCCTCAAAGCTGGTAAAGGTGCAGCTAGTTTGAATGACTTTGTGTACTGCAGGGTAGCTTGTGAATTTACTCCAGGTGGAAGTAAAGTCTGATTTAACACTTGATTATATTTCACATCATTCATCCACATCTGTAAAGTAACTAAAGGTTTTAAATAAATGTTGTGGAATAAAAGTACAAAGTAGCATAACATGGAAATACTCAAGTAAAGTACAATTACCTCAAAATTGCACTTAATTACAGTTCTTGGGTAAATATACTTAGTTACTTTGTACCACTGCTTTTCCTTCAATCGACCTGTTGGCAAGAAAGACACCTACATGCAGTTATAACAAATTTTAAAATGTATTTTAATAAACGGAGCACATGGTCCTAGAATCACAATAAAAAGGGAACCGCTCAAATCTTTTATCAACTCTTTAGAAATAACAACGCAGGCACTTTACCCATCTTTGTCAAACAGGAACACAGCAGTGAGGGGGTTGTGTGCATGCAGCCGTGCACACGTGTTCATAAAAGTCAGTAAACAACACATGTACATCCTTTAGAAAGCATCTCATCACTGTGAATAATAAAATCAATAAAAACTGAAAAACACCCACAACCAGCCCAACATGACAAAACAGGAAAACGTCTGTAAATCATTGGATCTCAACTCCCAAAAGTCCAGAAAAAATATTTAACAGACGAACAATTTTGATTATTAACACAAATACGTCAACATCTGGTGGAGTTACAAAGGAACGGTGACACAGTGCAGGAGGTGAGTAGTAGGTGAATAAAAGCAGCTCTTAAACTCTTTTACTAAAGCCACATAAGTCGTTGATACATTTTAGGGTTGCAACCAGGCATATTTTTATCATTGATTAAATCTGATGATTGATTGAATAATCATTTGGTCTATAAACCGGCCAAAAATCACTCTAATTTGAAATGAAACAGTTAGAAGCAGGAAGCTGAAAACCACTTATGAAAACAGTTGGTGATCTATGATTTCCTATATGTTAAAGGAAAGTTTTTAAATTCCTAATTCTTTATGCAAAACTGTTTTTCATTTCAGAAATGTTGATTTAAAACCCACATTGTTTCTAGTATAAGGCAATGACTAGACGCTCCTTAAAATAATCTAATCTTTTAAACTGGCATCTTGAGATATTGTTGTCTTTGAGATATATGTTATTTTATATGGTGCACTTTAACACTTAATAAGTGAGGTCATTAAAATTGGATAGTACAGGGATTTACATGTTAGACTCTCCAAAGTGGAACGACACACAGAAGCTATGTGCAGAAATACCTCACCTCAACAAGTGAATCCACTGATTGAAGTCAGTACACTGAAATGAAGCTATTTTGCTAAACATTTGACTAGGAGCTTGTGAAAAATCCATTATCAAAAATAACACATTGTTTGAATGAGTTTATTTCTCCTTATTTTTTGAAAAGTCTAAGACATCATCTGTCAACAAACGTACAATTTTTGGGCATAAAAATTAAAAGCAGAAATGCACCCTCTGTGAATTTAAACTTTGGAGCTTTAAAGAGCCATAACACCAACATGAATACCTTTTCTACATTAGGCGGGAGAGAAGAGACAATAACACATTTTAAAAAGGGAAATTTAGAATGAAAGAGCTTACAGCATCAAGCGAGATTGTCTTGAAAAAGAAACTGAGAAGCCGGATTAGTCAGGGTCTCAGACAGTGGAGTCCACACAGGCGTCTCACACCTCCAGAGTTTGAAGAAGCTGCTGCTGCAACGACACGAAACGACGGCACAACTTTGGTTTGTCTCTAACATGCTTCATGAAACCAGCGGGGTTAATGAGCGCTACTAAAACATTGAAAAAACGTCACTAAACAATATCTACAATTTGATTTCCTTGCATCGCAATGTGTAAATAATATCAGGGGAAGACGATAGTGAAGGAAAGAAAACAGCAGGTCCTATTCCACGAGTGCACACACATACAAAAGATCCTAGGAAGGTTTGTAGGAGCCAATCATGGAGGAAGTGAGTGTTTCCTTTAGAGACCTCAGCGTCCTCAGATCAGGGTCATCTGGAGGCCAGGTTTCTCCATGGTGCGACCGTTCAGCCCCTCGTCACCGTCGCTGCCCACAATCCCCGGCCTGGCGATTTCGCTGCGCCGTTTCCATGGTGACTGATCCTCCTCTGCTACTTGGAGGAGTGCACGGTCTCCTGCAGCGACAGGCGGGAGCGCGCAGAGGGCGGACCGCCGCTCAGCCTCCACGGCAGCAGACCCAGGAAGTTGTCCTGGTGGTGGGGGTCCAGAGTGAAGCTGAGGGCCCGCTGGTGAGGGGCCAGTGGGGGGTTCTGGGGAGGGTAGATCCGTGTCGAAGGGGTAGTAGAAGGTGGAGGATGTTGATATTGGGGAGGAGTTGCCACTGTGTTCCTGGAGAGATAAACAGAAGAGGAAGTGAGAGGTGGAAGAGGAAGATGGTTGTGAGGGATGGAGGGATGGAAGACAGCGATGGCTCAATGGATGGAGGCTGGAGGGATGAGGAGTGCAGTGAGAGGAAAAATGAAAGGAAAAAAAGAAATCAAGTCAAAATAAGGAACTTATCGCCACCTTGTTCACCAGTAAACTCAGAGCCTAAATGCTACTAGTGACAACATTTGAGATTTACACAACCACTTTATGTATTGCAAGATGACCCAAAAATCATTTTTTTCATAACTTTTTTTATCTTGTTGTAATACGTATTGTGGCCACCAGAAGCTTAAGTGTAGCAGCACACTATGTTCTAAATATATTTTTTCATTTTTAAACACATTACATTTTTGACGTCATCTTTCGAAGTTTCTTGATTTTATTTTGTATCTGTAAAAGAAAACGTCTTTTCAGGATCATTTTATGGAGTCATTTTTTGTATCTTGATGTTGTAATCCTGATTAAGGCCACTAGATGCTTAAGTACTACCAACCGCTATATTCAAAACCTTTTTTTTTACCTTTTATAAACAGATCAAATATCGCAGAATCGCAAAATGAAAAAAGTATTCTGCAGCATGCATTCTGCATTACATTTGCCATTAAATAAAGCAAAATGTAGTGAAATATGCCCCTCTTTTTTTAGGTGTAGTTATACAAGAGAATATTTAGGATATGGAGAAACTAGAATTAAAAATAGTGTAAGCAGTATAATAATCATCATAAGCATCCAACCCTTATTAACAGCAGGTATCCAAGCTTTTGTCATCAATTTGATTTCTGGTGATCAAGGAAACATTTCCCTAAAATACTTTCAAATGTGATGACACTCATTATTGGTATGAACAGAAAAATGTAACATGCAGGTTGTATGGGTTAGATGTTAGACAACATTATATATTAGTAAAGAAAGAGCAGAGTTGTAAATAATTCCAGTTAGGACAACATGTTACCTGCTAGCTTAATTGCTAGGTGTCACGCAAAATACGTTTTCTTCATAAATGTTGTGAAATGCTACTGTGACACCAATGTCCATGCAGTTCGAAGCAACACGTACGAACGAGTGATGCTGCAGTTGCCAAGGAGCAGGGCAAGATCAAACAGCGGTTGCTAAGGAAGCAGAGAGGCAGTGGGGCTTGGTGATTGGACGATGAGCAGCGGTGGGAGGGGCAGGAAGTAGGCAGCGGGGCTCATTTGGGGAAGGTTAGTACTTCACTGTCACACCTTACTCTCTGAAAAGCAGACACACACACAGACACACACAGAGGAAATACAGAGAGGGTTAGCGGGAAAAAAAGAAAAAGCTCATAATGAATTTTGGAAGTTCCGCTGGGATTCAGGTATGCTGTAAATGTTATTAAGACGTGAATAATGACACACAACATGAAGCATCAAAAACATGTGAGACAGGGAGGAAGAAAGAGGAGAAAGACAAAAAACGTTCAGAGATGATTGGTCATGTTATAAGGAAAATATGGGGTTTAGTCCTATGTGGATTTCCTCCAATTATGATGCCAAGATGTCAACGTAAAGCAAGTTTAAAATGTATTTTTGAAAAGATGTGTGGCCGGGATGAACAATAGCATGAGGCAAATCAGGGTCTGACTTCAATTGTCTTCTATCCTATTTACGGCTAATGAATACAAATGTTTCATCAGGTTTATCTTCCTGAATTTTTTTTTTTATCTGTAAAAAAAAAAGTTTTTCCTGAATGATCTCTCGAAAACACTTGTTTCCCCCATTTTATAAACATCTTGTTATTGTAATACTTATTATGACCACTAAAGGCTGAAGTTTACCACTAACCCATGTTCCAAATAGAAAGGACTTTTTTATTTTTCCCGGTGTAAAGAAAGAAAGAATTGAAGATCAGACTTAAAAAATCAAACACCAAAGCTGTTTTTATCTCCGAGGCTACTGTAGGATTTGATGGACCAGTATGTTAATCTAGCACAATTATAAGCATGATGTCTGGGGGGGGGGGTTATGATGGAGGATGAGGATACTGCCAACAAACAGCATACAGGCACAAAAACATCATCAGAGTTCTGCAAGCACATCTTGTGTGTCAAAAACCAGGAACACTTCATGCAGCACTCGCATCATTTATTGCATTGATTTTTGTTTTTAAGACATTTTGAGGAGCAAACTGTCAAGAAAACTGTTCAATTTGAATCATATATTCAAATACTGTCAATGGACCGCACTGCAAAGCAAACTCCTAGGGTATCTGTCAGTAGCTTTAGGATGGATGAACATGATGAGTTAACTGTAAAAATGCAAGGGCCTCAGTGGGACACAGACGCAGAGAACTCCTGTAGTGAGCGGGTTACTGCTGGGTAGGGGATTGGGGGGGCTGGTGGCAGGGGTTAATAGGGGGCATAGGAGAAAGGGACTGGGTCACATACGTGCTGCATTCACCACTGCAGAATGGCGTATACCTCGGTATACAAGGGCTGGACAGCCTTCTGGCCTGACGGATCTGAAAACAGTTTACAGCACAGCTCGGTTACAGTCATGTGAGGAGCTGCTCTCCAAAACACCACACAGCCATCCAGGGGCCTGACTGCAGCGAGGAATATCCAAGGAACAAGTGTAATGAAACCCATTCAAATGTTGTCATATGTTTCATGTCATTGTCATTGCTGGGAAGGCAAGAAAGTGCAGTGTTGAATTTGGTTCAATTTGGAAATATGTTCAATATTAATAAACAGTGTGTCTTTGACTGCAGTTCACTGTTGTGCCATTTTACAACTTACTTTGGATACTGATACTTAGTTTTTCTCTGAAGTAAAATTATTAACCTTTTAATTGTAAAACTATAAATTCCACACATCGAGTACACAGTTGGAAGCATACAGGTGAGATGCAGTGCTTTGGGGGATGTTTTTTTTGGGATACAATGGGTTAGAATATAACATCATTCAATATAACATGAACTGAACATAATAATAAATGTAAAGCTGTTGGGGAGTATTTTCCTGTCCACTAGAAAGAATCTCCCATGGGTTTCAAACCGTGAGTAGCCACGACTTAACTGTGTGTTCTTTGAAGGAAACTCTTCGAACAGAGTGAAGAGATTGAGAGAGAGAGTAAGAACAGCAAAGACAGGGAGTGTGTTTGAGTGAGTGAGAGAATAGACATAAATAGTAGCTCAGAGTGTAAGATGTGTCGAGACAATTTGTGCAAGAGGAAACAAACACTTATCATCCTTTGGAAACAATCATCATCATTGTCATCATCATACAAATTATGTCCGATTGAAATTGAGGTTCAAATGGATTTTTCTCTGAATAAATAAAGGTGATTTAATCAAAATGTTCCTTGTGTTGTTTTAAATCTTGATGAACTGCACTACATCCTCCCACCACAAGATGGAGCTACTTGACTGGAACAACAAGCGAGTGATTGGACCAGACAGTTTAGGCCCAATCCCAAACCACGCCCTACACCCTACCCCTACACACTACCCCTCCGTTTGCGCGTTTGCGCAGAGGGTCCGCCACATTAAGTGCTGTTCCAAACCAACGAGTGTGGAGCGGTGTGGAGGGGGAGTTGGCTATCAAGCCCTCAAACAGCGAGTCTGCATCGGTGCTGACTTGAGACCGGTCTCTACCTGACCGGTCTCAACGCTGTGTATGTCCGTCAGGAAACACGCTGTTTATAAGTAGTTCCAGCAAATATCCACTGATAAACTGCGATGTTAACAACCTCATGATAGCCTCATATGTTTTAACTTAGGATCGTACCTGTGTGTAGTCTAGAAAAAGGTAAATGTGTGCATTTTATTATAAAGTTGTGTATATTTACAGACTGTTGCAAAAACTAAGAAGCTTATAAACATCAGGTTTAAAACTAAAAGAGCTTTTAAAGATGTTTGGAGTTTTATTGGAGTTATTAATTTAAATTTTTTGTCAAAGAGATGCTGATTTGAAAGCGTTGTTACATACAGTTACGGCATTTCCTGTTTCTGCCGGAGAGAGGGGAGTTTGTCCCAAAGCTTGCTGCTGTATTTACTCCCTCCATCTGACAGGAGGGAGCCTCATGTGTCACTCCACGGAGTTTGCTCCGTCTTGGAGGGGGAGTGTGTAGGGGTAGGGTGTAGGGCGTGACACTGCTGACCAATCGGAGGGATGGTTTCAAAAAAACTATAAAGCAAGATGCATTGTTTTTGTTAATATCATTTTTGTGACATTACATGTGTTGCTATTTGCCCTTTTCTATATGGTCCTGTGCATACTATACGCTGTTCAATTAAAAATAACACAAATTACGGGGTCGAAAAGAGTAATGTAAATGCTCAAGTTCTAACTAGAGTCCACTTCAGTTTTGAGTACAAGGTTTTGCTCTTGGTTTATAAATCTGTTAATGCAGGCTCAATGTCTTTTAAAGATGTTCAATATTAATGCCAGAAGTGTCAAATATACAGTATATCTTACCATTTCCTATGTTATTAATGAGTATAACATTATTTATTTACTAAAATGTTACTCACTATCTTTGAATTTTAATTTGAAAGGGTAACTACATTTTTTAAGGATACCTACATATATTTATTTTTATATAAGTATACCTCAAGAGTATTTTATTATACACATGTTTTCTTTTTAATATACCTACAATGTGTTCCCTTGTTAGTGTACCTACAGTGTTTTCCCTTGTTAGTGTACCTACAGTGTTTTCCTTTGTTAGTTTACCTACGTGTTTTCCCTTTTATGTGTACCTACAGTGTTAGCGGAGCGTCCGGGGCCTCGCTGAGCTACGATGGCCCCTGAGATGGCCTTAATCCAGCTGTGCATGTCCTCTGGACTGTCAGCCTGAAACACAGGGAGAGAAAAAGACAGGATGGGATCATGTTTCATTGTTTTTCAAGGAAAAGTCAATTGTAAATGCATAAATAGTATTATTACTGCAGTGCTAATAATGGCACAGTGTTAAAAGCCTGAGAGAGAAACATTAAGTGAAATTCCAAACTGAGATTATAAAAACAATACATATCTGTGTTCTCTATGAGGCTGATTAAGGACAGCATGCGCACTGTGTATCATGATCTTCTTAGTGTAGCGTGTTAGCATGCTAACATTCGCTAATTCAATTTTGCTGAGGGGAACATGTAATTGTGGAACAAATTACATAACAATCCATCAAATAGTTGTAGAGACCATTCACAAGAGTGAGTGAGTTAGTTAGGGGATCACCACGTCAAGATTTGTAATAAACTTTATCTCCATCATCCATCCAATAGTTGTTGATATTATTTCAGTGTGAGTACTGAATTGCAGAACAGATGGAACAAGAAACACTTTGCTAGCATGGCTAAAAAAAACAAGATTTTACACAAAAATGTAAACTATTGGTCCTTGGGTTTACGAAAGGCTGGATATACATTTGACTGACTGACAGATTTATCTTCATGTGTGTTACCTGCATGTAGAAGGTTCTGGAACTGGTGACCATTTCAAACAGGTTGTCCCTCATCATCAGATCACTGCAGAACAGAGACGGTTATTAATGAGCTGCCATGTGATGCCTGGCAGCAGCAGCACTGATTCATGAACGCCTCACAGGAACTCACTGACCTCTGTTTGCACTCTTGCACCTTGTGAATCTCCTTCAGAAGGATGACTCTCAGGGCCTCTCTCTCCTGCAAGGAACACAAGAGATAACTATTATACACACACACACACACACACACACACACACACACACACACACACACACACACACACACACACACACACACACACACACACACACACACACACACACACACACACACACACACACACACACACACACACACACACACACACACACACACCAGCAAAAACATGCATACAATAACGTATGGTGATTCCAAAACGCACAGACAATTCAATTAAAAAGCATTCTTAAGGAGCCTTATTCTGCTCATTTTCAGGTTCATATTTGTATTTCTTGTCTCTCCTGTGACATCTTCTTTAAATGCTTTAATGTTCAGAAAGCTCTTTATTTTCCTCATACTGCCTGTGCTGCAGCACCTCTTTTCACCCTCTGTCTGAAACCAGAGCCCAGTCTGCTCTGATTGGTTAGCTGGCCTGCCCCTTAGCCTATCACGTCAAATGTGTTGGTGCACTAGCCAATAGAAGCATGAGTGTTACGTAGTGATGTAATTATGTGATATGAGTAAGCAAAGGAGTCCAATGGATTTTAGACCATTTACATGCGCAAAAATCGATGTAACCGATACAGGAAAGGGAAACCCCAAAGCTCAATAGAGCCATAATGAGTTTTTTTTTGTAGTATATGAATTTAAAATGACATCTCCCTTCCTCACCTAAACTGCTTCATCATTTGTGCTGCTTGATTAAGTTGCCAGCTTTTATTTAATGAGATATCATTAGTTCCATCTTCCATTAGAGCCAGCTATACAGCTCACACTTATTATTGTTCCTCTGAGAAATAGAAGATACGCCAACTACTGTGTGTGTGATGTGTGTATGGTTGCATAGCTCCGTGGTGATTATATTTTACACTATTTATTTTATTTGCTGCTCAATGTTGAAAGTACAGAACACACAGTGAACATTTTAAAGTGGGCGGGGGATTCCTACTTAGTGGCAACAGTCTAAGGAAAGGATAAGCAACCTGAGGCACATTTGTTATTTGTGATTTTGGGCCAAATACTAATTAATTATTAAAATATAATTACAAATAATAAATCAATATAAATACACTAAACTAAAAGGAAGAAAATGTGATTGATTAAGAGCTCTATATCCAAGAAAACTTGCCTCTGGTGTTGATAAATAAAACATATTTTTTCCATGCTTCCTCTTCCCTTGCAAAAACCCACTTTAAACTATAAGTAGGCGCCTATACACATTAGATATTAAGCTCATACACTTTATTAAAACCATTCCTGGTCTGCATTCCTGCTCAATGATCTGTTTGACACCATGTCCGATACTCAAAGAGGTAAAAGTCTCTATAATACATACAGATGGATCTCTAACCCTGGACTAATGATTACTTTCTCAAAGTATATATCATCACATAATCAAGCCAAAACTGCCAGTTGTAAAAAAAGAGGCCACTTATATACTGCTTAATTGTCATTACATTTCTACCTTCACATGCTGATTAGCTCACCAACCCACAGCTCAAACTTTCTGCTGGTTACTGACTCATCATAGTTGACATTATATAATTATAGACTATTTAAAGAGCACCTCTGGTAAACTGCATTGATTTCCTCTTCTCATATCAGACTTTAGTTCAGCTGCATCATCTGTAGCTGTCAGGCTGTCTTATGATACACTGAGGTTGATACTATACAGTATGTTTTAACATGTGTTTGCATTCATGAGCTTCATAGTATCATTTGGTTCGCAGCTTCAGAATATATTTCACACACACACACACACACACACACACACACACACACACACACACACACACACACACACACACACACACACACACACACACACACACACACACACACACACACACACACACACACACACACACACACACACACACACACACACACACACACACACACACACACACACACACACACACACACACACACACACACGGTGTGTCCATTTATGTGCACAGGCAGGCTGTGGTAAGGAGTCGCTAGTCTCTCCACACGTGGATATCATGAGGAGGAATTCAGGAAACATGCTGCTGCGTGTACACACAACTAACTGAGTGCAGAGAGAGTCACTACACGCACACACACAATTGTTATATTTGCACAGTTTTATTCCTCAGTACTGTGTGTGTGTGTGTGTGTGTGTGTGTGTGTGTGTGTGTGTGTGTGTGTGTGTGTGTGTGTGTGTGTGTGTGTGTGTGTGTGTGTGTGTGTGCTGTAACATCATACTTTTTTAACAATTGGTTTATTCAAAAAGAAAGAAAAAACATATTGTCTCACCAGGTCAGATTTGTAGTAGCTGAGAGCGTTTTCTTCCAGCATGAAGTATCTCCTCTTCCAATTCTTCATCTGAGGAAGAGGAGCAGAATTATCAACATAAGTGTACACACATTGGTTACCAAGGTTTTAAAGCCTTGAGATTGGCACTTTGGCCGCTGCCATCTTGGTTTTAAGGAACCAGAAGTGTCAAAAGAGAGTGGAACGAAGTACAATCGCATAGTAGCAACCTGTCAATCACAAGGTCCTCAAGCATACTCTGCTTTACCATTTCTTTGGTTAAAGGGGACCTATCATGCAAAATGCACTTTTGTACGTCTTTTATACATGAATATGTGTCCCTGGTGTGCAGAGTTGGGTCTAACGCGTTACAAAGTAACGTGCAGTGCTGCATAAACATGGCTTTTCATCTGTAAACTTCCTCAACGGGGCCGCTCGCTCTCTTTTCTTGATTGCCCTCTCACGGGTGAACAGTTCAATGTCCTGCTTCATTGTAGGAATTCTGCCATGTCTCTACCACTTTAGTTTGACCATCTCGGTTACTAAGTTATGGAAAACTAAATAAATAAGTAATTAGATACCTTACCGTTACTGCGCTCATAAAGAATGATAAGAATAACAATAATGCGTCTTGAACTGGTTTCATTAATTAGTGTCTTTACGTTTCACAGACTGTTAGCTTGTTGTGGTAGGCTGGTAGCCTATTTTATTAAAGAGCATATCAAAAGAAAGACTTGTGTTATGTCTTCCTTAATGCAATAGTAATTGGGGGTGCAAGTTGAGTCTCGCAGAGGCAAAACTGTGGCGCGCTTACACTGTAGGTGCGCCGCAGTCTGCGTGATCTGACTGTAGGGAGGGGCGGGCCGGCCCTGCGAGTAAAGTAATGAGTAAAGTAACGAGTAAAGTAACGAGTAAAGTAACGAGTTGCTTTATGTAGACAGTAACGAAGTAGTGTAATATATTACTTTTTTTTTTAAAGTAATATGTAATATATTACTTTTTTTTAGTAACGGCCCCATCTCTGCTGGTGTGTCAGGGAACTCACCAAGTGTCAGAAAACACAACCCTCTCTATTTTCCTCCATACCCAAATCTCTAAAAACGGGGCTGCAACGGAGCTGATTATTATTTGAATTGTTCTGACGTCAGAAAAGGGGTGCTCCGCCTATATGGGCAACTCTCCACCTATCAGGGGAATGAGAGACCGCTGGAAAGCGCTGGAGATGCTGTAGTACATATGCCAGGCCTGTAAGTGGCGCTGTAGTCTGCCACAAAAGCAGAATCAGCCCTTGCAAAAACAGGGCTGGAAAAGAGCAAATAGAGCGAAATGGGGCATGGCTAAAATGCATGATCTGTTTGGTATTTTGGAAAAAAACTTCACAGACATGTTTTATATAGGTATGGCCCTACAATATATGTTTCAAATAAAGCATGATAGTTCCACCTTAAGTTTAATCAATTTATTTTAGTTTTTTCAAGAATATGTTTTTTTTTGTGAATGATGCTGTTTGAAATGACCAGAATTGCGTGTGTGTGTGTGTGTGTGTGTGTGTGTGTGTGTGTGTGTGTGTGTGTGTGTGTGTGTGTGTGTGTGTGTGTGTGTCCTCACCAGAGCCCCCTGTTTGACACAGTATCCGGCCTTGATGGCCTGGTCCTGCACTCCTCTGGACAGGAAGTAGGGAAGCTGATTCTGACCTTTCTTCAAACCTCCCCGCTCCCCCTCGGTCTGCCCCTCCCCCTGCTCCTGAAACACACACATAAAACAAAACATTTTACAATTTAAAAAAGCTTCTTATTTGCACATTCAGCAAGTACGGTGCAACATTAGCATCTCTTTGGAATGGGGAAAATCACATTTCTGATTTAGCATTGTTTAGCAAAGACACGTGATACATCTTTTTTTTTTTAAACTCTATGTCTGGGTTGCACAAACAAGGTTTAAAAAGGTTTAAAAAGCTCACGGTTTAAAAAGGTTTTTTTATTCTAAACCTATTGTTGAGGAAGAGTATCTTTTAATATGGCTGCCTTTTTGAGATGGACTGATGAAAATAGGTGATCTTGTCCACTTTTTAAATCTTATATTATTTGGCTGTGTTGCACTTCTCAAAAGAGAATACATTATAGTTGTTCTACTGAGTCATCATGAGTAATATTTGGCTACTGACTTTTTAGTTAGCCTGGAGTGTAGCATTTTGTTAGGAAATACAGAGAAGCCAAAAGTTAATGCCCCTGATGACAGCATGCAAATGCATTTATTTATTTGGATAAGCTAGAATCTATAGATTGGTTGTTTAATTTCTGTTCAAATCAATAAAGTCGGGTTCAAACTGTTTTTTTGGTTATTTTAAGACGTTTTAACTTAACTCCTTGATGGTGCAACCTAGGCTTCCAGTCATCAAATTCCAACCATTGCTGGTCTGTGTTGCAGCGTGTCGGGTGTGTGTGGCTGCATACCAATACTGACAGGACCGGACCTGCTAACAGCTGCTAATACAACAGCAGTGTGAGTGTTCTATTTCGTATAGGCTTCACCCTCTAAGGCTATCGCTATTGGATAATCCCCTGTGCACCCGCGCAGCACTGAAAAAACTTGCTGTCCACGCCCAACTGCGAGGTGGGCCCACCTTCAGATTCACTTCCGGTATAAATAGGAAGGAGGCCCGAAAATCTGCTCCCTCTTTTCTTCAGCACCCCAGTACTGAAGCACTGTAGAGATACTAAAGAGTAAAGGCTCTTTTAAGAGCCACCTTGAAAAATATCCTTAAACACGAATACACAGGGTTGTGTTAGAGTTTGCACCTCATGCCAGACTGGGTTCATAATGAGTTATGACCGGCACTCACGATGCGAATCCTGCCTGGGATCAGAGCGAGTGCACGCAGCTCTCGCCCAGCTCTCGCCCAGCTCTTGCCCAGCTGGTGTCATCTGCTCATTGTCAATGTGCCCGTCTCCCTCTGACCGACAGACAGCGAAGAGCGGACGCTCTCTCTACTGCGGCCGAGGAGGATGATTGGCCAGTCCAGAGTCCTACTCCGTGGACCAAGCGCTTGAGTTCCTGAGTTCCTGGATCCGAGTGCTGATCCGATTGCTGGGCAGGAGTCTCCGCCTCCATCCACGGATCGCCCGCAGAACCCGTAGCACCTGCAGCACCCGCAGCCACGGCGTCAGGGTCGCCCTTCGGCAGCCGCGGGGGCTCCGTCCCACGTCTCTGCTACTCCGCCACCCGAGAGAAAGGGTCTCCCGGCGGCGAGTCGGAGGGAATCGAGGCACCCCCACTCCTGGTCTGCTCCGCGAGAGCCTACGAAGAAGCAGGGCTGATACTGACGGTTTGGGGGGGGGTTTTTGTGAAGAAAATAAAAAGGTTTGTCTGTGTCATCAGTAACAACTGTTTCTCACATATCCCCCACCCTGTGTAAGCCAGCTGCCTCTGACCTATCGGTTAGTAGCTTCGATGCAGAAGCCTGCTGTTTTTAACGTATCGATTAATAAACTGCAGAGCTCGCGGCATTCCTCTGTCCCAGATATACCTCCTACACACGATCATAATAAGCCCACGAGTGCCCTTATAACGCCTTGTGTGGACAGCACTGCACACACCTCCACTCATCTCCTGAGCGTGTGGCGGCTCCCTCGCAGCCCTTTCGATCCAGGCATACCTTGGGTTGCCTGACGGGCAGCGGCAGAGAGGGCTCTGGCGTGTTTCGTCACCATGACGACCACAGCACATCACGAGCATGTATGCCCGCTCTTAGAGTATTTCTCAGAGTGGCAGCGCATGCATGTCTGATGGACAGATCGATGAGCAGGCTGACCAGCAGAGGGTGCAGTTCAATTGTATACAGGAAACACTCCTGTCATCCCAGGAACAGTGTCTTGCGCTCCATTCAGAGCTGCAGGAACTCCTATTGAAAAATACTTTTTCCAGGGTCCTTCAAAGGGAAGAAAATCAGGGGTTTTACTCCCGTTATTTTTCTAACCCCGAAAAAGACCGGGGGAATGAGACCCATCCTTGACCTGTCAGTATTCCACATGCTGACAATCAAACAGGTGCTGGAATGTGTTCACCAGGACGACTGGTTCATTTCCATAGACCTGAAGGATGCATACTCCACGTACCCATCATCCCGAAACACAGGAAATTCCTGCGTTTCTCATTTCAGGGAATATCAGACCAGACAATCGTCTGCCGTTCGGATATTCCCTGGCTCCTCACATTTTTCCAAAGTGTGTAGAGAAGGCTCTGAAGCCGCTACACTGGGTTTTTGCTCTCGGTAAGGTTCTCTCAAACTTGGTAAATATCTCTCGAATTTCTTTGTTGAAAGCGGAGTGAATTTCTGGGTTGAATGAGTGGAATGCATTTATATGTGTTTGTGAGTATTAGTACCCGCCACCTGTGAGGATCTTCCTCCGAATTCATCCAGAATATAGGTATGTGTTTGTGAATGTTAGTACCCACAATCTGTCGGAATATAGGAGTGTGTTTTTGAGTATTAGTACCCTCCACCTGTGAGGATCTTCCTCCGAATTCATGCGGAATATAGGTATGTGTTTGTGGATGTTAGCTCCCGCCACCTGACGGAATATAGGTATGGAATTGATGTGAATTAATTTGGTGAATGAAAGTTTGAATGTGCTTTTTATTATCACCGGTCATTTATGAGGAGATGCCTCTAAATACTGTCAGACGATTTTAAATGTTAAATGTCAACTGAATTGGGCAGTTGAAGTTACAATTTAGGGTAATAAATGTAAAACTGTGAATTAGAGTTGCATATTAGAAAGTGACCACAGCATGATATGTTTAGTATGATTATAATGTTGTAACAAGAGAAGGTAAAAACCCTGTAAACATTTGGACCATTTTTCTTCAAATAAACTGATCCCACCTTTTGGACTGGGACAACTTAAAAGACATCTGCGCTCTCCTCTCCTGCTTAAAAGGTAAGATTGCACCCTTTCACACTCACACTTAGGTGGGGCCACACCTCGTTACTGATGTCAAAATCCTTCGGGATCACTTAAACAGATTTAGCGGGTCGTCTGAATTGAAACAGCAATTAATTGAACCTGGTTCTTCAGGAGTTAATAGAGGTGAGATCTTGCTGACGTTGGTGGATCTGGGCCAAGCAGTAAACTTACATGGATTCAATAACTTCTGTTAGGTCAATTAGTAGGTCTGAGTAATTTGCCGGAATAAATTATCAGCCCTCCCGACTCCTACAGTACCGGGCGGACCCAGTGGGGCGCAGGCTACATCATGCTTCGCCCTTAACCCAATAGCGATAGCTTTAGAGGGCGAAGCCTATACGAAATAGAAATGAAGTCACCTACTGTAATTCCAGCTTCTATGAGTATAGGCGTAGCCCTCTAAGTTCTGGGCCCCACTGGCTCCACGAATAGCTGAAGAAAAGCTGTTTGTGTGGGAGCAGATTGTCGGGCCTCCAAAGGCGAGTCTGAGGGTGGGGCCCACCTCGCAGGTGGGTGTGGACTACAAGTGTTTTCAGTGCTGCGGGGGTGCGCAGGGGATTACCTAATAGCGGTAGCCTTAGAGGGCTACGCCTATGCTCATAGAAGCTGGAGTTACAGTAGGTAACTTCACTTACCTGGGTAGCTGTGATGATTGGGACTCCTCCTATAATTTCAGTCTTGTAGGAGATTTGCTTCATGGCTCCAAGAACGTCTTGGGGAGTCTCTGCAGTTGTTTGGCCCTCGTCTGGCTTTGGCACCTAAAGAAACATCCGGAAGTTAAACAACAGTCCTGTCCGTCAAACAAACTTTTTATAACCTCAAAGGGTTGAAGGTTAAAGTGGTTTATATTTGTAGTAATGCCTTCAAGGACAGGGACAGGCAGCAAAGCTTACAGATCGAGTCCTTTTGATTTTGTCTTATTATTATCATCATCATCATCATCATCATCATCATGTATTCTAATAAAGTCTATAGTTAGGGCTGGTTCAGCTTTCGGAGGAGAAACATCCTCCATGGTCCTACTATTTCAGTGTTTTTTTTTCTTTTTCTATTTTACATTCCATCTTGAATTGTATTATATTTTTGTTATTGTATGTATGTTTGTTGATCTGTAAATCCCACTGAGACAAATGTGTTTTGTGATATTCGGCTATACAGGTACAATTTAATTTACATATTACAAAGTGACATCACTATGTAACAATCACTCTTCTATTGGCTAGCGCCCCACACATTGTAAGTGAGAGGGCGAGACATCTCTAAGAGATTGACCAATCACAACAGAGTCGGCCAGCTAACCAATCAGAGCAGAATGGGCTCTGGTTTCAGACAGAGGGTGAAAAGAGGGGCTGCAGCACAGGCAGTATGAGAAAAATAAAGAGCTTTTTGAACATTAAAGCATGGAAACATGTCACAGTATTGACACTACATACAAATAAGTACTAAAGTAAATGTACTTGTCAGTGGCAAATTGGCCAAATTTAAAATAATTCAAACTTTGAGCACAGCGCTCAGTCCTTTATGATAGATAGTTTTAACCTCTGAGTAATTTAAAATATTTGTATGTCGGTTAACTGTTGTTTTAGTGAGTGTTTAACCAGTGTTTTCTTTCTTTCCTGACACCCTTTAATAGCAGGGTTAGGAGTAGCAGATGCAAACATTTCATATTCTGCATCACGCGCTATTTAGTGAAACAGAGACGTCCTATGGTGGGCGTTAGTGGTTGTGGCCACGTCTGTAAATATAGTATGATGATATATTCAATAACTTTTAAGGTGCAGACATGACCACAAACAGCTGCAGGTGGATATGAAAGCTCCCATCTTCTCTGTCACACTCTCTGTAAGCCTGAACTGAACTTCATCTCTCTAGCCTGATGGGTAATTTTCCATCTGCCATACCCTGAGGCAGAAGACAGAGTGGCGTACAACAGCAGGAGAAACAGGGTCACCTATTGATCCGTGTGTGTGTGTGTGTGTGTGTGTGTGTGTGTGTGTGTGTGTGTGTGTGTGTGTGTGTGTGTGTGTGTGTGTGTGTGTGTGTGTGTGTGTGTGTGTGTGTGTGTGTGTGTGTGTGTGTGTGTGTGTGTGTGTGTGTGTGTGTGTGTGTGTGTGTGTGTGTGTGTGTGTGTGTGTGTGTGTGTGTGTGTGTGTGTGTGTGTGTGTGTGTGTGTGTGTGTGTGTGTGTGTCTCACAGTAATTTTGGTAGCATTGTTGAGAACACTGATCCATTCCACCAAATCCTGCTGGTCGTTGGCCTGCAGATAAAACTTCCTCATTCCTGCATTTATAACTGCAGAAAGGGAAAGTCAAACAGAGAAATGTCAATGTGTTGGTTGTCACCCGCTTCTAACTTTGAAACACAAAAGTGAAAAACACAAGAGGAAGAAGAAAAATTCCCTGAGCTTCATGCAAATCATGAACTAAAAATATCAGTTTGATTATTTTCAGAGGCAGAGGAAGCAAGAAGGAAACTGTACAATGACTCTGACCTGATGAGAGAGAGAGAGTGTGTGTGTGTATGTGTATGTGTGTGTGTGTGTGTGTGTGTGTGTGTGTGTGTGTGTGTGTGTGTGTGTTTGCATCTGGATGGGACGTTAACACATGCAGGGATCAGGTCATTGTACAGTTTCCTCCTATTGAGTGACAAACAGCTACTGTGGACCACCAGAGGAACAACAAGCTGCAAGGGACAAAGGAGAGGAAATAGACCAGGAACAGGAGAGGAAAAGAAGGAGGTAGAGAGGGAAAGAAAGGAAAAGGAATAGCAGAAACAAGGAAGGAAGGAAGGGAAAGAGTGGAATTGAAGGAGATTGGAGGAAAAAAGGGCAGAGGAGACGGGAAGAGGATGGAAATAGGGAAAAGTGTGTTGGAAAGTATGTGGACATCTTAATTTTGCTCCCATATGTGGAAATGGACATATATATTTGTTGCAGCTTTTAGACAATTTTTAACTCACTGGAGACATTAGCTGTTTTGGATTTTATATACATATTAAAGGTGTTCGATGGGGTCTGGGTCAGGGATCAGTGCAGTCCAGTACAGTTTTTTCACTCGAAAGAGGGAAACCATTGCTCTATGGAGCCACCTTTTTGTGTCATTGTCAAGTTGTAACAGGAAAGAGACACAAACTGGAAGCACACGATTGTCTCAAATATAACTGTATATAGAAACCTTCAGATTTTCCTACAAAGAGGCCTAGCCAAATCACACACAAAAAAGCAGATTTTGGGATTTTTGCTTCACTCGTATTAATGGTCTGCCTTTGAATATAATTTCACATGTAACCCGTTAATTAATGGTTTAATTCAGCCAAACCACAATTGTTGATTGTTAGAATAGGGATAAGATTAACCAATATGTTTTACTTTGTTTCCTTCGAGTTTAAATAATGTGTGTTCACTGTTTACCACAAGTTAGCAAGCCTAGCCATTGAGCTAGTCTTAGTTCAGTTAACCAGATCAACTTAAAGGGGACCTATCATGCAAAATGCACTTTTGTACATCTTTTATACATGAATATGTGTCCCCGGTGTTCCAAGGAACTCACCAAGTGTCAGAAAACACAACCCTCTCTATTTTCCTCCATACCCAAATCTCTAAAAACGGGGCTGCAACGGATCTGATACAGACTGATCCAAATTTGGAAATTCTCTGACGTCAGGAACGAGGAGCTCCGCCTATGGCCAACTCTCCACCTATCAGGGGAATGTGGGGTTGGGCCACGGCCGGCCATTGCGGCTCGAAAGCACTGGAGACGCTGTAGTACATATGCCAGGCCTGTAAGTGGCGCTGTAGTCTGCCACAAAAGCAGCGAAGAAGACTTCCCACGCATGGTTGCCATGGTTGCCCTTCTGTTTATTCTCCGCTGTGGCTCTTTTTCTCCCTCCCCGAGGCAAGCGTGTGCGCCTCCTGCTGCTGTAATTCAATGCAATCCCTCCCCGTCGAGGCAAGCACTGTAATTCTCTCCGGTTTGCCACCAGCAGATGACAAACACCCACCTCTCCGCCTCTTCCAAGGAACGAGGGGACCGTGCTGCGGAGTTTCAGTTAGATGTCCGTTAAAGTTGAAATCTTCCGGACAAAATTTGAAAAGTTATTTGAGTGTGTGTGTGTGTTTGCATCTGGATGGGACGTTAACACATGCAGGGATCAGGTCATTGTACAGTTTCCTCCTATTGAGTGACAAACAGCTACTGTGGACCACCAGAGGAACAACAAGCTGCAAGGGACAAAAGAGAGGAAATAAACCAGGAACGGGAGAGGAAAAGAAGGAGTTAGAGAGGGAAAGAAAGGAAAAGGAATAGCAGAAACAAGGAAGGAAGGAAGGAAGGGAATAAAGAGTGGAATTGAAGGAGATTGGAGGAAAAAAGGGTAGAGGAGACGGGAAGAGGATGAAAATAGGGAAAAGTGTGTCGGAAAGTATGTGGACATCTTAATTTTGCTCCCATATGTGGACATGGACATAAATATTTGTTGGCAGAGTTTCAGTTAGATTTTTTTCCGCCGGTCAACATGTCAATTAAAGTTGAAATCTTCCGGACAAAATTTGAAAAGTGACGGTCAAAGGTCTTCTTTGTTATTTATTGAGCTTTAAAACAAATGAATAATGACTCTATATAATCATATAAGAATAAAATACGGAGGACGGAGGTCTCTTTTTCTCCCCCGCTTCTGGGCCCAGCAGCTGATCTCAAAGCAAGCTCCCCTCTCCTGCAGGGGGGCGTGGTCAGCTGCAGCTCAATTGCATTAAAGCTACGTCACAGAATCAGCCCCTGCAAAAACAGGGCTGGAAAGAGCAAATAGAGCGAAATGAGGCATGGCTAAAATGCAGGATCTGTTTGGTATTTTGAAAAAAAAACTGTATGGCCCTACAACATATTGTTCAAATATAGCATGATAGGTCCACTTTAAATGAAGAATGTGTACAGTTGTATTTTGATTCAGTTAAATGAGGAACATAGGCAGAAGAATATGATATTTTGTGGGGTGAAAGGTAGCAAATGTGCCGTCTATCCACATGCAAAGATAGAAGGAGAATGTAGTGAGCAAAAGACAAGAGAAGGAGAAGAAGATGGGGAGAAGAAAACAACGATGAACTTACCAAAGCAGAACTCGGCTTTCGGTCTGAGTTTGGTTGCATCACTGACCTGAACGAATGGGGGGTTGAGTTCAACTTTACAGTGACATTCATTAACATTTTCTTACGCTGATTGTCTGGAAACTCAGTCAAAATGTGTTAGAAATACAAAGCCAGAATCTAGAAAGGACACTATCATCATCTTAACTTAGCATAGAAGAAGTAGGGAATTTCATCCGTTTTTGTCTTACACCAAGATATGGAAAAATTGAAAGGGTGCGTTTGTGTGTATTGTACGTGTGTGTGTGTGTGTGTGTGTGTGTGTGTGTGTGTGTGTGTGTGTGTGTGTGTGTGTGTGTGTGTGTGTGTGTGTGTGTGTGTGTGTGTGTGTGTGTGTGTGTGTGTGTGTGTGTTTGAGGGAAAGGGGACTTACCTTTGAGATGTAGGTAAGTTTGAGAGATCCCACCTTCTCTGCACCTTTAGGCAGATTCTAAACAAAGACACACAAAGATGTATATTAGTAGAAGTTGTAGAAGTAAAATTGGTAGCATTATTGTAAAACAAAAATGGATTTGCTACTTATTCCATCAAAAAAGCTTGCATTACGGCTTGGTAAAATGTAGGATATAAATGTTTTTATATATAAGAATATTTTCTATATTTGCATATAAAACAAGAAGTTTATAGTTGGAATTTGCACATTAATTTGGATGTATTAATTTCCCTGTGTGACTGCTAAAGGCCGAAAGCATAATTTTCTTTAAAGAAAAACACATTTAGAGGACATTAGAGGAAATCTAAACATTTAAAACGTTTTTGTTGCAAATATAATTGAATATAATAATAAAATAGTTACGATTATTAGTTATCAGCATTCTTAATCAATAATCTGTCCACTGGCAGCAGCTAAAACCCTGCAGCGTTTGAGGAATTTCCCGGCCGTGGGAAATATAAATACTACTACTACTACCCTTTTCAGTGTCTGTTCTGGTTCCTGTTTTTCTGTCACACCACTCGCATGTGTTTGATAAGGTCTTATCAAACCCCTCACACAAGTGAGTTATACAGCTTCAACCAAGCGCACTAAAATATGTGTCAGGTGTAGTTCTGTCCAACAAAGCCACAACTTCCTGTTTCTTTTTCATCCAAAATGTTAATCCACCCCACCTTCCTCTGCCTTACCAACTGTTTCTTGGTTTATTCTTTTTTTACTTTAGAATATATTGAAGCTTATTGTTTGACAATGCCATTTAATTGAAATGTTATTTAATTAGTTTAAAAATATGGAGGGGGAGGGGGTAGCAGTTTAGTTGATACCAACTTTTTCAAAGACGTGATTTAGAGTTAAAGGCAATGCATCACATTGTTCATTTCGTTTGGATTTATAAAAGTTCAATGTTAATTTACAAGTTTCATATCAGTATGTAGTGTCTCTACTGTGAAATGTTTCTATGCTTTAATGTTGAAAAAGCTCTTTATTTCTCTCATACTGCCTGTGCTGCAGCACCTCTTTTCACCCTCTGTCTGAAACCAGAGCCCAGTCTGCTCTGATTGGTTAGCCTCTGATTGGCCGGCTCTGTTGTGATTGGTCAACCGTTCTCACCAGCAAATCTTCGTATTGCGTCCGCTGTGAACACACCATTAGCCTATCACATAAAACGATGTTGCACACTACAGGAAAGGAAGAACCCTAAAAAGCATAATATGGCCTCTTAAAGGCAGGTAATGTTCTTTATTGTCTCCCCAAAATTCAATAGAGTACCAAATGTTTTAATCCGTCAATGAAAATAGTCCCAACTAAGTTAGTTCAGCTTGTTTGACAAAAAAAGCCTTTTACATTACATTAGATTACATTACATTGCATGTCATTTGTTAGACGCTTTTATCCAAAGCGACTTACATACATTCAGTACCGTGGAAAATCCCCACAGGAACAATTTGGGGTGAAGTGTCTTGCCCAGGGACACAACGACAATCTGACGGCAGTGGGACTCGAACTTGCTATCCCCTGTTTCTAAGTCCAGCACACTACCCACTGAGCCACAGCCTCCCTTTTTTTAACTCAAAATGAAATCCTTTTCACCATTCAACAACCAGGTGTTGCGAGTCCTTGAAAGCACCACCATGGAGGCTTTTAAAGAAGTTACTGCTCCTAACTGCATGCCTGAAAACGACCTGACTTTGCTGAAAAAATAAAAGGCAACTAAAGCAAGCATTCTCTCCCAGAACTCCCTGAAGTTGCAAGTCCCTGCTAGTTGACTTTCATTGTGAGCTGAGGTTAATAATAGCTGCCTGGAAGGAAGGAAATTCATCACTGTACCTGACGGTGAGCACTAAACATGCGTCTGAACTTCAAAAAAAGCGCCCTAACAATCTCTTTTTAATACCACCAAACACAAGTGTGCTCAGTTGGTTCAGATGTTTTCAGTGCGGACTAACCAAAGAAGAACCTCTATAAACTCAGACGCATGGGAGAAGCTGTCAATCATGTACACACACCCATTCATTCACTTTCCCTCACAAAACACACGCTCCCTCACCTGTGGGTTGTCCATGAACCACAGCAGGTTTCCCTGTTTGGTGTCCAGGATGAAGTATCGGCGCAGGAACCTTCCGCTGCTCTCATTTTCCTCGATGTCCAGGAAGCCGCAGATGCGATTCTGTCGGTCCACATAAGGCATCGCAACCCCGAGCAGCTCAACCCGCCCTGGGGCATCACAGGAACGCTGTGGGGGGGGGGGGGGGCATCATTTAATTAACCTGCAGGGAGGTTGCACGTATGCAATAACATGACCTGAATGAAAATACATCATGGTTATACATCTTGTTTTCGTCTCAGTTGGATTTCAAATTAAATGAATAGGAAGCTCCTACCTCAGCTTTATTTCAATTTAATTAAAAAGGCTGTAAAGAATGACGTTTTTATGCATGTGAAGCTTCTATTGAGTTCTTTAAAAGAAGCTTTGAATGTCTGGCGTCAGAACGTCTAGAAATGGAAAGAAAAACATGTTTTATTATGTGGCTACATTCTGCATATGTCATTTTAATTTTGTTAGATTGCTGATATAGGTGAATGCCTCTCTTTGTGTGCTGAGCTCAGTGAAAAGTGTTTGTTATCTTTATCTTTTATTTTCTTCTATTTAAATTGTATTCAATACTTTTTTATGTTTCACTCTTGTGTGTTTTTTGCAGCTGGAACAAAAAAAAAAGTGGTAGTACTATAAAATATCTAAATCTGATCTAATCTAAAATGTTGTTTCTAAAAGACTAAATGCCTGCACATATGGATTAAATCAGAATATGTCGTTAAATAAAAACGTGTTGTGAATTTTGGAAATTATTGAATTTTCTTATCTTAAAAAAGTTTAGATTTTTAGGATTTAAAGTTTCTATAGAGTTGTGAGAAATGTTCCGATCACCCAATCGTAAACAATCAAGAAAGGGCTACAAATTTCAACTCATACATTGTCATAATATGTTTTAAATACTCTGTATCTGTAAGGTCTGTACGACATATGGATGAGTAACTGTCCAGCTGCTGAGTCATGCCTTTAACAACCTTCATTTCCCTCTCACAATAAACGCGTTGTAACAAGCAGGTGACCAGCTGAACCGCCTCAAACACAAAACTGGAGAAGGCTTTGAATGCAGCCTACATTTTCTGTTTTTGCAATGCAGCCTTGGTAGAAAGCCTGATAATACACCTCAATGTATTAAAAGGATACTGAAAACGTTGCACCTTTGTGGCCATTTAGATCCTAAAAGATATTTTTTCAATGTCAATTCAAGCAGAGGAGGGATTTCAAAAACAATGTGAAGACACCTGAAAAAAGTTCACACTATACAATCAAAAGGAAGTGTAATGCGTGTGTGTGAAGGAAAAACGCTTGATATTCCAATGACAATGAACAGGGAAACTGGCATTCAAAAACTCTCAAATCAGGAAGACTTTGTTACCAAGGAACCCACATCCCCCCCTTTGACCATGCTTTTTCTTACACCGCATACCTACACTAATCCTACAAACGATTTAGGAGGGCTACCATATTTTCTTGTTGGAAAGTGTTTAAATGTCATACAGATACTGAATTAAAATGACAATGCAGAAACTCCACAATGACAGGTGAAACATATAGTCCAAAACAGTCACTATAATGGACGTGTAGTATGGCAACAGCTATTACTGTTAATAATCTGTTTTTTATTATTATTTAACAATCCTTAAGATATTCCATTTACAAATCAAAAAGCAGCACATCCCCCAGTTACAGGATCTGGATCAATCACATTTCTAAATGTTTCCTTTAAAAAGATCACAGCAATTAATCAATTATCAAAATAACTGCTGATTCATGTTATTTCTATCGACTAACTGAGTAGATATACATCAGAGAGACACTATTAAAGTATATCATATAATAATAAAAAACCGCATAAAAGGTAAACCAGTGGAGCAAACATAATGGTATTTATTAACGGTAATAAATCACAGGCTCAATATACAGTTCTATGGCAATATTTGGAGATTTAAACGTCTTAAATCTAGATAATATTAAAGGATGATGTTTATCTACACTATCGATAAGGGAAATCCACAACACTACACATTCCTTCATATTCATTTTGCTGTATAACATTTCATTGCACTGCAATTTAACTGCTGTAGCTCCATTACTGACGACGTTATCTTGCATTATTAATCATGGACCCATACAGTCACACACGTATATATCACTGTGGTAAATAAGTCCATTTAAACACAATTATTGCCTGTGCGAATCAAACTGTTGTCACACAGGCCTAGGAACATCGACCGATTTCCCTACCGCCTCCATTACCGCTGTGCTCGACATCACATATTTATGAATTATTATTTTTGGGACAGCATTTGTTTGTGTACAGCTCGGTGTAACCGTTAGGCGGCTCGCGGGCTGTAACGGAGGATTGTGGGTTTACTTACACAGTTCGGCTCAGTCCGAGTCCAGAGTGTGGCAGCTGTCCGGTACGAGCGTAAAGTTACATGCAGATTAAGCACTTACAGACTGCTTCCGGTTTCTGTTTAAAAAATAAAAGCGTTGACGCCTCCACGTTACTTCCGTTTGGACTTCAAAGTCAAATACCTTATTGCCAGAGGGACGGACGACTTCATTACAGCAACATGGTGAGGGTTAAAAAAGGATGTAATGAGTTCATAAGTGGAATATATTGATAATACTGGATAAAGATGACCCCAAAAACTGTAGCATATGACCAAATTATGTAGCAAATGCATATTTTGTACCTAACTCTAAATGTAAGAGAAAATAAAACATAAAGATTATACATGTGTGCACAAGAGTATTTATTTTATTATGGAACATGCACTATTATATTAGTTGTACATTTTACATTTTTCATTTAGTGTAATTTTCTACTTCTAAGATATCTATAGAAACGGTTGACAAGCAGGTTTACAGTTTTTTTTATCAACATAATTGACATTATTTTGTGTTTTCAAAGAGGAATTTGGAGTTGACAATTAAAAAACATAGCAGTTATTTTTAAAAACACAGATCTATCAGATCCATCCTGTTTGACATTTACAAACTTTATTATTCTTTACAAAATGTTAACACAAAAATATTGTATATTTATATATACACGCCTCAACCTTAAATATTTGTCTTGCTTGATCAATAAGTACTTTCTCAGAACATCATTTTTCCCAATGGAAATGCCTAAAAAGGTAACCATACTTATTACATAGAGGTTATAAGAGACTCACACTCGCAGGGAAAGCTTTTGATAGAATTGGTAATAATTGTTTAAAAATAAGTTTGCGTCATTTATAAAATGTTCCATTTAAAGTGCTTGATTTGCAAGTAGTTTAGGACAGAGACTGAATGAATAAATAAAAATGAAAGAAATTCAGAAGTGTGCAGTGTGTAGAAGTTGAGTACAAGAAACATTTTGGAATTAATGTTAAGTATGAGGTATATATAATGATGTGTTATAGGAACATGGTACAATATGTTATATTGGGTCACTAATTTGATGAAGAATAGAGAACCGCAGTGACGCGTCGTAAAACTCGGAAGTAAGTTAGCATTTTTAGCACTTCCGGTTCCTTCCTCAAAAAGCAATGCATTTTTTCCATAGGGTTTTGGAAAATAGCTCGAAATAAGGTCTGTGGTTGACACAAATTTAAGAGATAAATCACGTTTTGTTCTACGACATTAAATACATCAGCAGTGACCCCACTGGGGATTTTTGAAGAGTTTACGTGTATGAAAAACGATGGTTGTTACCGAGTGGCTGAATAGGACTACAGAAATGGTCGAGGCCGTTTTACGTAATTACGCCGAACACGTAAACACTCCCGCTAAATTTGTTTTCCCCTGTGTTCTTCTTGAAAGCAAGTACCTGCATATCTTTAGTATCTGTATATCTATATCTGACCATTAGAATCTGCATTTTTGAAATTGTCGTTTTTAACACCGTAGTTTTACAAATTATAGAATCATTAATTACCAGTGTTTTCCAATTTTACTCTGCAGTTCGTTTCGTTAGCTAACGTTAGCTAAAGCTAGCGCTACTAGTTAGCTACGCAATGGTTTGCTGCTTTGCTCCGGGTTGCAGCCACAGGTCTTCGCATGAAACGTGCTTGTTCTATCGTTTCCCGGCCGATGTTTTCCAAAGGAGAGTCTGGATTCGTGTCATGAGGTAAGCTGACGTTACATTTTTGTCCATGTCACGGTGAAATGTAAATGATGGGTAGTGACTGTATCGCCGTTTTAGAGATGGCGCTGCTGAAAAGACCGCAACATAAGTAAAGATAATGAATACATCCTATTAAAACCTGCGTGGCTTATATGATAAGTCTAATTAGTACAAGCAGCATAACGTTTCACCATGATGTAACTAAAGATTGTAGTCAGGGAAATCAGTTTGACATATTGAACTAATAACAAATCACCTCTGGCTGGCAGAGAACTCTCGGCTCCATAGCTTCTCTTGGACGTAAAATCACATGTACATTTTACATTTATATTCAATTTAATATTCCATCCCTCACATACTTTTGTATATATAATAACTTATATTTTGTTTTTCTTGTTATGCTGCTGCAACACAAACATTTCCCAAATTGGGATCAATACAGTAATATCTTATCTTAATTAATTAAGAAATATAACTATTATAATTAGTGTAGCAGCTGACACCTATTTTCAATATGGATTAATCTACCATTTATTTCTTTAGTTCAATTTTCATCTATAAAAAGGTCAAAATAGTGAAAATGTTCCCGAGACTTATCGAAGTGCAAGGTTATATCTTGAGATGTTTTATTTTAGCCTATGTACTGTATGTCTTAATGCTCTTATATGTCACGGTGTGACTTCCATGAAACTAATATTTTATATCTTCCCAACAGACGAGCTGACAGGAAACCTAACACTCTAAAAACCACAACATTGCAAAGGCGAGTACCGGTAAATGTAAATTAAAAAAAATTCACAATTTTTTTATTTCTTCTTCTTTCTTGCAGTGAGGTGAAGCTGACCTTGCACTTGGTGCCAGTAAGGATGTTCCTCACGCAGGCTGAATGTTACTCCTTCCTTACTGACACAGAAGCCATTGATTTGCAATGCTTCACTAATTGTCATTTCCCTGGCTCCGTTGGGACACTTTACCTCCAGCACAGCGGAAGACCCTACCAGACCATCTGGAGATGCCCCCAACAATCCTGATAGGGGGAGCCACAAATCTGACTCATGGACCTGCATCTGGTTTGCAGTGGTGAATGCCCTGACGCCCTCACATTCATTCATAGTCCCCCACTGTACAGACAAAACACCATCAAGGGCCTGTTGTTGCCCTCGCACCCTGGCGATAAAGGAAGCAGTCACACGCTTTGACCTCAGGACAGCTCCAAAGTTGCTGGCAGTCAACCTTCCTTTCCTGAACAAATGCCAGTTTGGGTTGGTTCGCTGACCAGTGGTAGCAACCTGAATTGCCCTCTGTTGCTCCTCAGACAATGCCATGCTTGCCACAATTGCCTCAGGTCCCTGATGCCCAACAGATTTGATAATTTCAGGAACAGTAAGTGTTTCCAAGCTGCAGTGTTCCTCTTCTGGCTCGGGGGAGAGGAGCCAAGAAATTCCTGAAAACCTGCCCCCGAGTCTGTCCCTCAGCCAGTCACGATCTTCGGAGGTGGGCTCTCTTGTGAGCGGGTTAAATTAGTTATTGGTTTCAACTAGGGATGCACCGAATATTCGGCCACCGAAAATTATCGGCCGAAATTTTTTAAAAAGGCCCTTTCGGCTTGAAAAAACATCACAGAATGTCCGAGAACAGGGTTACGTTGATCATACTCCGCATATTTGTCCGGGTGTTTTGATTTCAAGTGGTGGAGTAATCCCGAAGTGGTGAAAGTCTTTGCATTTACACCCCCTCGAGAAATGTCAGCTGAACACGTTTTACAAATCGCAATCCGCGCCTCTCACTCTGATATTTTTGAAATATCTCCAAGCGGCAGACAAGTTGGCTGTGAGCCAGCCGCGAGCATGGTCGCGCGCCGTGCTTGTCGCCGCGTTTTGATTACGTCGTCATCACAACAACACGTTAGGTTACCAAACTTATAAGTGCATTTGTTGTTGTTGAAGGCCTGGCAGTCTTTATTTACACTATTTTGTTGTAGGCCTACTGGTCTAGATGTTTATGCCGTTTTAAAGCACCTTGGCTTTGTTCTGAATGCACTTTGTTGTAGTTATCCTACAGAGAAAAGAAAATGCACTTGACTTGGAATTAATGTACTGTGTGCATTCAAAAGTGCTGAATAAATGTTTTATGGACCCATAATAGTGATTATTAGTTAAGTTAAGTTTTGCCATAATCATGTCTTTTTCCATAATCAGGTAGCTGAACAACATTCGTAAAAAAATATATATATATATTTCTATTAATCATTTTCGGCATTCGGTTTTCGGCCAACTGTTTCCTATTTTCGGTATCGGTTTCGGCCAAGAATTACCCATTCGGTGCACCCCTAGTTTCAACAGTCACATTAAAACAGTTACTAAATCAGCCTATTATCACCTAAAGAACATATCTAGGATTAAAAGACTAATGTCACAGCAGGATTTGGAAAAACGTGTCCATGCTTTTATCTTCAGTAGACTGGACTACTGCAATGGTGTCTTCACAGGTCTCAATAAAAAATCTATTAGAAAGCTGCAGCTGATTCAGAACACCGCTGCTCGAGTCCTCACTAACACTAAGAAAGAGGATCACATCACTCCTGTTCTGAAGTCTTTACTCTTGTTCTTCACTAACACTAAGAAAGTGGATCACATCACTCCTGTTCTGAAGTCTTTACACTGGCTTCCTGTGTGTCAAAGAATAGATTTAAAAATACTGCTGCTGTTTATAAAGCACTGAATGGTTTAGGCCCAAAATACATTTCTGACCTCCTGCTAAATTATGAACCATCCAGATCCCTCAGGTCTTCAGGGACTGGTCAGCTTTCTGTCCCCAGAGTCAGAACTAAACATGGTAAAGCAGCGTTCAGTTATTATGCTCCAAATATCTGGAACAAACTCCCAGAAACCTGCAGGTCCGCTGCAACTCTTACTACTTTTAAATCCAGGCTGAAGACTTTTCTTTTTGTCGCTGCTTTTAATTGAACTATTCATATCTTAGACTGCACTGTAACTTTTATCCAACTTTTATCTTTTAATGTTTATTTTATTAGCTTTTCTTTTTAATGACTGATTTTAAATGCCATTTTCTTAATGTCTTTCATTTTTTGTAAAGCACTTTGAATTGCCTTGTGTTGAAAAGTGCTATATAAATAAACGTGCCTTGCCTTGCCTAATAAAGATTTCATGTGACGCATACAATTGATTTGTTGATGGGAATTAATGTGAATAAATTAACTCTAGGTTAACGGTACTCTTGCTATCACTACTCACCGACACTATAAACCTTGTCCCTCATGCTAGCCCTGACAACACCGGTAAGCACACCTTCATCTAGGCTGCACTGTTACGTGTCCTGACTTGTAGTGGTTCTCTCCTCTATCTACATTCTTCTTGTCATCTTTGTAAAACGATATCAGACTGGTAATTGACACAGCCATGACTTCTAGTTAAATTCAGTGTGGCTAAAATGAAAAGCGTTGTTAAAATATGCAAGCATGCGAAAGTCAAATTCAGCTTTATTGTCAAAAATTCTACATGTGTTTATACATCCAGAAATATCGTTTCCCACAGAGTGACATGTATACATAAAACAAAACAAAAAGGGCCTAGATAAACTTGGTATACATTAAACAAAACCAAAAGGGCCTAGATAACCGGGGTATACAGTTTAAAATGTTAATATATTTAATTTAAAGTGTTCAAAGTGCAGTTTCAGTGCAAGTCAGTTGAAACGATCTTAAGTTGGCGTGACGTTGAAGTCGTGCGACCCTGCTGCTGTACTGGCTTGTAGTTCGTTTATAGCATAACGTTAGCATTTCGCTTTTGGCGACTAGATTTATGATTCAGGAATTATAAAAGTAGGGTTGACATGTGGAGATTATCCGGCTGAACAAAACGTGATCCCTCTCTTAAATGTGTGTCAACCACAGACCTTATTTCGAGCTATTTTCCAAAATCCCATGGAGAATTTGCATTGGTTTTTCAAGAAGGAACCGGAAGAAGTTTACTTCCGGGTTTTACGACGCGTCACTGCGGTTCTCTATACATATTTAGTGCTATTATATTTAGTACTTGTGTATATTTACAGTGCAGGGGCCTCATTTAAAAAGGGATATACGCTCAACAAATGGCGTACGCCAGTTTCTACGCAACGTTTGTGATTTATAAAATTCTAACTTGACGGGAAAACGTGCGGTCCCACGCAAACTCCATGCGTAGGCCTACACACTAGGCTTGTTTGAGACAAGCGAGACCTGCGCAGACCTGCGCAGTTGCGATCAACGTCTTGCTAGTGCTTTGCATGATGGTTAGTCACTAGGCTTGTTTGAGACGCGTTGCGGCTCGCCTCGAAAGTAGACGAGAATAGCCGATCGCAGCCGGGGGAGGTCTCAAAAAGCTCGCCTGAAGTCGGACAGCTCCGAGTCGGCTTCTTCTTCTTCTTCTTCTTCTTCTTCTTCTTCTTCTTCTTCTTCTTCTTCTTCTTCTTCTTCGCTCGGTTTTTTGGCGGATTGCAAACAACTTTAAGGTGCATGCCCCCACCTCCGGAGTCGGCTTGACTCGGTTTGCATTTATAAAGAATGCATACATGTGTTTAATCGTTAATGTCAGATATGTACTAAGTAAATACATTTGTTCCTGCTCAAGATTAGATTCAACTTTATTGTTATTGCACATATTACAGGTACTGAGACAACGAAATCTAGTTTAGCTTCCAACCAGGAGTGCAACAAGCAGTAAAGTGAAAAGTAATGTACACAATCTACAGAATAAAATATAGAATGAATTGAATGATGAATAAACAGTGAGGGGTATGAATATAAACAGCAGCCTGTGAGCAGTATGAACCATGAATGTGCTAGGATATACAAAGTATGAAAACGGTAAGCAGCATAGCCGTGGGAACATGTTTCAAATGGGGGGTGCTGTGGGGATCGCATCCTCTAGGGGGGTCAAGGGGGAAGATTTTTTTTCAACATTATAAAGTAAAATGCTTCAATCTGGTGCACTTTGAGCTGAATTGCCAGAGACTAGATCTAAGGGGTACAACTCTAAACACCCATATCGAAAAGATCGGTTTACATTTTAATAATCAAATAAGTGTGTGGACATAACCAATAACCTAACATAGCCAATAACAAGTAAATGTAACTTATTTTATTTTTGTTGTTCATTTATTTCTTATTTGACCAGTTAACATTTATTTATTTATGCATATTCTTTAATCTCTCCAGATGTAAACAATATTTCTGGTTTCCTGTCCTATAGTATGCACTGGAATGATTTCAAACCTGTTTTAATTTATCCCAATAATTTTAAAGGTGTGCCTTGGAAATATTTGTTTACATAAATTGTTAACAAACCGTTTGAGACCCTCTGAGATAACTTAGACTAAAGTGAACTATCTAAACCAGGGGTCGGCAACCCCTGGCACGCGTGCCAGCATTGGCACGCGGCACCGTAACCAGTGGCACACTAGGAATAAGTGGAATAAGTGTGCAATAATATTTAAATTGTATTTTCGGATCTTGAACGAGACCGCCGCCAGAGCGCGTCTACCTGCAGAAGGAAGCCATGCACGCAACGCAGCCCCGCTCTCTTTAACTCCAGGTGACGTTCTGCCGCTTTCCTCCGTGGTGCAGTGCTGATCGTTTCACCACAGAGGAAAGCACTTCACACATTGCAGTAGGCCTACCCATAAGGAGCTATACAAATGCCGCAGTTTTTGCGTGGCTTTGTCTTTAGTTGAAAGCCCAGTGGCGATCTGCTCATCGAAATAATATGCTACAAATTTGGGGCGGACTGGCCATCTGTGTGTTCTGTTGAACTTTCCTGTCGGCTCCCAGACCGTAGTCGAGGAGGGCAGAAGCAACAAGCTTCAGGTTCAATAACCCACTTTAGCTTAAATGACTGGAGAGAGGCGAGCTCTTGGGAGGCCGTTGCATTTATTTAGCTGTTCTTCTGTTTCACAAAATACATCACAGACCTCTGTTTTTCTGCTTCCTCGTTTCACTTCCAGAAACATACACACGTTCCCTCACTGTCGCTCTGCCAACCACACACACACAAGCACAAGCCACACCCCTCTCTCTCTCTCTTAAAGGGACAGCGATCCCATCTCACTCTGCATGACCCTAATATCATAACCTGTGTGTCCTGGAGAATCACAGAACGGACGATTGTCCTTAGTATTATGCCGTTTAAACCAATTATTGAAATGTGGTAAATGTGTAAGTTTCGTTGACAGGTCCACACACTGCTTCCCCGCAGCGATGCTTCCCCGCCCCCGTTGATAATTCTCGATAGTTGGCACGCTGATAATAAAATTTTTTTTAAATGGCACTTCATATCAAAAAGGTTGCCGACCCCTGATCTAAACCGTCAGTCCTTTACCTCACTGAGCCTCTCAGTCTGTCTGGCTATCAGTCCTGTCCAGACAGCTGATATCTGTCCTGTGTGTGAGCTGCGGGCGCCTGATAAGCCAACATCGCCCACTTTCATCGTACAGGGCAAATGGAAACTGTAACCGGGGTGAAAAGGGTGTTATCTTTACTTAATTATGAATGTTATTACATCAGGGCTGAAAATTCGTTTTTTTGTATTATATTTCCATTTAATCTTGTGGACGTGAAGATTCCCTGTCCTCTATCAGGGGGTGCTGCAGCACCCTCAGCACCCTTACTTCCCACGGCCCTGGTAAGCAGTGCAAGTATAGTATAACATATCTAGATATTAATTTCATAATGATAAACATTGTGGAACAATGATGAAAAATGTTAACCCTCCGGTATCACTGTGGACGTTTTTGTCCATATGGGTCATTTTTCACTTTTCATTTTTGCAATAACTTTGGTTGTGTTGGTGCAAATGGCCTGATTTTTTTGTAACAAGGCTATTTTCTCGATCTATTTTGAAATTCCAATTTCAATTTTTCAAATCGGTCTTTAATTCACTGTGTAACAAATCGACTACGCAAATTAGTCATTCGAGACAAAAATGAATACTGCAAAATACTTTGATAAAAACATTATATTAAAAGGTTTTTTTCACAACTTTTTTGGGTTCAATCTTGAAAGCAACTTACGCCCTAATAGAAAATACCAGAAATGTAATCATTTTCAGGATTTTAACCCTTTAAATGCCATTTTGAAAATATGAAACCGCTGTTTTTTTTCATGATGAAAACAGAGAAAATTAGTTATTTTCCAAAAAATACATATCTGGTGACTGGCTCTTTTTTTTTTTATAACAGTCTTGGATATGTCAAAGATTAGCAGCAAAATGTATTTTTTTGCATTATTAGTTTTTGCACAAAATCAGATTGAACAAAAAAGTTACATATTAGTCATTCGGGACAAAAATGTCCACTTCCAAAAACTGCTCTAAAATGACAACAGATTAATATATTTTTTAACTTTTTGGGGTTAAATCTTTCAATCAACTTCAGTCCTGATCAAAAATAGCAAATGTTAAATTATGTTCAGGATTTTAACCCTTGAACTGCCAGTTTGAAAACATGAATTTGCGTTTTCTATGAAAAACATGCAAAAAAAGGCAGTTATTTTCCATATAATGAATGTTGAGGGGGTCGGCTTTTCTTTTTTTTTTATCACAGTCTTGGATATGTCAAAGATTAGCAACAACATTTATTTTTGGTGGATTATTAGTTTTTGCACAGAATCAGATTAAACAAAAAACTCACACATTAGCCACTCGTGTCCCATCCACTCCCATTATAACCACATCTTTTGATCTATCCGCCATACCGGTATAAAATCATGCATTTTGTAATGTCAGGGTTTTATATTGGAGGAAAATAGTTCAATTTGTCCTTTTTATTCTACATCACCAGATGTGACATTTTACCATTGAATTACATGCTTGTCATTTCTTGGTTTCTTTGCCTGTTGTATAATGGGGTCCTGACAGCCATTGGAATACATGTATGCAACTAATATGATGTAGGTGTGTTGGTATGGATGTGGAAGAGTGGTATCAGCTGAGAAATGTGTGTGTGTGTGTGTGTGTGTGTGTGTGTGTGTGTGTGTGTGTGTAAAAAAAAAAAGCCGACCCCCCAACATTTATTATATGGAAAATAACTGCCTTTTTGTGCATGTTTTTCATAGAAAATGCAAATTCATGTTTTCAAACTGGCAGTTCAAGGGTTAAAATCCTGAACATAATTTAACATTTGGTATTTTTGATCAGGACTGAAATTGATTGAAAGATTTAACCCCAAAAAGTTAAAAAAAATATTAATCTGTTGTCATTTTAGAGTAGTTTTTGGAATTGGAAATGTTTGTCCCGAATGATTAATATGTAACTTTTTTGTGCAATCTGATTAGTTGCAAAAACGAATAATTCGAAAAAAATCTATTTTGTTGCTAATCTTTGACATATCCAAGACTGTTATAAAAAAAAAGAGCCAGTCACCAGATATGTATTTTTTGGAAAATAACTCCTTTTCTCTGTTTTCATCATGAAAAAACCCAGCAGTTTCATGTATTCAAAATGGCATTTAAAGGGTTAAAATCCTGAAAATGATTACATTTCTGGTATTTTCTATTAGGGCGGAAGTTGCTTTCAAGATTGAACCCAAAACAGTTGTGAAAAAAACCTTTTAATATAATGTTTTTATCAGGCGAGCCTCCAGAGCAAGTCGGACAAAATTACTAACGTCTTGCTAGTGAGTTGCATGATGGTTAGTCATTTTGTCCGACTTGCTCTGGAAGCCGACTCGGAGCTGTCCGACTTCAGGCGAGCTTTTTGAGACCTCCCCGGCTGCGATCGGCTATTCTCATATACTTTCGAGGCGAGCCGCAACGCGTCTCAAACAAGCCTAGTCAAAATGAATGAATGAATGGGCGTTTCTTTGACTATTTATAGGTAAATATGGGCGTTACGTGAAGCCCGCAAAAGCTGCACCGCATTTCAAGTCGATTGTGATTTATAAAGGGAAACCGGCGTAGGAAGTGCCATACGCACTTTCCTCACCAACACACTAGGCTTGTTTGAGACAAGTGAGACCTGCGCAGTTGCGATCAACGTCTTGCTAGTGCGTTGCATGATGGTTAGTCATTTTGTCCGACTTGCTATGGTGGCTCGCCTACATGAGATGTTGAAATCTCGCGGGACAAAGACGCCCGCAGACTTGAGAGCGAGGCGCGGCGAGGCGGCGCAGTTCCTCTCCACGGGCTGAGGAAGCGAAATGCTTGATGGGAAACGACTCGCTGGTATCTCGAGCTGAGCGCTCATTGGTGGTTTGCACGTGCTGGTGATTAAACTCTCCAATTGGCTCGGCAAAAGTTTGTTGTTGTTTTGTGTCAGTTTTACCTCCATTCACATTTTTCATCATTGTTCCACAATGTTTATCATCATGAAATTAATATCTATATATTTTTATACTATACTTGCACTGCTAACCGTTTTCATACTTTATATATCTTAACATATTCATACACACTGTTAATACTGCTCACAGGCTGCTGTGTAGGCTATATCTAGTGTATTCATACCCCTCCTCACTGTTTATTCATCATTCACTTCATTCTATCTTTTATTCTGTAGATTGTGTACATTACTTTTCACTTTACTGCTTTATGCACTCCTGGTTAGAAGCTAAACTGCATTTCGTTGTGTCGGTACATGTAATATGTGTAATAACAATAAAGTATAATTTAATCTTGAGCAGGAACAAATGTATTTACTTCGTACATATCTGACATTAACGATTAAACACATTTGTGCATTCTTTATAAATGCAAATCGAGTCCAGCCAACTCCGGAGGTGGCGGTATGCACCTTAAAGTTGTTTGCAATCCGCGAAATAACCGAGAGAAGAAGAAGCCGAAGCCGAAGCCGACTCCGAGCTGTCCGACTTCAGGCGAGCTTTTTGAGACCTCCCCCGGCTGCGATCGGCTATTCTCGTCTACTTTCGAGGCGAGCCGCAGCTCGTCTCAAACAAGCCTCTAAACGTCCAGGAGCGACGCTTGGTCAGGGACCCCGTGGCGTGCAGTCGGGGCGCGCCGAGGTTCCTTCAGCTTCATAAACGGACGCAAAGAGCTTTCAACTGATTGCAATGTATTCTCATCGGCGGCGGTATTCATGGGCGCGGGAAGGGGGGTGCTGAGGGCGCTGCAGCACCCCATAGCGGCAGGCAGGAGGTGCGGAGCTCCCCTGTCTGAATTATTATTTGACGGTTATTGCTGCTCCCGCTGTGCATAATCTGTGTAATATGTAGCCAATAAATTCCACATTGTTGGTAAAATAATATTTTGGCCTGCCCCGAATGTTTTTTCTGTAGCCCCGGACAATTCTACCTCAATAATATAATACATTAACCGTGCTTTACGTGAACCTCATCAAGACACTAGAAAGGACGGCAGGACTGTAATTTCCCGTGTTCAATGAATGCAACAGAGGCAAGACACCAGACCAATCAGAGAGTTGCATGGAAATAAAAGTGTGCTTGTGTCATTCAAACTCGCGGCTCTGTGTGTGTGCGGAAATAGCGCATTTAGTGTGTGTGAGAGAGGGGGAGAGAGAGAGGGACCGGTGCCAGCAGCAGGGACCGTGTTGTTAGCATCTGGTTAGCTAGCTGCACTAACGGACATACGGAGCTGTTTGTTCCACAACAAGCTGGAGGAGAGCTCTCCTCTCAGACTGAGAGGCTCAGGTGAGCTAAGGACTCTGAGTGTTTAGATCAGGGGTGGGCAATTATTTTTTCCATGGGGCCACATGAGAAACAAAAAATATTGTGGAGGGCCGGGCCAAAAGGCTGAACTCAATTCTGCATAATATTAATTGTATTTCTTTATAAAAAGCAGTAAATAGCATTGTTTTGACAAGCTGGTAAGAGTATATGTTATAGTTGAGCAATGAAAAAGTGAGGTTGCCTTACAAAAAATGTAATTTATTCAATCAAATTTCCCAAAACAATGGTAAACAAAATGTGAACGTTTTTCACCATTTCTGACTCATATTAGTGAACATTTTCAGTCGCATTCACTACAAAACACATTTTGAGTTTCATATACTGTTGGAAAGTTGTGTAAAGGTTCTTAGCATTCTTAAGACATCACAACATTGTCTTTGTGCTCCAAACATTCAGCAAGATACATCATATTGAACTGTCACTGAACATCACTGAACTGTGATTTTGAGAAAAGGCTTCCAAAGAAAGTGTCCCAGTTCACTGCTAGTTGGTTCCTTTACATGCCTACATTTGTAGTCTAACCACCTCATTTGGTGTTTTTAAGTTCTTTTTTCTTGTTCAGTGAGAGAAATCTAGTCTCTGCTGGGGTTTAACGAGTGCATCGAAGTCAGGTTGAATGTCTGAGGTGGAGATGCGAAGCACAGCTGACAGATGATCATCAGTGAGAGAGGATCTATACCTGGATTTCATCAACTTCATCTTTGAAAATGTTTGTTCACATATGTAGGTAGAGCCAAAGAGAACCAACATCTTCTGAGCATGTCTCCTCATGTTTGGAAAGTTCTCCTCCTCGAGAGAAGAGTAGAAATCCAGCAGAGATCCTGACTTAAAGCGCTCTGCCAGTACTGCATCAGACTGCAGGTCAATGAGTTCCAGCTGAACATCACTGGGTGCATTATCCATACTGCAGGTAAAGGGAGAGGAAATCATGAGCATTTCATCCTCGATTGTTCGGAGATCTTCAAATCGCCTTGAAAACTCACCATGCAATGCTCCCAACATGGATGAGTACCTGCGGAGGTGATCAGCTGATGGTGTGACTTCTTTCAGGGTTTGCATGTGAGTGAGAGTGTTGCTCTCCAGTTGGCTTGAAATAAACTGTATCTTTCTCATGAAAGCCTTCACCAGGCTGTGCATTTCATGAACAAAAAGGCCCTTGCCTTGCAGTTTGGTGTTCAGTTCATTCATCAGTGCAGTCACATCAACAGCAAATGCAAAATCTGCCATCCAGTCCTCGTCTGAGAGCTCTGGGATGTCTTTGCCTTTCTTCTCACAAAACTCTTGAATCTCTGCTTTCAGGTCCCAAACTCTTTTTAGCACTTTGCCCAGGCTGAGCCATCTGACAGCTGTGTGGTAGCCGATGTCACTATGCTCAGTCTCATGCTCCTCCAAAAGTGCAACAAACTGTCTGTGATTCAATGCCCGTGCCCTGATGAAGTTTACTATTTTAGTAACAACATCAATAACATGGTGAATTTTTAGCACTGACTTGCACAACACATGTTGGTGTATAATACAATGCAAAAATACCAATTTCTGATCTGCGTCGATTTCAGTCACTTTATCTTGCATACGTTTCAAAAGTCCAACATTTTTACCTGTAAGATTTGGACAACCGTCTGTTGTGACACCTGCCAGTCTGTCCCATTTCAGTCCCAGCGTGTCCATGCACGCATTTACCTCCGTGAACAGATCGCTCCCTGTCGTCGTCCCTTTCATCGGCCGCATTGCTGCCAGCTCCTCCGTAATCTTGAAGTCCGGCGTTATCCCACGGACAAATACGAGTAACTGCGCTGTGTCGCGGACATCACAGCTCTCGTCCAAAGCCAAGGAGATAAAGTCAAAACTTGCCACTTCATGTTGCAGCTGAAGCTCCAGATTCCCCGCAATGTCCTCGATCCTTCTCGTCACGGTTCGCCTGGACAGCGGGACTTGCTCAAAGGCTTCTTTTTTTTCAGGGCATATTAGTGCTGCAGAGTCCACTAAGCACTCTTTGACAAACTCCCCCTCTGAGAATGGCTTACTGTGTTTAGCTATTTTGTGGGATATCACGAAGCTGGTCTTGGTTGCTGCATCCTTGGATGTGTGAAGCTTGGTAAAAAAGCCTTGCTGCTTTTGCAGCTTAGCTAGCAAAGCGTTCGATGTGCGCGCCCTTTCAGCATCAGTCAAGTTTTTGTATTTCTCCGCGTGTTTCGTCTCGTAATGCCGACTCAAATTGTAGTCCTTGAACACGGCGATCTGCTCCCCGCAAACTAAACACACGGCTTTACCTCCGACTTCAGTAAATAAATACTTAGCAGTCCAATTTTTGTTGAAAACCCTACATTCGGCATCTACCTTTCTTTTTTTAGCATCAGCTGACATTTTTGAGCGCTAAAGTCGTGTGTGGCCCGGGGGCCGTACAGTGCCCAGGTCTGGTTTAGATAGTTAACTTTAGTCTAAGTTATCTCAGTGGGTCTCAAACGGTTTGGTCAAAAATTATTCAAAAGATTATTTCCGCGGCACACCTTCATATGATCATTATAGTTATAAAAAAAATAAGAGAATAAAGGAAAAACAGTTATGAAATACTATATGGCAGTAAAACAAGACTACAGTTTGAAAGGAGAGTGATTTGTAAAATATCCATAAAGAAAAAGAACATCTGCTTACAGTTGTGTTTCATCTGGGTGTTGAGAGATGTATCCATAGATCTCTTAATGTTGCTCCCAAAGTGCACCAGATTGATGCTTTTAACTAGGGCTGGGCGATATGGTCTCTAAATGATATCGCGATATTTACTGACTATATCGCGATTTACGATATATATCGCGATATTCTGAAATGTCCTCTAAACATTTTTTTTTTATTTAACCCCCTGATGTTTACAGTCACGCCAGTATGATGATTCTAGTAGTCCCTGCAACATATGTCTGCATTTAAAAAAAATCGACTAATAATGAAGAAAATTAACACATTTGTTGCAATTGTAATTTATGCACTTACTACATTACTACTTGTACTACAACATTTGAATCATCAGTTCTTCCTCATTTTCCTCAATTGTTCATATTTGGTTTATGAAAATAATGATATTGTGGTCATTGTTCAAAAATGTCTGCTATTATTATGAGTAGTATTATTATTATTAGTAGTATAATGCGCTTTCTGTCTTCCTGTCATTATCAGGAATTAGACATGTAATGGCTATGTATTAGATTAGATTAGAACCTTCATTCTCCTAAACTGCTGGGACATTTCCCTATAGCCAATACCTTTTATATTTTCTACTCTTCACTTACTTGTCAGCATAGGTCGGCATTGATGTACAGAGCCGACAGAAGACCTTGTTTATATGGGCATCATATTGAGAGGTGCAGTGACGCGTCCTAAACCAGGAAGGAAGCTGCTGGTTCCCTCGACAAAAAAGCAATGGGATTTCTCCACAGGGTTTTGGAAAATAGCTGGAAATAAGGTCTGTGGAAAACAAACCTGTTTGATAAATGCACGTTTTTTTCAGCCGGATAATCTCCACATGTCTACCCTACTTTTATAATTTTCGAATCATAACTCTAATCGATAGATTATAAAAGGGTTTTAGGACGCGTCGCTGCACCACTAGAAGCCAACTCCATCGATCAAGCTGGCTGAAACTTTCTCTCCCTCTTCTTCTCATGCTCCCTGTCACTCTCCTTTAACTCCTCCGGTGACTTTATTTTATTTGAAGATAGTTTTTTGCCCGGCGCTCACGGGCAAACGGGAGCCTGCTCGCGCTGGCTCTGCAGCAAACAGCTGCGGCGGAGCCAGCGCGAGCAGGCTCCCGTTTGCCTTTCACCCAACAACGACAACCGCCTCACGAAACGCTATGTTGTAGCGTTAATAAACGAAACAATTTAACAAAATTGCTTGTCAAAGTACCTATACCACTAGACAATTTTATTTTTTTTAAGCAATATTTTTAGTGGCCCGAGCGGGCAAGTGGAAAGCACGTTATGCTGGCCCGGGGTGTCTAAATAGTGCTTCCGAGCCAGCGGGCCATTTATAATGTCGAGCCCTGCTCTCTGTCACTGTGCATGTGTGTAATGTTTGTGTGCAAGTTAGACGGGGCCTGCGTGTGTGCCTGCGTGTGTGACTGTGTCTATGAGGGAGAAAGGAAAGCTCATTTTGGCCGCGGCGGGAAATTGATTTGACAACATAATACTCGATGTTCACGATGTGGTCATTTACGACATCGCATGGAGTGCAATCCACGATGTATCGTGTAAACTCGATATATCGCCCAGCCCTACTTTTAACTTCAATATTTAAAAAAAATCTTCCCGGGGGACCATCCCCCCGGACCCCCCTAGAGGAGGCTAGGTCCGCTCCCCACTCGTAAAAAATAGCACTTTATCCCTGCCTATATGCCGTGAGCTGATTATCGAGCCTTCATTGTAACAGTCGCGGGTTTACTGTGTGTTTGCGTGTGGGGAGTTTTTTTGTGCGTGCTCTATAGTGCCCGTAATAGTGTTCACTGGAGTCCAGCACCTCAGCACCCCCACTCAAAATACCTTCCCGCGCCTCTGGCGGTATTTGATGCTCAGGGAAGCACCGCATCCGTTTATGTCGGCAACTCTTAAAGGCAATGTGAGCGTCCATTCCCATTGGATAACGGAGAATTCTACACCCGGAAGTAAGTATTATCCTTACTGTCGATTGATTTGACAGTGATATATCTCCACTACTCATCGACTCAAAACCACCAGATTTTTGTTTATTAAACTACGTTGATAGGTTTAAATTGTGTACAATGCTTTTGTGTTTTTCCCCTTCAATTCTGAGAAACAACTTGTTTTCTCTGAAATGTGGAGCGCCAAAGAGACTACACTACACACAATCCCCAGCTATTGTTGAGACGACGCCTGTCCGCTTTGTACGACGGAGTATTAGGGCCACACTTAGAAGAAAAGAAACAGAGAGACTTCGAGAATAAAGTCGTAATAATACGAGAATAAAGTCATAGTTACGAGAATAAAGTCATAGTTACGAGAATAAAGTCGTAATATTACGAGAATAAAGTCGTAATGTTACGAGAATAAAGTCATAATTACCCGATTAAAGTCATAGTTACGAGAATAAAGTCATAGTTACGAGAATAAAGTCGTAATATTACGAGAATAAAGTCGTAATGTTACGAGAATAAAGTAATAATTACACGATTAAAGTCATAGTTTCATAAGTGACTTGAGAGGCGGACTTGGAGGACATTGTTTCCTTTCAGCAGGAGGAAATGGCTGGTTCTGGCCGACTACATTACATTACATTGCATTTAGCTGACGCTTTTATCCAAAGCGACTTACAATGAGTGCATTCGACCAACAAGATACAAACTTCAAGAAAGCAGAATCATATAAGTACATCAGGTTTCATAGAGCTAAAATATTTCAAGTGCTACTCAACTGCTTTAGATAAGCCAGTCCTTTATTAGTATATACAGTTGCAAGAAAACCCTTGAAATGTGAACCCTTTGGAATTACCTGGATTTCTGCATAAGTTGGTCATAAAATGAAGGAAGCCACTGCTGTCCAGAAAAAACATTGCTGCACGTTCGAAGTTTGCAAAAGAGCACCTGGATGTTCCACAGCACTACTGGCAAAATATTCTGTGGACAGATTAAACCAAAATTGAGTTGTTTGGAAGGAACACACAACGCTATGTGTGGAGAAAACAAGGCACAGCACACCAACATCAAAACCTCATCCCAACTGTGAAGTATGGTGGAGGGAGCATCATGGTTTGGGGCTGCTTTGCTGCCTCAGGACCTGGACAGATTGCCATCATCGACGGAAAAATGAATTCTCAAGTTTATCAAGACATTTTGCTGGAGAACTTAAGGCCATCTGTCCACCAATTGAAGCTCAACAGAAGATGGGTGATGCAACAGGACAACGTCCCAAAGCACAGAAGTAAATCAACAACAGAATGGCTTCAACAGAAGAAAATACGCCTTCTGGAGTGGCCCAGTCAGAGTCCTGACCTCAACCCAATTGAGATGCTGTGGCATGACCTAAAGAGAGCGATTCACACCAGACATCCCAAGAATATTGCTGAACTGAAACTGTTTTGTAAAGAGGAATGTTCCAAAATTCCTCCTGACCGTTGTGCAGGTCTGATATGCAACTATAGGAAACGTTTGGTTGAGGTTATTGCTGCCAAAGGAGGGTCAACCAGTTATTAAATCCAAGGGTTCTCATACTTTTTCCACCCTGCACTGTGAATGTTTACATGGTGTGTTCAATAAAAACATAAAAACATATAATTGTTTGTGTGGTTTTAGCTTAAGCAGACAACAGGTTCCTCAACAGTGCATTACAAGACAGAATGTAAAAAATGGCTGTGAAATCCACAGTTATTTACAATGTTTGTGCACAGTAAATTACTGTATACCATTTTAGAGTATAATACCGTGTTTCCAACCAAAAATTACAGCAACTCTGGAGTTACTGTAGAAATAGCAGTAGTAACGTCCCAACTGTATAAAATCACAGTAACCAACAATGTACTGTATAAGATCACAGTAACCAACAATGTACTGTAGATAATCACAGTAACCAACAATGTACTGTAGATATTCACAGTAACCATCAATGTACTATCGATAATCACAGTAACCATCAATGTACTGTAGATAATCACAGTAACCATCAATGTACTGTCGATAATCACAGTAACCATCAATGTACTGTAGAACATCACAGTAACCTACAATGTACTGTAGATAATCACAGTAACCATCAATGTACTGTAGAACATCACAGTAACCTACAATGTACTGTAGATAATCACAGTAACCATCAATGTACTGTAGAACATCACAGTAACCTACAATGTACTGTAGATAATCACAGTAACCATCAACGTACTGTAGATATTCACAGTAACCAACAATGTACTGTAGATAATCACAGTAACCATCAATGTACTGTAGATATTCACAGTAACCAACAATGTACTCCAAATAATCACAGTAACCAACAATGTACTGTAGATATTCACAGTAACCAACAATGTACTGTAGATATTCACAGTAACCAACAATGTAATGTAGATAATCACAGTAACCAACAATGTACTGTAGAAGATCACAGTAACCAAAAAAGAAAGGACCAACCGAAAAACCCCATTTATAGCTAAAATAAACCAACATATGTTTCTTAATATATATCATCTTGATGCAGTGTAATTACTAGTTTGGCTAGATATTTTATATACTTAGTAGATACGTATTATTTGTAAGACCCTATGTCTTTGCAAACCGGACAAACTACAAATGTGGTGCTGATTTATACAAAGAATGTGTCTTTGCACCTTAAAAACACAACACAGAGGAATAAAAATAGAAAAAAGTAAGGTAATAATCATTATTTGTATTCCTTATTATCAGGGTGTACCAAGAAGTCAGTCAAGTCGCTTCAGTTGATTCAAAATGCTGCAGCTCGTGTACTAACCAGAGTTAGGAAAAGGGACCACATTACTCCTGTTCTGGCTGCCTTACACTGGCTCCCTATAGAACACAGGATAGAATTTAAAATTCTTCTTCTCGCCTACAAAGCCCTTAATGGGCAGGCGCCATCTTACCTTAAAGAACTCATTATACCCTACTGTCCTACTAGGGCATTGCGTTCCAAGAATGCAGGGTTGTTGGTTGTTCCTAGAGTCTCTAAAAGTACAATGGGAGCCAGAGCCTTTTCTTATCAAGCTCCACTTTTGTGGAATCAGCTTCCAGTTTGTGTTCAGGCGGCAGACACCATATCCGTTTTTAAGAGTGCGCTTAAGACCTTCCTTTTTGATAAAGCTTATAGTTAGGGCTGATTAGATTCAGCCCCTAGTTTTGCTGATATAGGCTTAGTTTGTCGGGGGACATCTTACTTCTTCCTTCTCTCTGTCTATACCTGTGTACTCTCATGTTCCGATTAACCCAGCTTCCCCAAATTTCTTTCTTTTTGGTGTCTATATACGCCGGGATCCGGAGTCATGGGTGATCCTGCGGTCCTGTGTCATGGATCGTGAGTCCTGGATCTTGAGTCGTGGCCGTGGTCCTGGATCATAAGTCCTGGATGGATATCCTCGTGGATTCATCTTCCTATTATACACACATGCATTTCCAAACATTTGGACTACCTATGTTGCAAATGTATTATCTTTTCAATTTACACACGGCATCTATTGCACGTCTGTCCGTCCTGGGAGAGGGATCCCTCCTCTGTTGCTCTCCCTGAGGTTTCTCCCATTTTTCCCTTTAAACTGTGGGTTTTCTCTGGAAGTTTTTCCTTGTACGATGTGAGGGTCTAAGGACAGAGGGTGTCGTATTGTCATACTGATATTCTGTACAAACTGTGAAGTCCACTGAGACAAATGTAACATTTGTGATATTGGGCTATATAAATAAACATTGATTGATTGATTGAAAAGTAGACGAGAATACCTCAAAGAAACATGGCATCAACTTAACACTTAGGTGTTAACTAGTGATGTTACGTATTGCGCCGAGGCTTTGGAGCGTGTGTCGAGTAATCCCTGAAGCTTTTTGTGAAGCATGTATCAAGGCTTGTATCGTTTTGGGCCAGTGACTTCATCGATGACAAACAAAGCCTCGCTGCCTGTCGATACCACGTGACTGCTTCAGGAAGCGATTCAGATCGGTTGAACCGTTGAACCACAACGCTCATAATACCCATGGATGTATAATAAGAACCATATTACCCCTCCTGTACCCGGGCCCGCTGGTGACACGATGGAATTAAAAGAGATCAGAACGTCACTTATATAGAGGTCGGAACATGTCATAAGTATAAATAGATACAAGCATAAATAAATGTAGGAATAAAAACATGAATAAATACAGGAATAAATATCTTAGTGTTTTCAGGGAGATTCAGCGTGTGTGCTGTGGCTCAGCTGGAAAGCAGTTGACTCACGACCGTAGGGTCCCTGGTTCAACGACTCGTCAATACGTCTTTTTTGTTGTTTATAAAAGCTACAGTTAAATGAGATAATGTAGCCTAGTTAATAAATGTATTCTTTGATATGGTTTAGCCTTTCTCAGGTTACAACATGGTTAAGTTTATGAATATTACTAAGGAATACAAATCCCTCTTCGCAATGTCAGCCTCCTTAGGCTTTTCAATCACAATCAACTGGAATAAAAACAATATTGTTAACATGAACATATGATTTTATGTTCGTTGTTTGAGTTATTCTAAGGCTTTACTCATTGGGAACTCGGTATGAGATAGAGCACACTGTTGAGATGTCCAATCTGCCTGTTTTACACACTTTGACCAACAGGGGGTTTGTGTTCAAATGAAGCCCATGATGAAGATTCATGAGGTTAAACCTTTTGCGAAACAATTGGCTGGAAAGCTTTAAAGCTTCATAAGGCTTCATCTCACCATCACTAGTGTTAACTCAACAAACTGACCTGCTACAATCTTCTTCTTCTTTAGTGTTTATTGGCGGTTGGCAAACCAAATGTTAGGTGCATTACCGCCACCAACTGGACTGGAGTATGGACAAGAGACTATGCAGAAAACAATAAACAAAATAAAACAAACAAAAAACAACAAAAAATAAAATAAATAAAACCAAAACTCTAGATTATTTTTAATTTATCAATTTCTCTAAGAAACGTAATAAGCTCACAATACATATTGCCTGATGTTGACCTGCTACAATGAAAAACCAAGGAACCTATATAGTGGCTTGGCCAAACCAAGTTGAAACCAAGGGATAATTAATAGTAACAGAATACACAAAGGACACTGACAAAACCCAAATTCCCCCTTTAACATGGAAGCAGGTGGTTTGTCCCAATTGGCTCCTTGCAGTATTTAGTCCTCGGCGCTAGGCCACGCCCTTTGCTGAACCAGGAAGTAAACTGCCCCAATGGACATGGTAACTCAAGAGACAAAGAAATGTAATTAATACAAATAATTTTGTGAGTTAATTTATGTAACCCTAGCCAAAGTTTGACAGTCCGACGTCAGGCCGCTTAGTGAAAAAGCAAGTTAAGCTAATTGTACTCTGCAAGCTTATCAAAATGTCTTACACGTGTAAGGTTTGTAAGTTCAGTAGCTACAGGGTCCATTCCTGCATGCATTTGGTTGTTTGTATTCAAAGTGTTTTCACATGTTGTGTATTATCTAAGAATAGTGATAATGGTCTGTCATTTCATGTTGAGTAAGGTTTTCATGTTTATTCACGTCATGACAGTTCTGTCTGTCGTTCATCTCTAGTTAAGTCCCTGTTTTTTGTCTCCTTTTCCATTTCCTGTTTCATTTTCCCTCTTGTTTCTCATTTCAGGCCCTGTTACTTCATCCCTTTGTGTGTTTGCCCGCCATCGTCAGCGTCTGCCCCACCCCTGATTGTTTCCACCTGTTCCCACTCACCTCATGTTTAAATAGTCCTGTCTTCCCCCTGTCCTGTGTCAGTTCATGTTTGTTCTCACATGTGGTCGTGCCAGGCCTCAGCAAAGAGAGGATCGTTTCCAGTCTTGTCAGGTTTTGTTGTTTTGTTAGTTTAAGTTTCATATTCTTTGTGTTTTATCGCCACTGTTTTAAAAATGCAATCTCCATGTGTTTGGATATTAATATCGATTTTTTTATGGATGAAAATATTTATCATTTAGCATAAGAAAATACATGGTCTTGATACCATTCAACAATTAAGAATACATTGTTAAAATGTATTGTTTGCTGTCTCCCTGCAGTTATTGGTGGGCTTTAAAATTGTGTTACGAATTTCTGGTAATCTGTAAATTACCAGCATGACATGAAGTATACTATAATAAATAGTTTTACAATACTGATACTGTATCTTAAAATTATAGCATTAAAGTTTCTATTTTACAATTTAAACACTATTACCGTAAACAAAAATACAATACTTTTTAAATTGCAGTGTTTTATTTTATAGTTAAAATACTATTAGCTTAAAAAAAATACAATGCTTGGAAATTACTGTTTTATTTTACAGCTATAACACTACTGCTGTAACCAAAAAATAAAGTAATTAAATATTACTGTGTTTCATTTTACAGTTAAAACGCTATTACCGTAAACACAAATACAGTACTTGGAAGTTACTGTGTTTTATTTTACACTGTTACTGTAAATAAAAACTTATAAATACTGTGATTACCTTTACAGTATTTAACTGGCAGCAATTGACAAGTTACTTACTGTAATTCATTTTACAGTATTTAACTGGCAGCAATTGACAAGTTACTTACTGTTATTCATTTTACAGTATTTAACTGGCAGCAATTGACAAGTTACTTACTGTTATTCATTGTACAGTATTTAACTGGCAGCAATTGACAAGTTACTTACTGTAATTCATTTTATAGTATTTAACTGGCAGCAATTGACAAGTTACTTACTGTAAAATGAACTACAGTACAGTAAGTAACTTGTCAAGCGTTGCCAGTTAAATACTGTAAAATGAATAACAGTAAGTAACTTGTTAATTGCTGCCAGTTAAATACTGTGAATTTCACGGTACGTTTCTTACAGTGCATCTATCAATATGTGTGTATACCTCCACCATTAAACTGTCAAATTCTGCACATTTCTTATACTATCTACATACATAAGAGTATAATTAATGTGTATAATATTAGTTAAAATAAGTGCTTCAACATATTTAACATTGCAGGACAGCAATATATTAGACGTTAAGTACTTTGTCAGGCTTAATATTTATCTGTAGATAGATACCCCCAAAGCTTTTTTCTTATTTAAAAGAAGACCTTAACCTAAAGTATTCTTTAATGTGTTAATAAAGGTTAATTAGTTTGTCTGTTTTGCTCATCCTCATATTAATATCTTTGTACATCCAGCATTAAACTGTTTTATGTAGAGATCACTTACAGTATCTTCTTAAATTTTTCTATTCTATATTTCTATCATTGAGCTTCTACTTTGTACGGAGCCCCCTAGGGGACATGGAGAAGAAAAAAAATTTAATTGGAAAATAAAATGAGTTTTGCGAGATATTGCAAAACCCCTTTGCGAGATCTCGCAGTACTTTTTCGATATCTCGCAAAACCCCATTGCAGTTTGTAGACGGTCCCTAAGCACCCCTCTCCTTCCTCAAACTGCAGATTGTGACCAATTCTTGATGTTTAGCTCGGATGACGGCGCGTATCGAACTGTACTGATAAAAACGACTCTGTAGCTTGTTGTCTACCTTGCTATGATTGTGAAGTCATGTTGTTTGTATTTTTATAACGTTATGTTCATGTGTTACTGATCCGAGGAAATTCAAATCTGTCAATAACGTTGGGTTACGTATTGTAACCCTTGTTATATTAGTACAGGCGGAGCCCTCTCTACTGGACTCTATGGGTACTACCTTACCCTGCGAGCATTCTCCCACTGAGACTTCTATAGACGTAGCCGGCCTTGGGCGGGCCTACCTGAATGCGCGCGCATCACACCGTATAAAAGGAGGCCTCGCCTCCTGACTATCACCCTACACCTCTCTTCAGCGAGCGGAATAGGACAGACAGTGCCCTGAGTAGAGGGCTCCGCCTGTGCTAATATAACAAGGGTTACAATACGTAACCCAACGTTATATCTCTCACAGGCTCCGCCCTCTACTGGACTCTATGGGTACAGTGGGTGGAGCCCCGATGTATACGCGCACTGTCGGTCCAAAAACAACATTCCAACCTACTGTCCCTGACCGGCTTTTCTGGTCAGCAGCTGCTGCCCCACATTCTCCTTTAACCCGGTTGTGACTGAGGAGAAATCTGGGCTGTGGCTGACAGAGCACACCCTGCTGTGCTTACCTCACAGAAAGTGTGCTAAAAAAACAGTGCCGGGGACCCCCCCCCCCCCCCCCCCCCCCCCTACAAATCCTGTGTTGCCTCAGCAAGCACAGACGAGGAGAAAGAGCCAGACATGTCCAAGAGATAAAACCTTATGAAGGGGCCTGGCGTTGACCAAGACGCCGCTGTGCATATATCCTCCACACTCACACCGTTGAAAAAGGCTGTCGACACAGCCACAGCCCGTGTGGAGTGTGCACGAGCCCCTGTGGGGCAGGCTCTCCCTCCCTGTCCGTAGGCATATGCAATGCACTCGCAGAGCCAGCCTGCCAGGCGTTTCTTGGACAGAACTTTCCCGATCACTCCGCCCCCGAAGCACACGAACAGCTGTTCGGTGAATCTAAGGGCAGCCGTGCGCTCCACATAACATGCTAGCGCACGCAGTTCCCACCATAGGGGAGAAGACTAAAACCCCCTAACTGAATAGCCCTCGACCTGAACACACTCCTTAGGCTCTTGGGCACAAAGGAGGGGTTCGGTCTGACTGTCGCGCCGCTCAGGTCACCCAGAGCGGTTAACTCTGACACTTTTTTTTTTTTTGGCTGACGTTAAGGCAAGAAGCAAAGCTGTCTTCCACAACAGTGCTTTTAGGGAGGAGAGCTCCAGAGGCTCAAATGGTTCTGAGACCAGAGCTTCGAGCACTAGGGGCAGGTCCCACTGCGGGGTGGAGGCGTGCACTACTGGGCGCAGCCTCCTGGACTCCGCCCTGCCTGTTGATATAAGCCACTGTGATGTAGGAGGTCATCCGTCCCAGTGGAGACCCCCTCCGGAGGTGATCCGGGGACCCCCAAAACCGGAGATTGCCCTCCACTGAGGGGGGGATGGTCCCCAGCCGCCGTTTGTGCCTCTTGGGATCCAAACGCAGGCTGGAGAACCACCTTTGCAGGCGGCGCATATGCAGTAACCCCAGCGGGACCACAATGTGAGCAGCCGCCATGAGACTCAAAGTCTGCATGACAGTTAAAGCTGTCACTGTCGCCCCCTGTCACATCCTGTGAACCGCCCGGAGAAGGGACGCACTTCTGCTCTCTGACAGGGTGGCGCGTAGCACGCCTGCTGTCACAATCTTATGAAGGACCCAAATGCAGCACTCGAGAAACCACGGAGTATTGGTAATGTACTTTATTGGTAATAATACCAGAGCAGAGGGATAACGGATGATGTACACGCAAACGAACCAGAGGACAGCGGGCAGAAGGTGAGTCAGGGCTGGGCAGAGGGTCAGGGAGCAGGCGAGGCGGTCCGCGTAGGTACAGGCAGGGTCAGACAGCAGGCAAGGCAGGATAGTCCAAGGACAGGCAGGATCAGGTATCAGGCAGGTCGGGGACAGGCACGGTCGGAACCGGGTAGGCAATCTGATGACAAACACGTGAAAGACTAGCATCGGGTGTGTGTCTGGTGAGGGTTTAAATACTGGCAGTGAAGCTAATGGGTGCAGAAGAGAAAGAGAGTGAGCAAAAACGTGGGTGTGGTTAACAGGTGAGACAGGTGAATGGAAAACTACTGGTGAAAGATGGAGCAGAGTGTGACAGAACCCCCCCCCCCCTAATGGACGGCTCCTGACGTCCCTAAACGCTAATCTACAGAGGAGGGTGGGAGGTAGGGTTAGTACTCATCTGAAAAAGTTATTTCGGCCTCCTTCTCCTGCCCCCTGTGGGAATTGGCGTCCTCATCAGAAGCAGGCCCCTCGCTGTCCTCCTCGGAAGACAGTATGTGTAGAGACACTCCCTGTGTCTCTGCCCGTCGATGTGATGACCTTAGAAGTTTGCTCGGGATTGCGCTGATGGAACTCTCTGATGAGCCGGGGTTCCAACACATGACGAGCTGGAACCCAAGACCTCTCCTCAGGGCCGTAACCCTCCCAGTCTACCAGGTACTGGATTACTCTCCCTCTGCGACGGGAACGAAGCAGTCGATGAAAGGTGTATGTAGGTCCGCCGCCAATCATCCGGGGGGGTAGTGGAGGAGGGACCGCAGGAACCAGTGCACTCTCTCGGACAGGTTTGATCCTGGAAACGTGAAAGGTGGGATGGACCCGCAGAGTCCGAGGCAGTCTTAGCCTTACTGCTGCGGGATTGATTATCCTTATAATCTCAAAAGGTCCAATGAACCTCGGTGCAAGCTTTTTGGACTCCACCCGTAAAGGAATATCCTGGGCGGACAGCCATACCTTTTGGCCCACCTGGTAGACGGCGGTTGGCAGAGGAGGCGTACCGGGTGGCCGAACGAACAAGAGTTATCCGGGCTTGATTCCAGGTCTGACGACAGCGACGGATGAAAGCCTGGACGGACGGACAGGTAACCTCCCTCCCCAGGGCCGGAAACAGAGCGGGTTGGAACCCGTATGCACACTGAAATGGGGACAACTTGGTGGCCGAACTGATCAGCGTGTTGTGGGCGTACTCGACCCAGAGCAGTTGTTTAGCCCAGGCCGCTGGGTGCTTTGAGGCTATACAGCGTAAATCCGTCTCCATCTCCTGGTTCTTCCTTTCAGTCTGACCGTTGGATTGAGGATGGAAACCCGATGACAGACTGACTGTGGCCCCAATGAGCGTGCAGAATTCCCTCCAGAACACTGAGGTAAATTGGGGACCACGATCGGAAACCACATCGGTAGGTAGCCCATGGAGCCGGAACACATGGAACAGGACCAGCTCCGCCGTCTTTTTAGCTGAGGGGAGCTTGGGAATCGGCACAAAATGAGCCATCTTACTGAACCGGTCTACCACCGTCAAGATGGCAGTGTGCCCGTTGGACGGTGGAAGACCAGTAACAAAGTCCAGAGAAATGTGGGACCAGGGGCGATGAGGGATAGGCAGAGGTTGTAGGAAACCAGCAGGAGCTTGGTGAGAAGACTTCTGTTGATTGCACACAGGGCAGGCATTAACAAATTCCCTGGTGTCCTCCTTAAGTGTTGCCCACCAAAACCTTTGCTGGACAACCTCCCGGGTACGTTGGATACCAGGATGGCAGGTGAGTCTGGAGTTGTGGGCCCACTGAAAAACATCAGACCTCAACATCTGCGGAACGAACAGGCGGTTCGGAGGACAGGCACTGGGTCCCGGCTGGTCCTCCAGGGTGGCCTTGACCCTCTCCTCCGCTGCCCAGGTGAGGGCGGCGACGAGCTGAGGAGTCGGAAGGATGGTGTCCGAGCCTCTGGGAATGTTCCCTCCCTCACCAAACTGACGAGACAGTCAGCCTTAATGTTCCGAGAACCAGGGCGGTAGGAGAGGGAGAAATTGAACCGAGTGAAAAAGAGGGCCCATCTCCCCGTCGGGAATTCAGTCTGCGGGCCGACCGGATGTATTCCAAATTCTTGTGGTCGGTCCACACCAGGAAAGGTTGACTGGTCCCCTCGAGCCAGTGACGCCACTCCTCCAGAGCCAACTTCATTGCTAGCAGCTCCCGGTTTCCTACATCAGAGGTTCCCAAACTTTTTGTGCCCAAGGCACACCAAAGGACAAGTAAAAATCTCAAGGCACACCTATTGTGCAAAATAGCCCTTATAACACGTGTTATCACTCATAACATGTAAAATATCTGTAAATGTGCATAATTATTTACTAATGCCAAATAAAATGTGACAAAGACAACTATATTACTCATGAAATATTTATTAACGAAATATTTCAGAAATTCATTTGAAACTTTATCAAATTAGGCTTCATCAAAGCAGCAACACACTCATTTAAACCAGACAGGTCACAAAATAAAAAATGAGGCAAAGGAAACTCAGCAGAAATTCAGCACAGAGAACTGTCAATGCAAGGAAGATGCATTGTCTAGACCCTCCAGAAAAACGCAATTCTGCGATCGCAGAATTTACCGCATAATCAGCAAAATGGCGCAGATTTTTAAAAGGCCGCATATTTATCAAAAGGCCGCATAATCCCCGCATTTTTCCACACAAAGTTGAGGGAAAAAAAAGTTACGTGACGTCATCAGCTCGCGCATCACAGAATGTAAACAACACTGTATAGAGTGAACGTGTGGAGCTCACACGATAGAGAAAACACCAAGATGAAAAAATCTAATCCATCTCATTTACCGACGAACATTTCTACTAAAGACCGGGCAAAAAGTCGGGGGAAACTATTCTGCACCCCTTGCAACTGTATGTTGGAGCCGTAGACTGTATATTGGTTGGAGCATAAGAGAAAATCGACGGTGAGCATCAACCTCCAAAACCCTTTCGAGGGCTACAAGAAACGAATTGAGTAGCCTACAAGATTGAAGCTGGTCAGATAACGAACGAGTAAATGAAAACAGAATGAGGCGGAGAAGTGTGTGTGTGTGTGTGGGGGGGGGTGTGTGTGTGTGTGTGAGATTAAAATAGCCCAATTGCTTTTACAATGTCACAATCTTATGAAGGACCCAAATGCAGCACTCGAGAAACCCCGGAGTATTGGTAATGTACTTTATTGGTAATAATACCAGAGCAGAGGGATACCGGATGATGTACAGTCAAACGAACCAGAGGACAGCGGGCAGAAGGTGAGTCAGGGCCGGGCAGAGGGTCAGGGAGCAGGCGAGGCGGTCAGCATAGGTACAGGCAGGGTCAGACAGCAGGCAAGGCAGGATAGTCCAAGGACAGGCGGGATCAAGCAGAGCAGGCAGGTCGGGGACAGGCAGGGTCGGAACCGGGTAGGCAATCTGATATCAAACGCGTGAAAGACTAGCATAAGGCAAAGTACGATCTGGCAACGGGTATGTGAGCAAAAACGTGGGTGTGGTGAACAGGTGAGACAGGTGAATGGAAAACTACTGGTGAAAGATGGAGCAGACTGTGACACCTGCATCGAGCACCACTCCCAACTACAACGCCTGTTGGTGAGGTATGGGGGTGCTCTTTTTTCAATTGATCGCAAAGCCTAATTTGGTTAGGTGTGTGATCAATTGTGCTGTGCAAAACATTGCCTGTTCCCGGGACCCAGCCATGACTATGAGGTCGTCTAGTAAAAGAAAACTCTCATGCCGTGGGCGCGCAGCGGTTGAAGCGCTGTGGCTACACATTTGCTGAATGTGTGTGGGGATAGGGAATAGCCGAACGGCAGCCAGTTGAACTCGTAGGCTATCCCCTGGAAGGCAAAACACAGACACTTTCTGTGCTCTGGAGCAATTTCTACATGAATGTATGGCTCTTTCAGGCTGATGGTGGTGAACCAATCGCCCGAGTAACTGTTTCATAGTTAACATGCGGAATTTCCTTCAAGAAATGTGGCGATTCAGGACGCGGAGATCTAGAAAAGGTCTGAATTCCCCTGTCTTCCTGAGAACCAGGGAGTACATGGAATAAAGACCATTTTCTCTGTGCTGAAGGTGCACAACAGACACAGCCTGTTTCTGCACCAGAGCCTGAATCTCTGCTGAGAGGAAACACATCTCCTCCCGGGAGGACAGATTTACCTCTTGCATGCCCATAAAAAGAGGTGGGTGTGGGACACCCATAAGACAGTGGTCCATGTGATACAGTGGTACAGTGTATAGACATGTGGTACAGTGGGACGCTGCAAAACTGGAGTGAATAGCCCCGTTTCAGCGTCCTGTCCCTCCACCTTAGCACACAGCTGAGTTTCCATTCCCCAGAACATTGTGTTAATGGACAAGCCCTCAGCTGTGGAGCCGCAGCTATGAAGCTGTGATACTCTCTGGTGACCCGTTCTGCCGCAAAACTCCCCGCGAAGGGAAGATTTGCCCATGGAGGATTGACACAGAAAGGGCCGATTATTTACTGAGGACCCTGAACGCACCGCCCCGTGCTCTTGTGTGAGTGCGTGCTCCGCCCTAATGAAGCCTTTACCACCACGGTAAACTGCATTGGAGTCTTTGATCTAGGCGTAGTGTGTTCTCTGACAGTAATACTCCGGCCATAATTTCCCTGTACCCGCAGAGTGCTCTCCTTGAGAAACATAATTTGCTTCAGATATAACTCATAACAAATAAAGTATAAAAAGATAAGTAATAAAAAGATAAAACACTGGCATGTAATTTACGTTAGAATAAATAGAATGGTTTCGAATAATAGATGAGAGTAAAATCTACGTCACATTACAGCCCCGCCCACTTTTAGGGAAACCAACGCTGTCATTTGAATGGCGTTCAAGCCACGGAGATCTTCTTTTACTGTCCTTTCTTCTTAGAGGAAGTACAGAAACACGTACTGTAACTGTGGATTTGTTTTAATGTTTGAGGTGCAATAAACGACACAGCAGCTTTTTGGCATGTTAAAACTATTATTTTCTGCCTCGCTCATGAGACAACCCAGTCTCATGGCATTTCGTGTTCACCAACACGATTTTTAATCTATTGATTCGTGTTCACCAACACGATTTTCCCCTTTTATTCGTGTTGCACAGCACGATTTTAAAAGCAATGTATTTCTATTGATAATCTCACGGGATTACGTGTTATAGGAAGACCGGAAGCTGTGTGGTTCATGAAAACATGTTCTTACTCAATAGAAAGCCACAATTATTGCTTTTATTTGATATCACCAGAATGCGTGACTCCACCACGACTCCTTAACACCGCATTGCGTGGTGGAGTCACGACATTTGTTACATTTACGTGTCGGCACCACGCAAACAACGCCAATGTAAAGTGAATGAGGCTCCTTTGTCGTGCACACACGCATTTCTACAACGTCCTGCAGTGAGCTTTTTATTCTATAAAACGTTTTTAAAATCTACTTTATAGCTTGTAGTAACTCACGGGAGGCTTGTTTTATTTTATTTGTATTCATAATAATTTTTATTTTTCGTCAGAATGTATTATGGTGCATTATTTACCAAATTTGTGTTCTCAAAAAACAGTGCATTGTGTGTAATACAACTGTGATTTTTATTAAATTAGTTATTTTTTAAGGAAGGCCAGAGCTTCAGCTGTGTCAAATAGATTGTTCCCTTTAGTTTACGTTATTATAATTCCTATTTGATCAATAAAGGGGTATTGTAGGCCAATATTAGTCATTTAAAAAATATATAATGATGATAATGATGGTGAAAACCACTCCCCCCACATCGGAATGACGATGGCTACTGACTGTATTTTAAATGCTTTTTGTTTAATAGTAATAATAATCCTTTTTATTATAACAACAATAAACCAGAAGAAGATTCCGTCGTTACCACGGCAACGTTACGTCGCGCTTGACGACAACGTGACGTAGCCACGTTACATTACCCACAATCACCTCTCACTTTCATTAATTTCATCTGACAACGGACTACAGTAAGTATCAAAAATCAAGGGGAGTTTATTTCTTTAAAACACGAAATAATATTGCTTTTATTTATTCCACTGTAGCACAGTCTCTATAGCGTTTCATTCCTGGATATTAGGTTGAGTTTTGTAGTGTGTTTAGCTTTTACAATAGGCTACGCGCAACCTACTGTAGCGGCCACGTCCAGCTACCAGCCACTAGCGGCCTCCGGCCTTCCGGTCAAAGTTTTTAGCTGGATAGCATTTATAGTTTATACAGCTACATGACATTAGCTGTCCCCGGCACAGTTGGATAGCGTGCTAGAAAAATATGTTTAAATGCATGTATTTGCACATGTGTTGTAAAGACAGTGTTCAACACAGAGTTTTAATAGTGGCTAAAGGGCATCGGTGATGGAGTGGAACAGAAATGTGGAACTGGAGTTTTTCCAGAGGATTTGACTGGCCAGTGGGGACCACCCAATGTCCCACTCTGAATCAGAAATACTTAATTGATCTCCGGGGGAAATTGGGATTTTTACATTGTAGAATTTAAATATATAGTACAAGATATACGAAAAACAAGTATGTAAAAATATGTGCATAATATAACAATATGCAGTGTTTCCCCTAGGTTTACTGCTTTGGGGGGGTGCTGGCTGAGGTGAGATAGTATCTGTGGATTATTGTTATTGATTAATGCATCAGTGTTTTGGTCAAAAACACTAAACTCACAACTTAAAATGAAAGCATTTAATTTATTTAATAAAAGAACACATGTTCAATGTGAAAAGTGACAGTAGATATAGATTAGTTGCAATTTGGTGCTATATATACAGTGGGGCAAAAAAGTATTTAGTCAGCCACCAATTATGCAGGTGTCCTCAATCAGTGTGGGCACAAGCAGAGGAGGATCATTAAAGGGCCCTACGCACCATAGGAGAACTCCAAGCAGGGGTCGTCACAGAGGGGCGCTGCGCCCCAACAACGGAGCCCCGCGCTCCCCCTGAAATTCAAGGTGTTTAAAAACACTTTTTTATAAAAATGTTTTAATTTCCACAGTGGGGCAAAAAAGTATTTAGTCAGCCACCAATTGTGCATGTTCTCCCACTTAAAAAGATGAAAGAGGCCTGTAATTTTCATCCTAGGTATACCTCAACTATGAGAGACAAAATGAGAAAAAAAAATCCAGAAAATCCCATTGTCTGATTTTTAAAGAATTTATTTGCAAATCATGGTGGAAAATAAGTATTTGGTCAATAACAAAAGTTAATCTCGATACTTTGTTATATACCCTTTGTTGGCAATGACAGAAGTCAAACGTTTTCTGTAAGTCTTCACAAGGTTTTCACACACTGTTGCTGGTATTTTGGCCCATTCCTCCATGCAGATCTCCTCTAGAGCAGTGATGTTTTGGGGCTGTTGTTGGGCAACACGGACTTTCAACTCCCTCCAAAGAATTTCTATGGGGTTGAGATCTGGAGACTGACTAGGCCACTCCAGGACCTTGAAATGCTTATTACGAAGACACTCCTTCGTTGCCCGGGCGGTGTGTTTGGGATCATTGTCATGCTGAAAGACCCAGCCACGTTTCATCTTCAATGCCCTTGCTGATGGAAGGAGGTTGTCACTCAAAATCTCACGATACATGGCCCCACTCATTCTTTCCTTTACACGGATCAGTCGTCCTGGTCTCTTTGCAGAAAAACAGCCCCAAAGCAAGATGTTTCCACCCCCATGTTTCACAGTAGGTATGGTGTTCTTTGGATGCAACTCAGCATTCTTTCTCCTCCAAACACGTCTAGTTGAGTTTTTACCAAAAAGTTATATTTTGGTTTCATCTGACCATATGACATTCTCCCAATCCTCTTCTGAATCATCTAAATTCTCTCTAGCAAACTTCAGACGGGCCTTGACATGTACTGGCTTAAGAAGCGGGACACGTCTGGCACTCCAGGATTTGAGTCCCTGGCGGCGTAGTGTGTTACTGATGGTAGCCTTTGTTACTTTGGTCCCAGCTCTCTGCAGGTCATTGACTAGGTCCCCCCGTGTGGTTCTGGGATCTTTGCTCTCCGTTCTTGTGATCATTTTGACCCCACGGGGTGAGATTTTGCGTGGAGCCCCAGATTGAGGGAGATTATCAGTGGTCCTGTATGTCTTCCATTTTCTAATAATTGCTCCCACAGTGATTTCTTCACACCAAGCTGCTTACCTATTGCAGATTCAGTCTTCCCAGCCTGGTGCAGGTCTACAATTTTTGTTTCTGGTGTCCTTTGACAGCTCTTTGGTCTTGGCCATAGTGGAGTTTGGAGTGTGACTGTTTGAGGTTGTGGACAGGTGTCTTTTATACTGATAACAAGTTCAAACAGGTGCCATTAATACAGTTAACAAGTGGAGGACAGAGGAGGCTCTTAAAGAAGAAGTTACAGGTCTGTGAGAGCCAGAAATCTTGTTTGTTTGTAGGTGACCAAATACTTATTTTCCACCATAATTTGCAAATAAATTCTTTAAAAATCAGACAATGGGATTTTCTGGATTTATTTTTCTCATTTTGTCTCTCATAGTTGAGGTATACCTAGGATGAAAATTACAGGCCTCTTTCATCTTTTTAAGTGGGAGAACATGCACAATTGGTGGCTGACTAAATACTTTTTTGCCCCACTGTGGAAATTAAAACATTTTTATAAAAAAGTGTTTTTAAACACCTTGAATTTCAGGGGGAGCGCGGGGCTCCGTTGTTGGGGCGCAGCGCCCCTCTGTGACGACCCCTGCTTGGAGGTCTCCTATGGTGCGTAGGGCCCTTTAATGATCCTCCTCTGCTTGTGCCCACACTGATTGAGGACACCTGACGCACTGATTGAGGACACTTGACAGCTCGCACCGGAGGATTAAAAGGCCTGAGCCAGAGCCTCGAGGTCTCTCCCCGCCAGAGGACTGGACCTCGGAGAGCAGCGGCGCTTATTCTTATTTTGCCTTGCCTTATGTTTGTTTTTTGGCCACGTTACGTTTTGCCAAATAAATACCTTTTTATATACATATTCTTGTCCTTCCCACGCTTTTTGTTATGGCCAAGAGCCAGGCCATGACACCCTCCTAGACAATGGTAGGGGAAACACTGATATGCACAGTATAAATGCATAATGTGTGCTAGAGTAATGCTCAGATTAATTATTATTGCATAATATGCACAGATTAATTATTATTACATAGAGTATTGCACAGATGTTACTGTTATTCTAAATAATCCTATTTATTTTTCCTGTTTTACAGCTTCATTACAACGCTTACTATCACCAACACACACATATCCACACACACACACATATAAAACCAACGGCTCTTTTAAGAGCCACTCTCTCTCTCACTGTCTTTCTTTCTATCACTCTCTCTCATTTAATCTCTTTCAATCACTCTCTCACTTTCTCTTTTAATCACTCTCACTCCTACAAATGGCTGGAGGGTCACAAAAAAAGACCTGCCCAAACTGTAGAGAAAATATTTACTGTGGAAATAAAATCTGCCCACTATGTGAACATCCACAGCCAAACAATGTGAGACTCAAAAAGAAAATGGACAAATTCCAAAGCCAGCAGAAGCAGTGGTTGTCATCCATGACTAAAAACAGAATCAAGTCCCACGTTCTTGATGACGCCGCCCTTCTGGTATGTAGTTTACAGAATTATCTCATTCACCAAAAGTGTGAAAAGTAGTTGTATTACTTTGACAGAGGATTATAAATGAACTGGTATTGCTTCACATCCACAGTATTAATTGTATCATTAATGAGAATATAATTCATGATTAATGATTTTCAAACAGAATTAACTATTATGTGTAGGAAGTTTAGGAAGTGTCTCATAAGTTAAAAATCCCAAATCTATCCAACAAAACATTATGAACAAATCATTGTTTTTATTATGATGCCAGGATATTAGGATAAATTCAAATGTAAACAACAGTTTTGTGTATTTATCTAATTGATCTCTCTACCTCTCAACAATTATTTTCCCAGCTGGAGAAGTTGCATGCCCTTGGCTTGAAGCCCCTGCTGCTGCTGGCGTATCCCCCTACCAAAAGGGTGCCACGGACATCTAAAATGAAGGTTTTGATGCCCATGCATGCCCAGCTTAGCCCATCAGCCAGGACATGCATCGACAATGTGGAGGCCATTTTCAAGCTGATGGCTGCAGGTGAGATTGCATTTATTTAATAACCATCTGCACGAGTCACTCATGCATATATTGACTATCTGTTATACAATGTGTGGTGTTGATTTGTCCTGTTTATTTCAAAGCAACAAAGAGAGTAATTTTAAAGAGCTGGGGTCTCATTTATAACTGTTATGTATGCACAAAACAGGGCTTGAAAGAGGTGTATGCCACTTCCCATGCAAAAGTTGTAATCTATATATTTTTTTTAATTGACAGAATATTATGATGACAGGGGAAATTGTCTATGCAGATGGTGAGGTGGTGAATTGAAGCCAGATTGTAGATATACATGTTATAAGCATCATTATACATATAATAAAGCCTATGAGTCCTAATTATATTGCAGGCCAAAACTTAAATAAATACATTTTGTTCACTTATCAAACTTCCATTTTCCAATGATAACCCAGTGTGTCAATACAATTGACTTTTGCAAATATTGAAGCGATCAGTTTGATTGCTGTAAACATTTAATTACTGTATGATACTCATGATGCTGCATGGTGGACCACTGGCACTGCTAGGACCCCCTGCATGTAAGAATTAAGAGGGGACAAGTGTTCTGGGACATCTTCCACCACAATCAGTCACAGTCACACAGTCAGAAAAAAAATGTGTTTCTTCTTCAAATAAATTGCGCTGAGCAGTGGCTCTGTGGACAACCCTCAGCTTCTCTGGCTTCTCTGCCCTGATGCTAAGCAGATACCTGTGGGTGACATCATACTCAATCAATCTTTTTTTTTACAGTTTAGCTTGATTAGGGTTGCCTTTGTTTGCATGTTTTTCACATTGGCCTAATTTCATATTTTATAATGTATGTTTGTGTATTCCATGTTCCTGTTTTCAAACATTCAATGTTCAAAGGTGTTATTGTCATATGCACCGCTACAGCGTAGTTGTTGGAAATGACAATCTTAACTCCCAGGCTCCTCCAACAATACAGCATACAAATAGTAAAAGAAGAAATAAAATAGTGCAAGAAGAAACTAGTCCAACAACGTAGGTGCAAAACTAACATGCAGGAATAAGTCAAATATATACTTATAAAATAGAATAAGATAAGACAGAAAGTAAAATGAAATACTAATATGGGGAGGCATGAATGAAAAGGTTGTATAAACAGATGTGGATATGTATAATAAATGTATTATATATGAACAGATAACTAACCAATGCAACATTATGGTATTACAGGACTGTCTCAGAAAATTAGAATATTGTGATAAAGTTCTTTATTTTCTGTAATGCAATTAAAAAAACAAAAATGTCATACATTCTGGATTCATTACAAATCAACTGAAATATTGCAAGCCTTTTATTATTTTAATATTGCTGATTATGGCATACAGCTTAAGAAAACTCAAATATCCTATCTCTAAATATTAGAATATCATGAAAAAGTATACTAGTAGGGTGTTCAACGAATCACTTGAATCGTCTAATTAACTCGAAACACCTGCAAGGGTTTCCTGAGCCTTGAAAAACACTCAGCTTGGTTCAGTAAACTAAATCACAAGTATGGGGAAGACTGCTGATCTGACTGCTGTCCAGAGGACCGTCATTGACACCCTCCATCAGGAGGGTAAGACACAAAAAGAAATTTCTCAAAGAGCAAGCTGTTCACAGAGTGCAGTTTCAAAGCACATCCACAAAAAGTCTGTTGGAAGGGGGAAATGTGGCAGGAAACGCTGCACAACCAAGAGAGATGACCGCAGCCTTAACAGCATTGTGAAGAAGAGTCGCTTCCAGAATTTGGGGGAGCTTCAAAGACAGTGGACTGAAGCTGGAGTCCAGGTATCAAAAGTCACTGTTCACAGACGTGTCCGGGAAATGGGCTACAATAGCCGTATTCCCATGGTCAAGCCACTTCTGAACTCAAGACAACGGAAGAGGCGTCTGACTTGGGCTAAGGAAAAGAAGCACTGGACAGTTGCACAGTGGTCCAAAGTCCTCTTTTCAGACGAAAGCAAGTTTTGTATTTCATTTGGAAGTCAAGGCGCCAGAGTCTGGAGAAAGGCTGGAGAGGAGCAAAATCCAAGTTGCTTGAAATCCAGTGTGAAGTTCCCACAGTCAGCGATGGTTTGGGGAGCCATGTCAGCTGCTGGTGTTGGTCCACTGTGTTTCATCAAGCCCAGAGTAAATGCAGCTGTGTACCAAGAGATTTTAGAGCACTACATGCTTCCGTCTGCTGAAAAGCTCTATGGAGATGAGGAATTCATTTTCCAGCATGATCTGGCACCTGCCCACAGTGCCAAAACCACCAGTAACTGGTGTACTGACCATGGCATTACTGTCCTCGATTGGCCTGCAAATTCCCCTGACCTGAACCCCATAGAGAATATGTGGGGTATTGTGAAGAAGAAGCTGAAAGACACCAGACCCAACAATGCTAATGAGCTAAAGGCCGCTATTGAAGCATCCTGGGCATCCATAACACCTCAGCAATGCCACAGGCTGATTGCCTCCATGCCACGCCGCATTGATGCAGTAATCCGTGCAAAAGGATTCCCAACCAAGTACTGAGTGCATTAATGGACATTTTCAAATGTTTGATTGTGTTTTGCTGTTATAAATCTTTTTTTTTTATTTGGTCTGAGGAACTATTCTAATTTTTTGAGATGGGATTTTTGAGTTTTCTTAAGCTGTATGCCATAATCAGCAATATTAAAATAATAAAAGGCTTGCAATATTTCAGTTGATTTGTAATGAATCCAGAATGTATGACATTTTTGTTTTTTTAATTGCATTACAGAAAATAAAGAACTTTATCACAATATTCTAATTTTCTGAGACAGTCCTGTATACATAATAAATAAATATGTGGGCTTTTAAACAGATTTGTACTACAAACCCTTTGTAGGTTGGACAAGACTCAACCCAGACCAAGAGGAGAACCCTGACACACCAACACCACCCCAAAACTCACCCAACCAACTGCCCGATGGAAGCTACATCTTAAATTTGGTGCCATGTGATCCATCACCCATCACCCATAGACAGCAACCACAGGAAACAGCAGATCCACCACCACACCAGGCTCCCAGCACCCACCCACCGCCAAACCAGGCTCCCAGCATCCACCCACCACCACACCAGGCTCCCAGCACCCACCCACCACCAAACCAGGTCCAAATTATGCTGGAACCATCACACCAAATCCCACCAATGCGGCAGCCACGTAAAAGAACCAAAACAATGAAAGGTATGTTTAGCTTATATTCTACTCACATTTAAATGCCACACAAGCATCAGTAAGTTAATGTTGCGATTTTTGTAGACGTTCCAAACATTGATTTATTAAAGGCCGGACTCATATTTGCCTTCAAATGTTATGCATGGATGCTATATTTATGTTTCGCACACATGCACATTTTGGAGTAAAAACAAAGACACAACAGAGTAACCTGTATGTATGTTGTCTGATAAGCTGAAGTCACATTCCTTAAAACCTTTCTATACTTTATAATTTAATAGAAAGCTTGCACATCATTGCTTAAAGTAATATACTGCTACAGAGCCCAAGTCCCAGTGTAATGAATATAAGACTAAAACATATCCACTCAGTAGCAATGTAAGATGTAATAAGTCCATTAGCACACACAGCAACATCCCGAAGGAATGGCAGAGAAGCTAAGATTTTGAATAAAACCATGTGTAGACTCTTAAACTTCTGTGATTTCTCAGTAGCAAACACTAAATGTGCTTATGTCACACAGTGGAAATGTTTGCATTCTGAGTCGAGCCCTATACAAAACGTATTTTACCTTAATAATGTTTTCCATACAATTACAGATTGCTCTCACAACCATCTCGAGGTGTTCCCTGTCCGCAAAATAATAAAGACAAGGAACCGAAAGCTAGGATAATGATTATCTTGATGACAGTGTTTGCTGTTGCATAACTTTTCTGAATTTGTATAGCAATTACTTTATCTTACCTTGAAGGAATGCTGTTGTCCAATTCACAATATTAAGCTATTTGTGTAAACATTCTGTAAATCCCTCTAGTCGGTCAGATGTCTTTTTTCACGACTACATTTTTAAATATATGCAAACTATTTGAACAATACACATATCATAACTACTTGTGAAAGTACAAAGTTCAAAGAGCATACAGATGTACAATGTCTTTGTCTGCCCGCCACAGGGGGGGACGGAGCACCTTTATGACTGGGAGCCCTGCACCATTTGGTATGTTAATTGGCTTTTTTTACAATTACATCTATGTGTGCTGTTAACATTTGTGGTAATTGTTGGCACGCCATTATCTTAGGTGGCATTTGTTAAAGAAAAATGCAAAAAGTTCTGCTGTCTGTACCACCAGCTATACACAAGTTATTTTAAATGTGCAAAGTCCACACTCAACGATACATTGAAACTAGGTAGTTTATTTAATTAAAGCTGTGTCAATATTTGATTACACCACAGAATAAGGGAAAGGGGTTAGTTAATTAGGAGTTGAAGGCAAGAGTCAAAAGGTGAGTTTTGAGAGATTGTTTGAATGATGTGAGAGTGTTGGCGGATCTGACGTGGCTGGAGAGGGAGTGGGGGAGGCTGCTGCCCCAGGTCCGGAGCTTTGTCCTGATGGGCTGCAGTAGGTTAGCTTCAGCTAACATCTGAGGCGACGGGTGGGGGCAAGGTTGTGGAGGGCTTTGAAAGTGAAAAGCAATATTTTAAAGTCAATGCGGTGTTTGATGGGGAGCTCTTGATGGAAGGAATTTACTGTTATTATTATTTTCCCAGCTAACTAAGCTATGCTGAAGTGCCAGTAGATAACTTCTAAATACCAGTACAGGGGCTTCAAAGGTTTTTTACTCGTTTTTTTGTGGTCTTTTTTGGAAAGTGGAAGGCTAGATTACCCATGATCCTCAGCCACCGTTGCCGTGGAAACGGAGCCGGTCCACTCCCAGCTACCTGCATAACCCTAATTTATTTCAGATACCAAACACACTTTTTCCGAAGATTGGTGTCACAAATATCAAAAAAATATATGTGTCGATAACAAAATACATCCATCATAAACTAAACTGGAAACAGCAGTATAATTTGTCTTGTTAACACTTTAAAGTTGAGTTTTTTTTAACCTGTACCGCCTAGTGGTTAAAGCACGTTATTGAATTTTTTTGTTGAATTATATTATATTTGATGAAACATAAAAATATTAAGAGTACATACATAAGGGGAAAGTAGAAGTTCAATCATAGAAATATAGATGAAAATATTAAGAAGATACTGTTGTGATCTCTACAATAAAACAGTTTAGTGCAGGACGTCCAAAGATATTAATAGGAGGATGTGCAAAACAGACAAACTAAATAGGCTTCATTTAAACATTAAAGAATACTTTAAGTTAAGGTCTTCTTTTAAATAAGAAAAAAGCTTTGGGGGTATCTATCTACAGACAAATATTAAGTCTGACAAAGTACTTAACGTCTAATATATTGCATAGTTTGTTTTGGAACTTGACAATCAACTTTCCTGCAATGTTAACTAAGTTGAAGCACTTATTTTAACTTATATTATACATATGTATTATACTCTTATAAGATGTATCTAGATAGTATAAGAAATGTGCAGAATATGACAGTTTAATGGTGGAGGTACATACATATCGATAGATGTCTTGTAATGCACTGTTGAGGAACCTGCGACCCAAGTTTTTAATCTCTGAACTTTTTCATCTCTGACCTTGTCAAGTATTGAACATCCAATAAATGAGGAACAGAGAATTATTAAATATAAAACATAGAATTTGTGTGATTATACTAAATGATTTCCAAATAAACACCACTGCATATTTCCAACTGTTACACATGCTGCTGTAATGAAAAAATGGCCCCGCTTGGGATCAATAAAGTATATCTTATCTTAAGATGATCGATGGCTACTGCCATATTTGCAAAATGTGCCTCCGAACCTTGACAAGTGCAAGTTTCAAGGCTTACCAATGGACAACCGGAGGGGTCACAGACTTAAGACCAGCTGTTAAATAAAGCTCTTCTGACCTTAGCTGTCATGTGGGTATACTAATGCTGCCCATTATGGGCACAAGCAATTTTCACCCATTTATTAATTATATGTTTTAAATGTGATAACACCACTGTGTTTTGTATCCCCTAAACCTCTAGGGGTGTACACAGTTTAATACTGGCAACTTCTTATTATGGGAAATACGAAAACGCCTTTTAAAACTACAATTCCCAGTAGAGACGTGCCATAGAACATGGAAACCTATGTGCGAAACACACAATAGCCAGCATGTGTAGTTCTGGTGACGGGGTGGGGGAGGGGGTGGACCCGTCCGACTCCAGTTTTGGACCATGTGCCGTGGTTCCATTCCATTTCAAAGTGATGTTGGACGCTCGGTGCACTGCCACTCCAACATCTAATCACAGAGCTTGACGACTATCACGGGGTTTGTCCATGAATGGGTTTGTCAAGCAAAGAAGAGAGAATACTTACTTCCGTGTGTAAAATTCTCTAAAGCAACTACTATGAGCTGCTCCGACCCTCGGTCCTGACGGACTCCAAAAGTCCAACATTATACAATCAAACAAATAAATAAACACAAGAATAATTGTGTGTTATTGTTGAGTAAATAACACTGTGTGGTTTAGAAAATAATAAAAAATTAGAAGTACGAGTTGGGAGTGAGAATGTGTTGGTATTTACCCTGCATTATGCACGTTACTAATAAAGAATTATGTTAATGTATGAACTCTATTTACAATGTATTCACATTAATAGTTCATAATCAACGAATGACAAAATGCAGTGACAAGAAATCAACCATTGTATAGCACTTGTTTGAGTAATAAGAGGCAGTTTAATATAAAGGCAAGGCAATTTATTTTCATATACATCAGCAAGTCAACAAGTGCATAGTTTCATATTGTTCTCATATATAGTGTTTTATAATGTCTTTATTTTGTATGGCTTTAAGTGTGTTTTAAATGTGTTTTTTCATTATTATGGCATGCGCCATCGTGTGGATGTGACACGTCGCTTGTGAAAGAGCTCTCCAGTGCCTCTGTGTTGCTTGGCAGAAACCTTTACAGGTCTTCTTCCTCAGACTCAGGGCTAGTGTAGCCATTGTCATCCGACTCCTCAATGTCCTGCTGTAATTGAAGATCATGGCATTCCAAAGCGGCTACACCGCTGTACGCATGTACAGCCTGTTTGTGTTGGCTTTTGAGGAAGTGCCACCTCCGACTGAGGACACTCTTGAGCCCATGAGCAGCATCCTCTGTCAGGTCACCGAAATCTGTCGAGGGATAATCACACAGAAAAAGGGCTCAATGTAAACAAACAGTGACAGTTGCAAATCTCTTTGCATTGTACAATGCTGCATATGTAAAAACACTACAAAATAGGTAAATCCATCTTAAACTGAAGGATGTTACTATATATTGGGTGCCAAATGGGACATGTTGATTAATGTTTGATAGAGCTTAACAATTAGTCAATAGACAGAAAATGATCGATTATGATCTTGATAATGAATAGTTTCAGTAATTTACTATTTCACTTCGGCCTGACACAGTGACAGATGTGTTCTACTTATGTAAGACATGTAATGTGTTGAGGAGTGGATGAAAATATTCAAATGTTAAGATCTCAGACATACTGCTGGTTTTGATGCCCTCCAAAGTCTGTCCTCGTGAGTGCTTCCACTTCTTGCACTTCCTTCAGAAGGAACATGATGTGCTGCGACATCTCTTTCACCAGGATGCTCTGCTCCTCCTCCAAACGTCTGACCAGCATTACCTGGTCAAAGACAGACCTCTTCAACCTGAAGGTGTTGGCTTTAGGTTGAGGAAAGGAATGGAGTAGTGAACAAGGAATTTGTATTCATAAATTATATTATTACAGAATGATTTTCATTTCTGAGACACAAATCTTTGTAGCGATAGCATTGGTTCTCTATAATGTAAACTAATAACAAACATTATATATTTGCAGGTATCACCATTGCTTTTTCTGCCCCACCATAAACTGTCATATTTTGGTATAGACTAAAAAAACAACAAGCCAAACTAGCAATTATCCTACCATTTGCATGCCTCTCCCATGGTAGGATGTAGCCCTCTGTCAGACTGCAAGCCAACTCTTCGTCAATCTGTTCTTCCTGCACTCCTGTGTTGTATTGCACAACATTTTCGCGAAGCTGCTTCTTCAGCTCTCTCATTCTCTTCCTCTTTCTTTGCCTTGCCTGGTTGCTGTCTGCAAAGTGAAACGGAAACAAAACTGTGTCATGGTGCCAGAATGTTTTTGTTGTTTTTTAAGTGTAATTTCAATAACTACGTTTGACAACAAACCATGCTGACGATACAGATCTTGCTTCCTGCGCAAAAGAGTGACGGTGATGTTCTCAATATCCACCCTCAGTCCTTCAGTACACCCTGGTTCGTAGACTCTCTCTAAATAGTTACAAAAAAACAATTGGAGAAGAGATACAATCAGTGACAGTCTCAGTTTCAACATATAGCCAACTTATATTGTGTGTCTAAACTTACAGTAATTAACAGATGTATATATGGAAAGCCTGTGGTATGTCTTACCTGTGACCGCCCATTGCCTGAAATCATACACCCACTGCTGTATGGTCTCCTGATCAAGGTTGTGCTCCTCTTTGAAGTCGCTGAAGCTGGCAGCTTCCACCTTTGCCCTCTCTGTGATCTTTACAAAAAAAAGAAAATGTCAAATCAAAAGCGCCATGCAACACCATAATGCAAAGAACACCTGTTTTCAGTATAAGACCTTCAGAAGAACAGTTGAAATATTCCATGACACCATCTGACTTGCAAGAGGAAGTGTGGATAAGGGAGAACATAATGTATATAGCCATGAGGTTACATTGCAGACATCCTTCATAAATATGTAATGTCAGATGAGAAGACAATTGTAATTTGCCCTTACTTTGACATATCTGTGGGCTAAAACTTGATGAAGGTTGTCCCTCTTCCTTCTGTTCCAACCCATGGCCTGTTGAGTGAGCATGTTCCCTCTTCCTAAAAAAGACACAAATATATCCACAAACAAAAAAGTAAGTATTCACATCAAAAAGGCAATACTGAGTGAGAAACCTGATAGACATGACTAAACCCAATCGTTGAAAGGTTGTTGAACTGGTAATTACAGTAAAGTAATACACCAATAATGTTTTTAAGGAGGGAACTCTCTGTAAAATACTTATCAGGGCTGCCTTATCACACAGTGTGTAGTGTTAATACCAACCTGCTTTTGTCATGTATTTTGTGACCAGAGCTGCCCTGGAGAGAAAGCTGTTCATCTATAATGAATGTTACAATTAATGTTCGGTCACCATCACATAACAATATCACCTACACATCATAGATCTTGAACTGGATGGTTTAAGAGAAAACTTGTGTACTGACTTCCTACAATATGCATGCATTTAGTGTTGCTGAACATATGAGCTGCCTATCTTTCATTTGAACTCAGACATAAAGGATATGCTTTAAACTAATCAACAGGCTTGTCACTGAGATGACACATACATATTTGTACTGCTTTCTATTAAGACTTCTTGTATCCATACAGTTACAATAATGCCATTAATAACATACCTGCTCTACTTCCTCTCCCACTGTGTTTCCTGCTCCGTCCTGACTTCTGCCACCCCATCTCATTTTGCTGTATGGGCTTTAGCATGCATCACGCTAAGAAATGGCCTCATTTCTGTCAATGGCAGAAGCTCTGGTAATCCCTCGGCTATTTTGTTAAGGTATGGCCAGTACCTAAGAAGCAGGAGCAGCATTTTGTGTTTGAGTGTTACAAAGATAAACTTTTAATTGACATGACAACAATATCAATATCATCTAAAATCTCCGCCCATCACTCTCCTCCTCTGCTGCTGAAACCCTGATTCATGCATTCATCACTTCACGACTCGACTACTGCAATAGCATCCTCTATGGCATACCATCCAACCTCCTCAATAAACTCCAACATATCCAGAACTCTGCTGCCCGCCTCCTCACCCACACCCGCTCCCGAGACCACATCACTCCCATCCTCCAGAACCTCCACTGGCTCCCCGTCCGTCAAAGAATCCACTTCAAAGTCCTCCTCATAACTTACAAAGCCCTCAACAACCAGGCCCCCCCCTACCTCACAGACCTGCTGCACCACCACACCCTTTCCCGCTGCCTCCGCTCATCAGAAGCCAACCTCCTATCCATCCCCACCCGCACCAATCACCGGACCTGGGGGGACAGAGCCTTCTCCGTCGCTGCCCCCTCCCTCTGGAACTCACTCCCACAACCCATCAGACTGCACCGACCTCCCCACCTTCAAAAAACTCACAAAAACTCACCTCTTCAATCTGGCTTTTAATGTGTGATTGTTTTTGTATTATTTGAGTTTAACTTTAACTATATATTTATTTGTTGTTCCTTTCTTCTCTTTTCTTTTCTCTTCTCTATTATCTGTAAAGCGTCTTTGAGCACCTGTAAAAGCGCGAACAAATTAAATCTATTATTATTATTATTATTAAAATGACTGCTGAGGCATAGGCCATTTTAAACATTGTTGTGGATGTGCAATATGACAGTGAGGACTACCTGCATGTTACATCCATACAGAAGAAGTCAACATTTGCCTTCTTGGACATCTCTTTTTGGAGAAACATTGGGTATGCGTATATTTCTCCACGGAAGTGGTTCAATCCTCGTAAGAGAAACCGATGTCTGATTAATCAGAAGAAAATCTAGTTGTTAATAACAAACTGACACAGCAAGGCCTGGCTTAAGCACTCATCTCTGTCATCTAGGTGGCTATAACAACAAATATCACTTGGATGCTACAAATGATGGATCAATTCCGCTCCACAATCAAAAGTGTTTAATGCTTCCAATTCTTACAAAGACTTAGACTTGGATTGCTATTAAAACGGAAATAATGAGACCAATGAGACCAGACTCAAGAACCAAACACATATACACACACAGACACACTTACAAATACATACCTGCAAACTGCCACTTGAATCTCTCTCTCTGCCAGCGGTGAATTTGGCAGTACCACAGACGGCACTGTCATTTCCCTATAAAGTCAGTTTATTACACACAAGTTTTGACATATATAAAAAAGAACACCATAGGTGTAACTGCAACTATCATACATAATAAGAAAAAAAACGTACACTTTTCATGTTGCCTCTGACAAGGTCAACAAATGTTGCGACTTCCTCGTCCTTGGCCAGGAACAAGCCCTCATAGATTGGCGGCTCCTCAGTCCTGTCCATGATAAGTTAACATACAAGTCAATAATAAAAATCACAAAACACTACATTACTATGATTTGTTTTAATGTCTGTTACGGCTACTCAAACACAACCCCAAGGGCTACTATTTGTATTAGCGGTGTGTTCTATATCATTTTCATTAATACCTATACCTACCCTTTTGACTTGGAAAAGCGGTAATGCTTGCAGTTTCCATCGCAGCAGACAGCCAACATGTCTGGAGAACATGCTGGACAAACAAAGTGATGGACCTGGCACATATCCTCTTGTTTGTACTGACAGAAGCAAAACTCGAAGAAGCTTCGCTGAAATCTATCAGCACAGATACTACCGGTCTGTATATTGATTTAAAAAAAAAGTGGATTAGTAATTGTTTTGAAAGCAATGCCAACAATTAATGATATGGTATACAGTAATATGATATTGTTTTTTGTATGTTTCCGTGTGATTCAGGCAGATTTACCCGTCCAGCTTGAACAGATCTGTGCTCCAACATTTTCAGAAATGCCTGCCTGGACATGGCTGGTGCTGTCACCTTCATGTGCTCGAATGAGGTGAACACATCATATTTGTAAAGCGTCTGGCAGCTGGTGCTAGCTGGCCAGTACCGATACAAAAGCAGGTCTTTAACCTCAGGACTCCATTCTGCAGAGCAGGGTGGACAGGATTTCCGAGGCAAGCAGACATTATATCGTCCTGTGAACAAATGGACAAAGTAAAGGTATTTCGGTAATCAAACTGTGAGTTTTGCCTTAAAATATTGGATTTTATACATAGATGTGCATATCAGGGTTCTTACACCTTTTCCAAAGTCAATTTCAAGCACCCGTACGAACCCTGATATATGATGTATTAGCTATTTGACATGGCATTTGGGTGTTGTCTGAAAATGACCAGGTGATAAAAATCTTTGCATTGCACAAAGTGGTAAAACTCTGCCGTACAATACTACTTGTACATAAAGAAGGGCTTTCAGAACAACATACCGTTGATGGTGACCACAGAAATATGCTTCCAAGGAGTAACTGTGACGTCATCAGAGCATTCACAGATTGACCTTGGAGTATAGGAACAGGCAGTTGACATACTGCAATATAGAAAATAAGTTAGGAAGGGTGTATTTACAGTTTTTCCTTAATTCTCCAGATTATCAAGATATTCAATAAAATGTTGCATAATTTCCACATATCTTGCAGCGCTAGTCAAAACCAATCATACTTTTTTCAATCAGCTATGTACACTTCCCATTCGCACTTAATTATGGGAACTACACTATAATGGGACATTGTAATGTAATGTTAATCTTTACATACTTTGTTCACAAAACTGAGGCTGGCCATTTTCATCCACCACCACAGCAGTTGTAGGGGGAATGGGCTCCAGAAATCCATTGAACACAGCCTCTCTGTCATGGAAGATATTCCTCTTGTGGGCCTCAATGTCACAGGTTGCACAGAGGAACTCCATGTCCAGTGGAACACAGTCCAGGCACCTAATAGCCGCTTCTTCTGCACAGCATCTGTGGCACTTCTGAATGGCTATTCTCTCAGCTGAGAGATTTGCATTAAAAAGCATTGGCCTAGCCGTTTTCATTCTCACATCTGTGAGAAGCTGCCTTTGTGCCCAGGGAGAAACCGTTCCGTCTGTTGCCTGCGGAACCTGGACTGCAGTTAGGGTGTCCCTTAACTCTTGGAGATGTGTTTCTAAAAAATAAAACAGCTGTTAAGCAGCCACCTAAAAACTGATATGATGGATATTAAGGTAGTATACTGAACCACTTTTGAGTTGGAAAAATATATGCCGACTAATAATAGCAACATGCTATGAATCATCATATGCATCCAAAGCAATATTAGCAAGTGATACTTATAACAAATATGCATTCACTTGTCATGAAACAGTCAATACTCAATACTTTATTATGATTAACTAGATGAGTATAAAAATGGAAACATTGGGAAAAACTGTAGTGCCAGTCAACTGCTGTTATAATCAATATACTCACCAAGACTACCAAACTCTTGATGTTCTCGCTGAAGGCCTTCCTCATGCACAGGATCGTCTCTTCTGGCTTGTGAAGCTGCAGAGACAGTCATTTTTGCTTAACCCTTCAAACTATCTAAAATTACATCAATTAATTGTAATATGAAAATGCTCTGTAAGGACTGCAGGTAATGAAACTAAGAAGATATTACAACAGCATCCCAATGACAATTTACATTTGGCATACTTTTATCCAAATCGAGGTACACATTTAAAAAAATACAACACAAGCAAGGATTATCAGTCACAGGCTCTTACAATATCTTGATTTAATTTGAAAATGTTTTAAACATTGCAACAGATTTGTCAAGAGGTATCTTCAAATTACATAATTTCATACTGTGTACACCAAAATAACTTTGTTATAAATTATCTTTATTCTTAGACTTAGAAATCATGATATAGTAAAGAACAAACCTGATGCGGAGCGTTGTGTTTCCCGTTGTCTCTCACGTCTGCGTGTGACCACTGGATTAGAAAGAGGTCTCTTCCTGCTTTTTCTTTTCTTTTTCGGAGGGATGGCAGGAGTTTCAGTGGCCATGGCAGCCTATATTTTTTCAGAGGTTGAGATCAACAACAAAGTTGTAATACAACATAAGACAGCAGCACTTATATTTGAGCAATTATTTAACGGTTGCATAAAAAGGTCTAACTGACCCTTTACATTACATCAATAAAAAGCAATAGCAATATATTACAGACTTGGGTATTTGCTTATCATGAAAAGCCTCACCCTGGCCTCATGGAGATGAGCCTCGCTAATCAATGCAGCCATGTGCATCGTGGCCTCCTTGGGATCCTCAAAGACCCTCATTTCAGGGTTGAGGGACATGGCATACAAATAATACAAACAATACACAAATACACAATACAAAAAACTGAAGAGTGAGAGAAAGACAGGAGAGCGATTAAAAGAGAGAGTGATAGAAAGAGAGACAGTGAGAGAGAGAGTGGCTCTTAAAAGTGCTGTTGGTTTTATATGTGTGTGTGTGTGTGTGTGTGTGTGTGTGTGTGTGTGTGTGTGTGTGTGTGTGTGTGTGTGTGTGTGTGTGTGTGTGTGTGTGTGTGTGTGTGTGTGTGTGTGTATGTGTATGTGTGTGTGTGTGTGTGTGTGTGTGTGTGTGTGTGTGTGTGTGTGTGTGTGTGTGTGTGTGTGTGTGTGTGTGTGTGTGGATATGTGTGTGTTGGAGATATTAAGTGTTATAATGAAGCTGTAAAACAGGAAAAAATAAAAACATGATTAGGATTATTTAGAATAACAGTAACATCTGTGCAATACTCTATATGCATTAATAATTAATCTGAGCAATACTCTGGCATACATTATGCATTTATACTGTGCATATTGTTATATTATGCACATATTTTTACATACTTGTTTTTCTTATATCTTGTACTATATATTTAAATTCTACAATGTAACAATCCCAATTTCCCCCGGAGATCAATTAAGTATTTCTGATTCAGAGTGGGACATTGGGTGGTCCCCACTGGCCAGTCAAATCCTCTGGAAAAACTCCAGTTCCACATTTTGGTTCCACTCCATCGCCGATGCCGTTTAGCCACTATTAAAACTCTGTGTTGAACACTGTCTTTACAACACATGTGCAAATACATGCATTTAAACATATTTTTCTAGCACGCACCTCCACTATCCAACTGTGCCGGGGACAGCTAATGTCATGTAGCTGTATAAACTATAAATGCTATCCAGCTAAAAACTTTGACCGGAAGGCCGGAGGCCGCTAGTGGCTGGTAGCTGGACGTGGCCGCTACAGTAGGTTGCGCGTAGCCTATTGTAAAAGCTAAACACACTACAAAACTCAACCTAATATCCAGGAATGAAACGCTATAGAGACTGTGCTACAGTGGAATAAATAAAAGCAATATTATTTCGTGTTTTAAAGAAATAAACTCCCCTTGATTTTTGATACTTACTGTAGTCCGTTGTCAGATGAAATTAATGAAAGTGAGAGGTGATTGTGGGTAATGTAACGTGGCTACGTCACGTTGTCGTCAAGCGCGACGTAACGTTGCCGTGGTAACGACGGAATCTTCTTCTGGTTTATTGTTGTTATAATAAAAAGGATTATTATTACTATTAAACAAAAAGCATTTAAAATACAGTCAGTAGCCAGTAGCCAGTCGTCATTCCGATGTGGGGGGAGTGGTTTTCACCATCATTATCATCATTATATATTTTTTAAATGACTAATATTGGCCTACAATACCCCTTTATGGATCAAATAGGAATATAATTGTCTTTTAAATAACGTAAAACTAAAGGGAACAATCTATTTGACACAGCTGAAGCTCTGGCCTTCCTTAAAAAATAACTAATTTAATAAAAAATCACAGTTGTATTACACACAATGCACTGTTTTTTGAGAACACAAATTTGGTAAATAATGCACCATAATACGTTCTGATGAAAAATAAAAATTATTATGAATACAAATAAAATAAAACAAGCCTCCCGTAAGTTACTACAAGCAATAAAGTAGATTTAAAAAAGGTTTTATAGAATAAAAAGCTCACTGCAGGACGTTGTAGAAATGCGTGTGTGCACCACGACAAAGGAGCCTCATTCACTTTACATTGGCGTTGTTTGCGTGGTGCCGACACGTAAATGTAACAAATGTCGTGACTCCACCACGCAATGCGGTGTTAAGGAGTCGTGGTGGAGTCACGCATTCTGGTGAGATCAAATAAAAGCAATAATTGTGGCTTGCTATTGAGTAAGAACATGTTTTCATGAACCACACAGCTTCCGGTCTTCCTATAACACGTAATGCCGTGAGACTACCAATAGAAATACATTGCTTTTAAAATCGAGCTGTGCAACACGAAAAAAAGGGGGAAATCGTGTTGGTGAACACGAAATGCCATGAGACTGGGTTGCATGAGAGTAACAGCTGGAGAAATTACAGCCTCGCCTACTGATTTTAATTTAACCATATATCGAGCCCGATTCTCGATTTCAAATGTGTTCTCTAAAATGATATTTATAAACCACTATTATCATTATTATAAGCAAAACAATACATGGCAAAGATATGTAGAAAATAAACGTATTTAAGATACGTTCATAACAAACGTAACATGGGAGAAAATACGTTTCTTGCTAAACGTAATTGAGATTGCAGTTTAGTTCTGTGGGAACTTAATTTTTAGGAGACAGGGTTGGACTTTTTTTGTAGGAATTTATGTTTCATCCGATCCAACACATCCTCACTCCCAGGTCGGCCTATGTTGAGGTTATGTCAAGTCCCCTGTGTCGGATTTTTCCAACGCAAGGGGGGCGACCCTTAGCGTACATTTTCAACTTTCTGGGATGTCCATAGGCTTCTATATAGCTCCCTAAACGTATGTGTAGACAAATTGAGATCGCAAGCGAATGCTACCCGCAGATCCATTCTCACAGCGTTTATCAACCTTTTTCTAACTCAATATCAAGCCACACTTATTGTTTTTACTTCTTTATTTTAATTGAATAATGTAGGACTTTTGTTGCTGTCAGTTATGGGGAGAGTGGGGGCTCAGAATACTGAAATCTGTATTGTTTCATCTTTTTTTCCTTCTAATTTTGTATTCTTTTCTAAACCACACACTGGTTTTTATTCAACAATAACACATAATTATCCTTGTGTTTATTTATTTGTTTAATTAATAAACACAAGTTGGAGTCTGTCAGGACCGAGGGTCGGAGCAGCTCATAGTAGTCTAGTTGCTTAGAGAATTTTACATCCGGAAGTAAGTGTTCTCTCCGCTTCGCTTGACAAACCCCGTGATAGTCCTCAAGCTCTGTGATTGGATGTTTGAGTGTGCGCCGAGGGGTTACGCCCATGGTTACGCCGAGCGTCGAACAACACTTTGAAATGGGATGGAACCAAGGCAGACTGTCCAAAACTGGATTTGAACGGGTCCACCCCGTCGCTCCCTCCCCCACCCCGTCCCCAGAACTACACATGCTGGCTATTGTGTGTTTCGCAACATGTTTAACTTCTATGGCACGTCTCTACTGGGAGTTGTAGTTTTAAAAGACGTTTTCATATTTCCCATAATAAGAAGTTGCCAGTATTAAAGTGTGTACATCCCTGGATGTTTAGGGGATAGCAACACTCACATTTAAAACATATAATTAATACATGGGTGAAAATTGCTTGTGCCCATAATGGGCAGCATTAATATATATCCACATGCCAGCTAAGTTCAGAAGAGCTTTATTTAACAGCTGGTCTTATGTCTGTGACCCCTCCTGTTGTTAATTGATAAGCCTGAAACATGCACTTGTCAAGGTTCAGAGGCAAATCTGGCAGTAGCCATCGATCATCTTAAGATAAGATATACTTTATTGATTCCAAGTTGGAAACATTTGCGTTACATCAGCATGTGTAACAGTTGTAAATATGCAGTGGTGTTTATTTGTAAATCATTTAGTATTATCAAGCAAATTCTGTGTTTTATAACTTTTATTTAATAATTCTGTGTTCTTTATTTATTGATTGTTCAATACCTGACAAGGCTGGAGATGAAAAACTTGGATCGCAGGTTCCTCAACAGTGCATTACAAGACATCTATCAATATGTGTGTATCCCTCCACCATTAAACTGTCGTATACTGCAGCACGAGAGAAATTATTGATTTTGACAGCTTTTCGGACAGGATAGATGAGGAAAGTGGCACAGAAGATGGAAGTGACGATGAGGAAGCGCAGGACATCATTGAACCCTACAGATTTGAGCCGTCAGGGACGTCAAGTGGGGAGGATGATGGCGACGACATGGACGATGGGGAAGACCTTGACCGGCTACAGAACACTGAATGGTTAGCAGGTTAGCAGTGCGTGTGCTGTATTAAACTAGAATTACAACTTTCTGGTCATTGAATTAAAACATACGCCAGGGTGACCAGCCCTGTTTTTCTGCAGCTTATGGGAATAATTCCACCTATCAGATAATCAGGGGGCGAGAACAAGAAATTATTTTCATGCGCACATAGTCTAACTTTATTGGATCTTCTGCATAAAATTCAACAGTATACAGTTCCAAGTTAAAATGATAAAATCCAGTTACCTTGCAATATGTCGCAACCTGACAACACTGAAACATCTTGGCATTCCTGCTAATCATAATGTTACATCTGTTTTATATGTTTTAGGTGTCAGTGCGACAACTGTAACAACATGGACACTGTAGCCGAGAGTTTGTGCTGTCGGGAAATCCCCGCTGTCACCAGGACCATGGAGGAGGATGGTGTCCACAGCTGCATAATCGACCACCCCGGCTTCCGATCTGGCTGTCTAGACATCTGGGTGCTGCGTATAGCATACTATGGATACAGGCAACATTATGGCCATCTCAAGCAAGAGGGCAATGAGTAAGCCTTACAAACACTATTTATAATAAAGTTTATTACTAGTATATAAATGTATCAGTTTATATGATGTCATGACAACTTTTGCAACTTTATACGTTTGAATATTAGTCTTTTATGATCTGAGTATAAGAAAATGTAACTTTGAAGTTGACCTATTATCATCTATTGTCCTTCATTTGTAGTAGTCTCTTGACAGTAGCTGTCGTCATATCAATGCTATAATGTTTTGTCTTGCAGACGCCACCGATACACAGGCTACCGCCAGCTGGTGAGACTTTGCTGGGGTTACCTAGGACGCGACATAAGACTGCCACTGCCCTCTTGTGCAGTGAACAAAATTCGTCGACAGTTTCCATCCATGGACTATCACGGTTATGAAGAAGGACAGTAACAATACAGTTCTGAAGTGAATGTTTAATACAGTTCCACAGTTGAAGATGCACAGTGACAGACTATTTGGTCTTGAAACGACTGGCATGTGCCTTGATGGCCTCTGCTTTGTCAGGCTTCTCCATTGCCGGGGACAGAGTGGGAGGCTCCTCCAGCTGTACAGTCGTGTCTGCGCTGGGTTTCTTGCAGAGGTCGACCACCTCTCTCATGAGATCATCCACATAGCCTGCAACAGTGTTCAAAGACAGAATACAAAACTTGCACTTTATAATTTTCTCTAATAATAAATGGTGTCTGTCATCAAGCCGAGATCATTCTTTCAATTGGGGTTTTTAACTGAATTAGTTACTAAATCATTAGTACCGGTACATTACCAATCTAGACAATATTATTTTGAGTAATTTAATTTCAAACTCACTGAATGTTGCCTCTATTAGGATCTTCTTCACAACATGACCTCCAGCCTTGTACTTGGGGTAGCGGATTTTGAACCTCTGTTCTCCCGCCTTCGTAGTTGCAGTATGTCTGTTGGCATTCTCGTTGTAATGCAGTCCGGCAAGAAGGGTTCTGTTTAACATAAACAAAGAAACAGTTTTAAAAATGTGAAAAGAAATATCTCTCTTTTGTAATTATTCCACGTCTATACATGAACAGCTCTATTTAACTTGATATTGATTCAGAAAGTGATTTAGTGTTTTATTTTAGTCCTAGCAATGTGTGTCTTGGAGTTGACAACTTCATCACAGTTCCTTCCTCCATTTTGACACACTATGGGAGATGTGACGTAACGCCGCAAGCTTTTATACAGCACGGAGACCTGGTTCAGCACGGTACAAAGACGCCCATTCCCAAGTAACTGAAACAAGTCTTTAGCTGGTACAGTACAAGCCTTCGAATTATGTGCTGAAAAGACCAACCTGCACAGCATGCCAGTGTAGGAGTACACGTAAGACTTTGGTGCAAACTGAATGATGAGGCTGTGAAAGCCCTCCAGCTTGGATGTCTGGTGTACGGCAGAGAGCTTGCCGATGTCCTTGCACAGCATCTTGTCTGTCACCAGTTTCTACAGTTTGACAATTGATAGTGAACCTGCAATCAACAGATCAATAAATCAATCATCAACTAATTTCAATGGCAGTGCTTGACATTATGGATTATCAATTATAATGTTTGTTGCTCAGACGTAACTTTTTGGATTATGTACCCAACCATAAGACAGTCAGTACATTGTTGTTGCTGGGTATGTCCTGGGTTTTTAATCACTCAGTATGCATACACTGTATACATTCCATACTCCTTTTGGCGGTGGATGACGGTTAACATTACAGTCACCCGTTGCTGACGCAACAGACGTAATTTTAAATGTCACGTCTGCCGCCAAATCAGAAAAAGGAGTATTGACTCTAAACTCACTTGGTTTGATCCACTTCTTCTTGTGAGCCCTGCCTTGTAGTCTCTTGTGCGCACATGTGGGGAACTTTCCACCATGGCCCCTGTGGAGGTTTAGGACATGCCGCTCCACCGACTTCCATTTATCCACAATCAGTTCTGCGTCGTCTTGCGTGGAGGAAACCACTGCCCAGTACAAGTGGTTGATGATGCTCTGTTGCCATGCTTTCAGGTCCTCACAGCCCTTGAGCTTGCAGATGGCTTTCAGCTTCTTCCCAACAGCTGCAAAGACAATAAATAAAACTGACATCATATAGAGATCTATCTATTTGAGTGAGGTGTGCAAATAAGATTTGTTACACTGCATGCTGCAATGTCTGTCTTTTGATAACAACTTTACGATAACTCAATAGAAGACTCTACTCCTTGAACTTCAAAAGAAACAACATTGACACATACACTTGGCTACATGCCAGATCATCATCATACAGATGTTTTGTGTACGGCATATTCTCTCTAATCCATTTGGCAATCTGGCGATGTCGGTCTGTGACGAGAGTGCCAATCTCCAGGGTGTCCTCAAAGAAGGCCACCATCCTCTTCAGGCCTTCCAGTTCCATATGATAGCTCCCACCACACTCGTTGCTCTGAAAATACAGCAGGGAACATTCCAGTTAGGCAGATAACTAGACAGGAGCTCTGCAATGAGCTGAATATGATTTGAAACACTGTTACTATTACAATATTTACAGATGAAGTTTTAAATTTCTCACACAAAACCCTGAACTTGAACAATATAAACTGTACCTGCACCAGCTGTAGGTCTAGCACCACATTTGATTCCAGCTCCATTGTAGTGTATGTTCCAAATTTTGCGCAGTGTCCAGGGCTGTCGGCCCTGCCGTCACCCCCCAGAACCAGAGGTCGCCCTTCAGTCTGCAGCATCGCAATGTGGGCTGCCTGTTGTTGCGTCCATACACCCTGTATTGCAGGCTGCAGGATGTCTCGCTGGTGTGAGAAGAATGTTCGTTTCACGTAGGTCATCACACCCATGTGGTTTAGGACTCGCAGCACCTTTGTTGGCGACGCACCGGCAAACAGTATGCCTGCAGACAACAGCATGTTGCCTGCAGGGAAGTTTCCAATGCTCGGTTGACTCTGCCACTCAGTTACCTGCAGACAGGAGTCACATGTTTGGTGGATCTTAAGTAGTGTTCCAGTGGTTGTCCACACTTGACGGATGTCGACGCTGCCGCAAGATGGACAGTGGCACCACTGTAGCAGTTTCCCGAGGCTGGAGCCAAAGACGATGTGTTTGGGTTCCTTGTGGCACATCTCATCCCCAAATGCTTCCAGACTTTCTGACAGATCTGACTTGTCAGAAGAATCAGCCGCTGAGATGGGGCTACTGGGTTCCCAGTCTGAGGAGCATGATACTGATGGTGGTGCAGCTGGACTGCTGGACGACGCGTCTTCCAGTTGGTGTTGCTCCAGCTTTGACGCCTGGCTGCTGCTGCTGCTGCTGCTAGAGGCAGCCTGTGGTGGCTGGTCAGGTGTAGCTGGGTCTCCGGTGCCATGGACTTTCAGCTTTCTCTGCCTCCCTGGTACTGGTAGACTTGCAGTCAGCATCTCGGGCGTCACCTGGCATGCTGGAAATGAAATGATCAATGGAATACTATATTGTGTTTATATAAAACCACAAATCTATGTTGATCTGTTGCTTACTAGTTAACAAACTCAACATTAGAAGGAATATCCCGAACTGTAATACAGTATTATATGACACACTCGCTCAGCCTGTCAAACTGTTGTGTTTTTTTTTTTTAGGAACTGATTAAACTTCGATTTAATAGTGCAGTACTATTAACCAATCAATAGTGGCATTACCCTTTGACTGTGTCTTTGTTTTTGTGAGTTGTTTCCCAGTCTGTGTCTTGATGCTGACAGTAGCTGTTGGAGTCCAGTCTGTCTGGCAGGCCTGATCTTGACTCTGTCGTTCCTGCCAGGTGAAAACATACATTTCATAGTGTGATGTTGTAAAATATTTTCGAGGGGTTAGAAGTTCTAGACAATATTATCATGATAAACATGTACCCTACAGTAATGCTTAGCTAGAGCCAATGCATATGTAAGTCAATATCATGCCTGACTAGCAACTTTCTACAATAATTATATTTAGCAGACTGGTTTGCCGGTTGCATGTTTGGTGTTTGGAACAAGACTAATGCTAAGCTTTTTGTTTTACATAACAAGTGTAAGATCTAAGGTGTGCATATTACAAAGAAGGTTTTTTTCATGTGTCCACTGTGTGTGCCAGTCATGATAACGTGCAAGGTAAAACCAGCTAATGTGCTCATCTAAAACAAAACCTGGGGGCAATCACAAACCTGTTCCGGTGCCATGTCTGTGTCAGTGGCCATCTCCATTGATTCCTCTGTGGAAGCAAAACTGCTACTCTCCACTTCTGATTCTGCCAGGAGTTCCTCTACTTTCTGCAAATGTACACAATATGAAATGGATTACAAAATTATTCAAAACAGTATAGGCCTACACCTTGCTCATACCATTTCATAATAATTCAGGAGACTACTAGCCACTGGAATTAAATCCTGATTCAACATCAACAAATTAGGCCTAACAACTTTACACACTTTCTCTCTCTCATTGCAAATGCAGATCGAGCCGGTCTTGATGTTCACGTTGAAAGTTGTCCCACAGCTGAAGTCCCAACTCTGGGGAAAACAGTTGGAATTGCTCCCTTCTTCAGGATCAAGGTCCTCTTTGTCGCAATACCCATCTGCGCTCGTAGTAGAGCACTTTCATCAAAGGAGTCCCTTGTGAAGTGTTCACTGCACAGAACACTGTATTTGGTAGGCTCCCAGTCCTTCCTGGTTCTCTGTACTTGCTTTGCCCATGCCTTTGACAGATCTGTAGAAATAAAATAAATCCAACCATTAATAGTCAAAAGATAAGCTCTCTATTCTATAGGTAATCTATAATGACATCATTAACATGGCCATGGAAGTCAATTTAGTTGAGGACAATATTTTGTCATAGATCTAGACAAGGGTGTAACTTTGGTTTGAGAAGTGGGGGGGACACAAAACAGGGGGTCCTCCGCAATGAAAAATGTTCTCGATTTAATTCCATTTCCTGCCTTTCTACAAATATATTAGGGACTATAGTGTTAACAAATCCAAGAAAAATGTGTAGTGTACATAATGTGTGCACACTTATCTAGTATCCCATCCATGTGAACCTGTTTCATTTGTGATGACCTCACACCCTCTAGGGGGGTCCGGGGACATGCACCCCGGGAAGATTTCTTTCTTTAAATTGAAGTTGAATGCATCAATCGGGTGCACTTTGAGGGCAACATTAAGAGATTTATGGATACAGCTCTCATCACTCATATGAAACATATATTTCAATAATCCAAAAACATTGGAAGGATTTCTTAACCTATTTTATACAACTAATATTACATAGATGGAAATATTTGTTTACATAGATGACCAAACCCACTGAGATAACTTAGGCTACAGTTTACAATCTAATCACTCAGAGTCCTTTACCTCCCTGAGCTGACGTTATCTCTCTCAGTCCCACAGGAGAGGACTTTCCCTCTTCTTATTGTTGAAACAGCCAATCTCCGTTAGCGCCGAGCTAGCACCAGATGCTAACAACAACAACCCTGTAACTCTCTCAGTCTCTCTCTCTCTCTCTCTCTCTCTCTCTCTCTCTCTCTCTCTCTCTCTCTCTCTCTCTCTCTCTCTCTCTCTCTCTCTCTCTCTCTCTCTCTCTCTCGAATCGACCAGTGGCCTTTATTTGTCATGAACAATCAACAAATCTACGAAACAATGACACCAGCCAGGCTCACCTTCATCTTTTGGGAACAGAAACATCGCCACTTCGGCAGACTTGACATTATTAAAGCCAGCGGCAATGCATCACTTCCCGTGTGTTTTTCCTCCCGTTTTCTTCACTGTCGCCTCCATTGTCAGGTTTTCTCGCTTGGCAATCAATTCCAGTCGACTCCGACACACTTTCCAGTAAAATACTAGCTCAAAAACTTTGATAAATTCGACTTTGAAACAGAGAAACAATAAACTGTGATGAATGTAAACACTTCGGCGGCGACCATCTCGTGACGTCACGCAGTAGATCGCAAGCCACGCCCACGAAGGCGGAGGTCAACTGCGGATTTCCAGGCGGCAAATTCAAAACTCGTCAAATTTGTTGCTATTCCAACATCTTTTGATATGGGTTCCAATGGACAATTTTGGTCATTAAAATATGTATTAGCATAACAGATCATGCACAGGCGCACACTTCACTGGGTCTTTAACCTAAACTATTCTTTAATTTTTAAATAAAGCCTTATTAGTTTGTCTGTCTGTGTCTCCTATTAATATCTAATAATAAAAATAATACATTTCAATAACGTGCTTTAACCACCAGGTGTCCCTTTCTATCAGCTGTGCACCGTTATGGTATAAATATACCAATATACTGATTGGATCAAATATAAAAGTCAACCGAATTAGTATTAGAGAGACTTAAATTGTGAAGAGAAATTGAAGATTTTGTTTAATTGCTGATATATTTATGATCCACGTCACATATTCAGTTTTGGCGGCAGTTGTTCATGTTTGTCTAGAAATCTTCTCATCAGGGCTAGCGAACTACGGCAGATATGTAATATTTAATGCAGCCGAACCATGTATTAAAATGCCGTTATGTGATGACCTCCAAAGAGAAAATCAAGCAAACTCGAAATAAAGTATCATTTTATTTTTAAAAAATGTTTTCGTATTTCACATCAACAGGAAGTCCGGTTAACTAAAATGTCCATGCGGAACAATACCCCAACCCAACCCAGCGCCATCCCCAACCCATAGATCCGTGGGTGAATAATGTAATCACCACATTACACACATCCCTTTACATTTAAATTTAAATGTACATTAAAGAGCATCTTGCAGGTTGTTGTTTTTTCTACATTTATGCTTAAACTTGCTTGAAAATTACAATTAAAAAAGTGAATGTAGGATTTGATATGTTTTACGAGACATAAGGGCAGGAATTCAGAGGGAAAGGAACAATTTTGAGCTCTGCTCTTAAAAACGGCTTTTTTTTTTAGGTCATACGTCAAACGCGTCATATTACATAACAAAGGGGAAACATCTCCACTCTCTGACCGCGGGTATAGTTAGTAGTTGCGTTGAGTTGAGCGGTTGTGTTTTAGTGAGCTGGTATTTTTCGGTAGTTTTACATTGTATTTCACCATTTGTAATCATGGTGCAGTATTGTGTTTGTGCAGATTGCACAAATACCAGCCTGTCAGGACATCGAGTCCACAGTAAAAAGGACCGGAGCTAGCGTTCGTTCCTGGGTGCGTTGTGCATCCATCTCCCTGCAGCACATACTCTCCACAGCTTTATCAGGAAACCATATGACTTCTCTCTCCCCCCCCTTCGCTGCTCTCTCTCTCTCCCCTCCGGTACACGGCACCTTAAGACGTAGTGTGGAGTTGCATTTGGTAACGCTGTGGTGGCTGTACTGCTCCAGCCGTCTCCTTTGTGTTTGTTTGTTTCCCCCTGTCTGTGTTGTTTGTGTGTGCGTGGTGGCTGTCACTCCTGGCTCCCGGCTCAACCTCCACTCACCTGCTGCAATCAGCTGTGCACCCTCCCCGAATACACACCTGCTTTCCATCAAGCCATTTACAACGGCATATCAACGGAGGCTCCACAACCTTTCTCCGCCAGATCGTCAAGTATCAGCCGTATCTCGCGTCTCTCCTCCGGTACACAGCACCGTAGTGTGGAGTTGCATTAGGTCAGGCCTATTCAACTAGCGGCCCACGGGCCGAATCAGGCCCTTCAGAACTTTTTTCTGGCCCACAAGAGGTTGCCAGCAAATCGAAATGGCATATGTGTAATAGCATTAATAATACTAATGTCTGATCACAGTAAATCCGACGATGCGGCGAAAACGCTGGTTTTTCCATTAATTTGAATTATTTTGAATCCGTTATTTTGCCTGCCGCGGTCTGTTCATAAAAAATAAAATAAAACGCACTGTGTCCGCACTTGTCATTGGCTCAGTCAAACTCACGTTACACATTAGGTTCACGGGCCAGCGAGTAACAGCTTCAAGATGTCTCTCTCCAAGCCCAAGAAACGTAAAGTTGATTTGGAAAATCGCCAATTCCAGAATGAATGGACTGACAAATATGTATTTACTTTGCCAGCCGCAACAAGTAATAAACCGGTGTGTTTATTGTGCAACGAAAGTATATCCGTGATGAAAGAATACAACGTAAAGCGACACTACAATTCAAATCATGGCTCGTTTTCTGCCAGTTTTCCCGTGGGCTCAGAGGAACGGAGAAGGAAAGTACAGGGACTGCTAGCATCATTTGAACGGAGTCAAGTGGCTTTTAGTCGCTTTTGCACGGAACAAGAGAGAGCTACGATAGCATCCCTGCGAGTAGCCTGGACACTAGCCAGACAGAAGAGGCCCTTTACCGACGCGGAGACCGTTAAAGAATGCATGCTTGCTGTCATCGATGAAGTGGTTATTGACCAAAAAGTAAAAGACAGCGTCACTTCAGCCATTAAAAAAGTACCTCTCTCAGACACAACAACACTTCGCAGAGTGGAACTACTTGCAAAGGATGTGTCGGGGAAGCTTTTGGAAAACCTTCGAAAAGCAGAGTTTATATCAATCGCTGTGGACGAATCAACTGACTGTACTGACATGGCCCAGCTGTGCGTCTATGTGAGGTTTTTCGATGGAGTTCGCTTTAGGGAAGAACTTCTGGGGCTTATTCCGTTGGAGGGACACACTACAGGTGAGGTTATCTTTCAAAAGATAGTCTCGTTTTTTAACGAACGTCAACTGGATTTAAAAAAAGTGTGCCTGTTGGTCACTGATGGCGCTCCAGCTATGATCGGCAGAGTGCAGGGGCTGGTGGCACGTCTATCTGCCATAGCCCCACACATGCAGTATTTACACTGTATTATTCATCAATCTGTGTTGTGTGCAAAGCTCAGTGGTGATTTGAAAAACACCATGGACACTGTCATGAACATTGTGAATTTCATTCGCTCAACCTCCAGCCTACAACACCGCCTGTTCCGTCAGCTGCTTGCTGACACGTTTGCTGAACACACGGACTTACTCGTCCATAACGATGTCCGATGGCTCAGCAAAGGAAAGGTCCTGGATCGTTTCTGTGAACTCCGCCAGGAGATTGTGTCTTTCCTTCGCACGAGTAAGCACAAACGAGCTACAAACCTCTTGGAGCGCATGTTAGATGAACAGTTTATGGCAGATGTTTACTTTCTGTGTGACATTTTTGGACACTTGAACACTTTGAATTGCGAACTGCAGGGGGGCGAAAAGTCTATCGCTGATTTGGTTGAAAGACTTTGTGCCTTCAAGACAAAGCTAACGATCTTCAAAACAGACCTAATGACAACGAAACTGCTGCACTTCCCAAAACTCTGTGCATTTATGACCACATCACCTGGAGCAAACATAACGCCAGTCATGACAGACTTCATGACAAAATTGACTGATAACTTTACTGACAGATTCCAAGGCTTCAGCATTCCAATTGAGGTATTGCAGTTTGCCCGTGACCCGTTTTCCATCAAGCCTGATGCAGACTTCTGTGTAAAAGTAAAAGAGGTCATATCTTGCATTGATGAGAGCCTCTTTCAGATGGAGCTGGTTGATGTGCAGTCTTCCTTTGCTTTAAAGCAGCTCCTGCAGTCTGAGGGTGTAGTGGACTTTTGGTCTAACCATGTTAAACAGTATCAGTACCCCACAATGAGGAAGGTGGCCTTGCTTATACTGACAATGTTTGGATCTACCTATACTTGTGAGTCTAGCTTTTCTCATATGAATGCCATCAAAACAAGGGCACGTTGCTCATAGGCGGAGTTTGACATTTGCGCTTGGGGGGGCAAACCTTTTTTACTGACGTCACTCAGTACACAGTCCCAACTATTTCGTGCTCACCGCACTGAGTATGACTTTTCCACATACGAACACAACTCGTCCCGTCATGCACGCCTCATGCCCGCCGAACACACACACTCATATGGAAGGGGCGGTCACTCCCCCCAACAACAGTGCATTACATAACTGTAAAAAACGTATCAAAACTGTGCTTATCTTATACTTATTTGATAACTACTATATCCCTTGGTGTCCTACCTTAGTTCAGAAGTAGACGCCGTTTTTTACGTTCCGCATATACGTCCACTATCCCCTCAGGTGACAGCTGTGCGGTTATGTCGTCCTCAATGTGAAGAACCGCAAGTGAGGAAAATCTTGTTCCTCCCATCGTTGACCGCAGCCAGTTCCGAATTCTCCTCATTGCAGAAAAACTTCTCTCAGAGGTGGCAGATCCGATAGGCAGAGTCAGTGCCAACTGGAGCATCTTGTATAGATTTGGATAGCTCTCCTTTTTAACAGTCTTTCGGAGATGCTCAAGTGCAACAGGTGCGACAGCAGAGGCTTTAACAAGGTCCATCTCTGCTCCAAGAAGGAGAGGGTGAATTTTGAGCAGCTGTGCGTATTTTTGTACGAGAGGTTCAATTCCTTTTTTCTGACATTTAAACACTGCTCCACATGCTCGTGCCAGCTCTATGGACTCTCCCGTGAATCGTCTGTCTAGTTCGTTGATGAGGGTGTCCAGCACAGGGAGATAGAGGTGCTGCTGATATCCAGCTGTATCACTCTGTGACATTTGTGCGCCACTTTCATCAGTTTCTCTTTGGCCCAAAGTAGTTGTAACCAGGAAACTGTCGAGGGAGGCCGGGGGTTTTGTAACCCGTTTTCTTTTGGGTGCAAGGGGACCCGGAGTCTGACACTCAACATCTGCATCCCCAGGTACTGGCACGTTGTTGTCCCGGCAGAACTGTTTCACTGATCCCCACATATTGCTCCACGTATCTGCTTGTCTCTGAGATTTGAAGTGCGCCTTCAGGTTGTCGGTAAGCGCTGCAGCTTCGGAGAGTGTGCAGCTGGAGGACTGTAGGGCCTTGTGCGTAACATGAATCACACGCAGTATGTCTTCCAATACAATAACACATGTAATGAAAGACATTCTGGTCATGTGGGCATAAAGGCCACTGGCCTCCACAGACCACTTGTCTCCCTCGTCACTCATTTCTCTCAGGCACCCTATAATTGCAGAGTAGTGAGTTTTAACGGAATTCACAGATCGCCACTTGTACGCCCATCTTGTCTCACTTGGCTGTATTATTTCAGTTTGTTTCAGATTCAGTGATTTCTGCATTTCAATGAATCGATGATGGTTTGACGGCTCTGCAAATACAGAGTAGAGTTTGTCAATGACGTTCAGGAATGTTTTCACGCTGCGGTTGACAGCACAACACTCCATAAGCACCAGATTTAGTTTGTGTGCCATGCAGTGCACGTACACTGCGTATGGGTGGGTCTCTTTGATGCGCTGCTGCACACCAGAAACGTGACCAGACATGATGGAGGCACCATCGTAACTCTGGGCAACAACTGGGATATGTTTCAGTCCACACATCTCAAGTCCTTTGTTTATTGCTTCCACAATCCCAGCCGCGTTGCGAGATGCTGAGCAATCAATAAAACACAAAAAACGCTCCTTGATTTCAAGCTGCTCTGCATATCTGATACATACTGATAATTGTTCCGTTTTGCAAGACCTGGCCTCATCTGCAATTATAGAAAAAAATCCAGTATCCTGCACTTTCTCTTCAATTTCTGCACAAACTAAGTTAGCGCATATGTCAATGACTTCGTTCTGGAAATCCGGGCTAGTAGCATTGAAATAGTTGGACTGCATGTTTGTAAAAGCAGAATCATACTTGGAGAAAAATCCACAAACCTCAAGAACATTTCCACACGACTCTGACTCGCTTCCCTCCCGATGCCCACGAAAAGGCAATCCGAGTTTGGACAACAGCCTCACAATATCAACAATTTTGCACAAATAAGATCTGTTCTTCTCAACAGAATCTTTGTGGCTTCGGGAAAGTTTCGCTGCAATAGATCCAGAAGATGCAGTCACTTTATAGTTATCCCATTTAACCATGCAGTTCAGATGGGCCTGGGATTGTGCATGTTTCTCCAGTTTGCTGCTTAGTTTTTTCCAGTCACTCAGGCCCTTTCTAAAGGAATCCTCCACACCGCTGTCAGTCTGGAAGTGGCGGCATGAAAAACAGAAGACGGCATCAATTCGTACTGAATATTCCAGCCAGGGATAGATCTTGTAATAGTACGTGGAAAATGATCGTTTCATTTTCCCAAACATTTTTGAGGGGAAATCGGATAAAGTAGGCTGCTTGGGACAGCTGTGCTTTTCCCCAAGATCATCATGACCCACTGACGGCCCCGGTGCCGGTGGTCTCCCTGCTGTGGGGTTAATGTTAGCTGGTCCTGCTAATCCAGAGCTCTCCGCTGTGGGGCTAACATTAGCTAATCCAGAGCTGCTCGTTTGCGTGTCTGCCACTTGACATTGTGACGGCTGCTGGTTGGTAAAGTTAGGCTCAGTCGGTGGCTCTTCTGTTGTTGAAGCTGAAGACGAAATTGGACGTTTTAAAAATCGCCGAATATCCATTACTGCTAATTCAATAGCTGAATCACTTGGATACAAAAAAAAGTGAGGGAACTTTTGTCCTTAACTTCACACGTCACACACACACACACACACACACGTCACAACCCTTTATATATACAGTCTATGGTCACAACATGCGACTGCTCAAAAATGAAATTATTTCAAACAAAAGATGATATTATTCAGATTTGTATTGTAACAATCATTTTATTACATCTATTAAAATATTTATATATACAAAATATTTGTATTGGAACAGTTTTAGATTTAGTAATGATATAACATATTTCAGCCACCAGGGGGGGCAATGCCCCCCCTGCCCCCCCGCAAAATCCGCCTATGACGTTGCTCCATTACCAATGAAAAGTTGCATGAGTGTCTCAGGATTGCTCTTACCACTTATGAGCCAAACTATGCTGAAATAGCTAAATCAAGGCAGTGTAATTTATCTCACTGACTCAAACAGGCTAAACATGACAGAAGTCTGATGCATGGTATGTATACAGATCTGTTTTTATGGTCATTCATTTTATGGTCATTCAAATAGCCTACTTACTGTTTCGAAAATTGTAAAAAATGTTTCCAAGATATGAATGTTATTGTGAGTCTGATGGCTATTGTTTTACTATGTTCTATTTGCATTTAGTATTCGATTTTATGGACTTGTGTTGTCTTCAATGTACCTTATGTATGCTTGGAAGTGTTGAGGATATTATACACAGGGCTTCTTACTGTTAATGTGATGAATACTGTTTTATTATATTCATCTTCTTTTGTACATTAGTGGACATGGAACTGTTAGGGGAAAAAACCTCATGTCTCCTTAGTTTTAAAGATGCAACATTTTGCACTTTTGTGTCAAGCCTTGTAACCTGAAGCTTTCCTACTTTTTTATGGACTGGTTGCTTTCTGTAATGATTTATGTTGATACAATTAAAGTAAAAAAAAGGGATGCACTTGACTAGTTCATTTAATGTATTAGTATCTATTAACACTATGTAAGCAAGAGTTATTTGTAGTGATTCCTTGACAAAGTATTGTGTGGCCCACAAACCCCCTGTGATTTTCCTATTTGGCCCACTTGCTAATGAAGTTGAATAGCCCTGTATGTAATGCGAGATACGGCTGATACTTGCGCATTAGTTTCTGTTATGGATCAGTATCAACAGTCCTGCCAGTAACGTTACTATATTATCAATGCTACGTTAGTTATAGTCTGATATATGATAGCTAACTTCACAATGTTGTGATGTGACGTTAGCTAACATTCTGTAGCTACAGTAACGCCGGTCACTCACCAAGATAGCTGCCCAGTTCTCCAATGGTTCTCCTCAAACCACAGCTCAATTTCTCTCCGATGGCCGTTATTTATTCTAATCCTTGGCTGCTCCTGGTCTCTTGGACGCCTAGCAGGCTCAAAATTATAAGGTTGTGGTCCGTCATATGCATTCGAATATTCATGTTCAACTTCTTCTGTGTCTTCTGTGTCGAAACTATCATTGGGATCATGTTTATTAATACGTTACACCGGCCGCTCTCCCCCTTGTTTCCCCCATGTTACGTCACACGCGGGAGGTCACGTGCCGAGGCTTTTTTATGCGGAAGTGAACATTTCTTACAAAAACGACGCCAGATGTCACTGTAGTGTATATTTCTGTATATTTTTGGGGAAATCTAGTGTATTCATCATTTTCCTACACATTTATTCACAGGTGTCTTTAACCTGGAAGTTGCTCTTTAAAGTATTTCGTGAGGCCTTCTAAAATGTTTTTAAATATAATTAGGGTTGTAGTTGAAGAGTATGTAAATTATTGCGTTGCCTGGCAACGGAGCCCCTAAAGCAGGTGTCTCAGACTCCAGGCCCTACGGGCCGCGAGACAGTTTCTCATGGCCCCTTTGTTGATATCATGAAATAGTGTTAATCTGGCCCGCGCGTTTACGTTTGCGCTTTATATTTCAATTTTATTTTTCCCGCTGCTGCTGCTGCTGCTGGCAGGGAACTGCTGCGCGGAGTTTCCTCGCCCCTCCCCACTCCGAGGGAACTCCGCCACACTTCAATCAAATGCGCGCAGCGGAATCAATCCAGAGTGATCCAAAAGTGACACAGAGTGGAAGCAAAATATATCGCCATGTCTTCATCAAAACTTTCAGGGAAAAGAAAAATTGATGATGACCACAGAACATTTCAGGAGAAGTGGGAGACTGAATATTTATTTGTTGAGTACAGGGGAAACGCAACGTGCCTTATATACACAGAGAAAATCGCTGTATACAAGGAGTATAACGTCAAACGTCACTACTCAACTAAACATGCAGAGTATGCAAAATACCTGGGAGATGAGAGAGAGAAAAAAGTCACAGAGCTAAAAAACATTCTATGGAAGCAACAAAATCTCTTCAAGAAAGGAAGCAATGAGGCTGATTTAGCAGTCAGATTGCTAGAGCGGGAAAGCCGTTTACGGAAGGCGAGTTTGTAAAAAAATGCATGTTGCAGGCTGCAAGTATAGTCTGTCCGGAAAAGAAGGGTCAGTTCAACAACATCAGCCTGTCAGCTAACACAGTGGCAGAGCGCATTTCTGACTTATCAAGTGACTTATATGAACAGCTGTGCGAGAAAGCCAAACTTTTCCGTGCATACTCTGTGGCTCTTGATGAGAGCACAGACATCACTGACACCGCTCAGCTCGCAATGTATGTCCGTGGTGTTGATGACAATTTTGAAGTGACAGAGGAGTTGCTTACAGTGAAACCAATGCATGGCCAGACCACCGCTCAGGAGATATTTCAGCAACTGTGTGATGCCATTGCGGATATCGGTCTGCCATGGAAGAGGTATGTTGGAATTACGACGGACGGAGCGCCATCAATGACAGGGAGAAAAAATGGGCTGGTGGCACTTGTTCAAAGAAAACTGGAGGAGGAGGGTGTGGAGGAGGCTATTGCTGTGCACTGCATTATCCATCAGCAGGCCCTTTGCAGCAAATGCTTGAAGTTTGACAATGTGATGTCTGTCGTTGTGAAATGCATCAACCTTATCAGATCCAGGGGCTTAAAGCACCGCCAGTTCCGTGCTTTTTTGGAGGAAATTGAGTCAGAATATGAGGATGTGCTCTACTTCACAGAGTTATGTTGGCTCAGCAGGGGAAACGTCCTGAAGAGGTTTTTTGAGTTGAGAACAGAACTGAAAGTATTCAAGCTGGAGAAGAGTGGGATGGCTGTTCCCGAGCTGAGTGATCCCAAATGGCTCATGGACTTAGCTTTTCTTGTTGACATCACGCAGGAGCTGAATGCTCTGAATAAGAAGTTGCAGGGCCAGGGCCAGCTTGTTAGTGCAGCATATGACAATGTCAGAGCATTCTCTACAAAACTGATGTTATGGAAAGCCCAGCTCCCTCAGAAAAACCGCCATGAACTTCCGGGGAACGATCCTCTTCCACATGAACCACGTGACGATAACCGTTTTTGGACTTCCGCTGTCGTAACTCTTCTATCTATACGGCGCTGGTCTGAGAGTTACGTCATCTCCGTTCACTCCAATGGACCACTTTTTTACAGCAATGGCGGATCGTGGAGCCTCTCAATCGTTCCCCGGAAGTTAGCGCCAAGGCTAGCAGAGCTGTAGAGTTGCAGCATAATAGACCGTTCGTGACGGACTTTTAAAGGTAAGAAGAAGTTTAAAGATTTATATTGCGGATATTATCAGTACATCTGATTCAAATTAACATGTGTATTAAAGGATGTCAGTGGATTATCCCTAAATTAGTAGATTTAGGGAACGTTTACAGATAACAGATAAAGCTAGGATAACGGATCAAGTTAGCAACACACGTTGAACAGCCTTTTAATTGTAAATTCCGTTCTCTTAATGTCATTTCGTCCAACGTTGTTGAATTAGAGAAGAGGGGCTTCTAAACGGGATTATATGCGGGGGTGGAGGGAGTTAAATATTAGATAAATATAACTTTGGTGCGTGTAAGAGTGAGTGTTTTTAGCAGAGCCATATTGTGTCCTTGTGATTATGTTGATTATTACCTGTCTGTATAATGTTGCAGCTCAGCTGATTTTGGATTGATGGCAAAGGGAAAGGGACTTAAGTGAGAGTGAAAACAAAAGGTAAGTTGAATACTACTGTTTTATATAAGTAAGCATACTAAACATGTATTCTATCACTGTATTATATAAGTCATCTTGTTAGTAACCTACTGTATGGCAGGTGGAGGGGCAGTGATGTTAGAGGTGGAGGAGCAAAACTGCAAGACTGCAAACTCACAAGACAGAGAAATCAAAGTTTGTTCTCCAGAGAAGAGGTTGATTTAACTTCATTTATTTCATATTTTCTAAAGATGTGGAAATGGCAAAAAAAACAACTTGAGAGCTGTAACCAAGACAACTGTAACAACATGAGTAGCGAGCCACCAAGGTTTTTCAAGTCCCTCTCTTACTCCATTTTGCTAACCCAAACTTCCAGGTACATGACGGGACACCTTGCTTGTTTTTGTTGTTTGCGCTCCTCTGGCTGGGTGCTGGCAGGTGGAGGGGCAGTGATGTTACGGGTGGAGGGGCAGTGATGTTAGCTGTTACACACCAGGCTCAAACTTAACACATTGCATCCTTCTTTGCAGTGTCCTTATTCCTGGAAGGGGAATCTGCAATTCCTGCAGAGTTTTGTAACCCGTTGGTCCGCACGGAAAGCGAATTTTTAAAGCCTTCTTAATTGTCTCATTGCTCCATTTCATCCCCTTTCTGGTGAGTCTGCCTAATGCCTTAAGTTGGTCTTTTGAAAACGTTTTCTTATATTTGTTGTCCCTAATTTTCATTGTTTTCTTGAGAGCTGCATTTTTCTTCCTTATTTTTCTTAGTGCAGACTTTGCTTTTTTGGTGATTCCTTCTTGGCTCTTTAATTTTCTATTAAATTTTTTTAATAGATCTGTTTGACTGGCTGCTGGTTCCCTCGTATGCTTACTGGCTGCTGGTTCCCTTGTATGCTGACTGGCTGCTGGTTCCCTCGTATGCTGACTGGCTGCTGGTTCCCTCGTATGCTGACTGGCTGCTGGTTCCCTCGTATGCTGACTGGCTGCTGGCTGAGTGGGTGGTGTCCACTAGGCATGGGCGGTATCATTTTTTTCATACCGTCATACCTTGCTGACATCATACCGTGGTATACGGTATATGACGGTATCAGTCCCAATTTAAGGGGTAATTTCTCCCCCCCCAAATTTTTTTACTCACTATATCAACAGCCAGCCCCACCAAAAATATTTTCCACCAGCCGCCACTGACGGTGTGACTTGGGTCGATTTGAGTGAGGTGGCGTTCGGCGGCAAATAGATGTTTCGAACGGTATATTATATGTTCGGTGTAAAATGCAGCCCGAGCCGGTAGACGCTCGCAAAGTGCCGCGACGTGCGCGCAAGTGCAAAACAAGGGCTGCATACATGACACATTGTGCAAATGGCACATTTTGAGATCGGATACAGGACGCGTTTGTAGATGTCCGACGTTGTTTCCATAGTGAGCTAAGTTAACAATATATCATCATACATAAACATTTTCCGGGAGTAAATACTTGACTTATGTAAACTGTGTTCGTTATTCTCCCGTCCAGGAGAGAAGCTTTAAAAAAAAAAAAATTTAATTAAAAAAGGCGCGGGTTGGTCACAAGCATGATATTGTTCAGTCAGACAAACAGCTGTGATCCGCTCCTCGTTAGGGAAGCCAAGAGTTGGATCTCTCCTCCGGTGGTGTTATATATCCTCTGCTGGCTCCTCCCCGCCTGCCGGCTCGCCTCGTCTCCAATGTCCGTTGTTGCATTTAAACAGAGGATTGGCTCCTTTCACATCCAATATATGCTCAACACGCCTTTTCTCCTCATATTCTCTTTCATCACTTTTCATTTAACACATTCTAAACGCTGTAATCAATACTCTAAAAAATACTTCTCGGCTCGTTTGGTTTCCGGTCATTCCGGATGTTGTCACATGCTACTCTCGTCTGTAAACAATAATGTATTCAAATAAACTGTACCTTCATTTAATATTCAGCATGGTAGTATCTCGACATCTATAGTTGTAGTGTTAAATCAGTAGGCTTCGGTTTGCACCACTCCATATCATTTCGCTACTAAATTCACCTCTTTAGGAAATCGTATATTAGCCACATGCTACATGCGTAGATGAAGGATTTTCAGAATAAAAGCTTAACTGCTTGTGCACAAGAATTTCAGATTTTTCAGTATAAAAGAGCATTAAAACTGACGGCATGTTTAAACTACATTTCCCCATTAAAACATTGATTTTAATTTCTAACACTTATTGAATAAAGTTTGCTATATTCACTAACTAGTTTGGCAATATTATTCCGTGCATGTGTTAAAAACCTTATTTCCATTTGATTCATTGGATTACTCGCGTCAATGTTTAGCACGTAAATGCTTTCGTTTTTAAAACCGTCCGACCTCGACTACAAAACCATCAACCAGTTGCATAGGATTAAAAAATGTCAACACTCACTCACCCCGTCTTAAACATTCCCAAAGAAGCGCCTCCGTCTCTCGTTGTGCTGGATGAAGTCACTGGCGACGAGTAAACCCAAAATAGTCCCAAACAGGCGCAGAGGCATTTTTCTTTTTTACTAGTTGTCCGAGTTCGGGGCCGGCAAATGCTGCCGCCATCTTGCTCAGCTCAGCTCTGTGCTGAGCTCTGAGAGCGGGAAAGACGGACTGCCCTCCCCTGCCCTCTGCTGGCGCGTGCTGTGCATTACAACCAATGTCGTCCCTGTCAAAACTCCGTGTCAGTGTAATGGAATGAAACGCATCTATGATTTGGCGCACAGTCTGTGACGTCACGGTATTGAAAATCATACCGACGGTATTTCGAAATACCCTGGTATACCGTAATACCGTCATACCGCCCAAGCCTAGTGTCCACCCTCCCTGTCTCTCCTCACTAGCCATGTCCTCTCTTTATTCACCCTCACTTTCCTTTCTCTCAGTCTCCTCATCCCTTCTTCCCTCAATCTTTGAGACTAATGTAAGTAGAAGACATGGCACTGTAGATTTTTGAACATTTAAAATATTATACCACTTAAAAATAAGAAATATGACTTTTGTTACTAAGAGTTCATACTTATTATACCTGTGTCACCTTTCACACTATAGCTGTGATCATGAGCTATGGGCTTTGTAGATACAGGTCCCGGGGTGAATCGTGGTGCAGGGGCCCTTCTGTTTTTGACCACAGGGCGATGCTCAAAGATGGTGGGTATAGCCTCTGCTCTCAGCCTAGTCTTGCCCTTTTTTGTCTTGACAAACTGGTCTGCATCAAAATGTGCCTGCGGAGTGACTTGAGGTTACTTCACACACAGAACAACTCAGTTTTGTCTGCCCACATACATATTCCATAGTGGTTGAATACACGGTATTAGGAAACACTTTATACTTACTGGACATGTTATACTCATTACATACTGTATATAAAATATGACCAAGAATGTGAGACAACTTTATAGAAATTCATATCACATCTGTTACTGATGCCATTTGTCATACTTTGTTAAACTCACAAATAATAAAGTTCCATAACTTCAGTTGGGCACAAAGACCACACCTTATCTCCCCAAGGCAATTTCCCATCCAATAGGTGTGCTATATAGGTGTGTATAACCCTTTCTCCTGTCTGTTACTCCCTCTTTCAGCACAAGAACCAGAGGGGGATTCAATGGAGCCTGAATACCTGCACTGAGACCCTCACCCTGCACCCTGAGTCTCAACTCTGTTTTTCAAGCCTTTCCCTGTTTTTTTGTATTAAACAAAACATTAAGCTTTCCCAATGGTGTGGTTTTCGTTTTGTGAAAAAGTGCAAATGCAGTGTTTGTATATAATAACCTCACATATTTTTTTGCTGTTGGTCGTGAAATTGCTCCTGCTGACTTGAGCCAGCCATTTGTCCCTCCGCTCTGTGTCAGTGGGGAAGCCGTACATTCGTATTCCTTTCTCGGAGTGATTTGAGCATCCCCAGGCAGCACAGCAAACCATGGTGGCGACTAGGAGGCAGCACAGCAAACCAGGACAACACGGAGGAAAAGGCACAGACAAACGGCATGATATGCTATTCAATGTTTATTGAATTCCATGTATTTGCAATGGATGTTCATAAAACAACACATTTAACATCATCATCATCATCATCATGCTGCTGCTGCTGCTAGTCCTTTGATAGTCACCTGTCGGTCTCCTGTCTTTTCTGAAAGCCATAAAGATGACATTAGTCATTTAGATAACTTGTGTCCTCAATTACCATGGGATTACTGAAACTACCATGAATTTAAGAAAATGGTAGAAATTAAACTAATCTGAATTTTGAAGCATTCCTTTAGATCCCCTCCCTCTAAATATATCAATAAACATTAGAAAGTGATGCTCCTGACTACCATACAAGTTTAAGAAGATAATATTGGTTTAAAAAAATTCAAAGCTATAAACAGCAACAGGCTCTTTAACCAAGGCACTGTTAGCCTAACATGTAAACTAGTTGTTCACACTAATCCTAATATTATCACTTAATATTAGCAAATTCTATTTTATTTTTTAAAACATATTGATGTAAATACATACACATATCGATTTGTTGTATAAATATTGCAAATCAAAACCTTTATTCAATAATAATTACCAAAAATCGTAGTTCTATCTCCTGTTATCAATGCATTCACATTGCCCGCCGTGAACTTCCGGGGAACAATCCTCGTCTGCATGAACCACGTGACGATAACCGTTTTTGGACTTCCCCTGTCGTAACTCTTCTATCTATATGGCGCTGGTCTGACCGCTTCAGGAAGGAAGGACCTGCGGTATCTCTCCGTGAGACAGCGGGGGATGGCGTCAGGTCCACCAGAACAACATGCTGGCTCGTTGCGGATACGTAATTTCACATTCTAACCATAGAATTCTAACACAGTTTATTTGTACTTGATTGTTGCCAACTACGATGCTCAGCAGCTCGCTTAACGGAACTTTGACGCTGGTCCCAGTTTTCTAACATCCATGAAGGCAACATGACATGAGGGAGGCCTGTCACTCAGGATGCCAAACTACTCTTTGGTAAGCCCCGCCCCCCAAGCAATATCAGGGCCAAAAGTTTGAAAGCGAAAAAAAAAGATCTGAAAAGAAAAGATCTGAAAGTGAAAAAATAATTGTTTTGAATCTGAAAACGAAAAATCTGTGCTGAAAAAAATAAGGATTCAAATATCAAAATATGTATAAAAGTGAAATCTGAAAATAAATATATTATTCAAAAAAATTGCTGAACTGAATCAAAATAATATTCAACCTGAAAAATTATTTCAAATACTTTTTTTTATTTTGAATACATCATTGTATTTTTCAAACTTCAGGATAAAAACTTGAACTTTCAAATAAATTGTATTTTTTTTGAATGATCAAAACTTATGACCCTGAAATAGCTCCATAGAGGAGAATAAAGGATTAAAGAACAGAGAGGTGAAGAGACGAGGAAAGAGAAAGTGTTTTTTAATAAAAAGTCCAAACTACACGAGATGTCTCCGTTTGGTTTCTACGGTTTATGTTTGCAGTTGATTTTGTATTTTGGGAAATCAAAAGGCACATTTGATCATATTGTTTTACTACGAGGTTTAGAGAGGTCTATTTTACACAATGCTCAGGATGTAAACCTTTCACTCATTTCCAAATGCTTCAGTTCAATGATTGAATATGAATTAAGGTTAATGATAATAGTACAACAACAAAAACATATTTTTGAAAAAAGGGCGACAGTATTTTCTTATTAATCTTATAAGTTCTGGGTCCCTTGAAGGACCAGCTCCGTAATATACTTTACTGTACTGAACACAGGTCTGTGTCTATCAAACATGTTCATATTTATAAACTTATATCATTTAGGTACTGGTAATGCAGTCTGTTTATCTCAATCTAAATACAGTGTAGTTGATATCATCCTAAACTGTTTAAATAGCATTCCATCTTTTCTCTTTGGTGAAAGACATTTGACTAAAATCCACACTGCTTTGAACAACTTTTTTCACAAATCTGAAAATGCCACAAGGCTTTTCCACAAAATCCTCTGACAGCCCACAGAGTTCCATTAATAAATCAACTTATGCTGTGAAATAAAACAAATAAATACTTTTTTAATATAACTTATAATCACATTTAACAAAATGTATTCTATGACATTGCACTCCAAAGGAGTACTACAACTGTAACTGTAGTCCATAAACTCAGTAGATATAACACACTGATGCCACAGGGTTGCGATATTACACTGAAACACTTCCTATATGGCGCTGCTAAAAACTAAACCATGCCTTGTAGCTTTATATATACAGTCTATGCTTGTAGCCAGCGCCATATAGACTCTATATGGAGCTGCTTGTAGCGTAATCACTCAAAGAGCTGCAACTAAATACTATTAGGGATTCATTTTACGATTATTTCGCCAGATTTAAGATTTTGGTCTATGAATTGTCAGAAAGTAAACGATTAAAGAATCAATGTAGGCTATGTAAGGCTGCTTAATTTTTTATTATTTTTATGAAATGTCCAAGTCCAAGGCATATATTTAAATATCTTGTTTTGCAGTTCCAAACCAAAATACTTTCACTAAATAGAAATATCGTCACAAGAATATATTCATTAAAGAAATATAATACTACATATTGTGAATATTTATAGTTATGATCGTATAGCTGGTGCTGTGTAAGCAGAGTGGCGCAGCGGAAGCGTGCTGGGCCCATAACCCAGAGGTCGATGGATCGAAACCATCCTCTGCTAGCTTTTTCGGTTTTTCGTGGATTGTGAACAATGTATGGTGCACTGCATACCGCTACCCAGTGTAGATTCTAACATTTTTTCGTCCCAACAACAAAAGAGGATTGCTGTTTTATCTCAATAGTGTATCAATTGAAAAGTCCCAGTTAAAAACTTAATTTCTGAGTTCGGCGTCACAAGGTCTACGGGAATACATTAAACATACGTTTGAAGGTAGCCTTTCTGTGTATGTAAGTAGTAATGTAAAGAAAATAATAAAACGAAATAAAAAGCACAGGAAGGAACTGAACGTCTATACATAGCACTGCCACAAGATGGCACCATTGGACCACAATAAAGTCAACTACCAGCTCTGAATTATCCCTCTAAAAGGAAATAGCAAACAGCTAGGCACCAAGTAACAAAATGAGGTATAGCTATATAACCCACATGTAGGATAGCATGACTTCAACCTGTTGATCCAGTCATTACCAAATTATGGACAATATCCTGGCCAACCTTACAGACTTAAGAGTAAAAAAAAACAGCTATCAATATAATGTGTGCTATATGTCTGTGCCTTTGAATTGTATGTTTTTCCCAAGATGTTTGGTATATAAAAACATTAAGAAATGTAAATGTAAAACAGAGACACAAAGTCTAATAATTTATTTCAAAGTGTTGTTTGTGTTCTAGTCTTAATCTGCCCAGGAACTACACAAATCGGGGACATTAATTCTTCATTCATTTAATACGAAAAATGTAGCAACCTTATTGTATTACAAGACATGTCATTATTTACAATAGCGAGGTAGAAATATAACAGTTAGTCAAAATCCACTCGTCTGCTCTTCTTGGTAGCTGATTGGATCTTCTTCTCTTTGAGTCGCTCCTTGTCCCGCCTCGCTAACCTGCACAACATATTTTACATTGAATACATACACTACACACTGATATTAAGCAAAGTGGATCCAACATTGATTTGCTCTACTGCTGGGTAATACCTGGCTGCCCTGAGAGCTACGTCCTCTGCTGTTGGTTCATATGGCTTCTCGCTGGCCTCAGCTATGATGGCAGAAATCTTCTGTATGCAATCAGAGAGGTTTCTGTTCTGACTCCTGCTCAGCTCTGAGGTCACCAGCAGCTCCCCAGCCTTATTGGATGCGGTTTTTTGTTCTGTACCACGATGCAGAAAATGTGTTCAGTTGGTTAAGGGTGACAGGGTGAAATCAGAGTTTCAGAGGTCATTCAAATATTATTGTACTGTTTTTGGTTGACAATGTATATGATCCCTTGGGATAAAATACTTCCACTTAGGTATAAATGTAATATGCATAACATGTAGTTTATTTGTGAAACTACAGTAATAGAACAGATTGCAAAACTGTGAACTGCGATCAACAACTCCACAGCCTTTTAAAACAAACCGTTTCAAAGATTTTCCGTCGAACATCCTCTGGGATCCAGTCTGCTGTTAGCACATGGAAACGGACCTCAGCCTTTGTGCTGACTGTGGATTGAGATTAAAACACGCCAAGGAATATACTGTTAATGATAGGCAAGATTCAAGGCCTTGTACTAAGTGGCTGGAGTCACTTGTCATATATGTTTTAATAATTAAGTAGAACTTTGAGTACCTTTATTTACATTCTGACCACCAGGCCCACTGCTTCTGCTGTAGGATACTTTCAGGCGGTCTGAGAAGAAATAAATTGTTGAACAATACAAAAAGAAAAAAACACTTTCTTATTCTGCTGAGTGAAAATATATTAGTATATTTACCCACTGGAATATGCACTTGGGAATCCTTGCCAAAGTAAAAATAAAAGAAATGTATTGCTTTGGTGTACATTCAGAACACAATTACAGTGAACTATTAAGACTTCATAAGGCTATCATGCAGTAGCCCTACATTAACAGATTCATGAATTGGGAGGTCATTCCTCATTACTTACAGTGTTTTTAAACTAACCTCTGTGGTGTCTGCTCCTCGAGTCCCGTAAGCAACACGCAAATGTAAAGTGTTGTTGATGTCTCTTAATACGACATGCCCTCCGTTTTAGATGTTGTGGAATCGTGTTAACTGCTGTACTACGACAGAGAAAATAACAACAACGTCGTGCTATGTGCGCCGCCATGTTGGACTGACTTCATAACAGCAAGTGAACTGGTATTCGTCAATGTAGCCATGCATGTACTTGGATGAGCCAACTGCTGCTAAAGTGCAGTTTTACATGTAGGTACTGCATGCTGCCGAGTAGAAACTACATGTATATATTTTATAAAACTAGAAACACACAGTAGTTTCCATCACCTTTTGAGGAGTATGTTCATAACAGAAAATAATCATAAAGTTAGGTTCTACCGAGATTTGAACTCGGATCGCTGGATTCAGAGTCCAGAGTGCTAACCATTACACCATAGAACCACATGTGACCGATTTTCACAGGGATATATAAGAGTACTGGTATTTTATTAATTACTAATTGTACAAAAAATATATACGTAAGTTAGACTATTTTTGAACGATACATTGAGGACAGTTGTTTGAGGCAAACTAGTCAGTTTATGTTAATCACAGTATTTAGAATAAAAAGCTTAAGTGCAAAGCTAACGTGAAAAGACTGTTACTAGTAGGTAGGTGCTACAGTAATTACTAGAACTATCTCGATATTTTTCGGTGTTCTACTATTCGGTTATTAGTTATTAGGAAAACATTTTTTTACTTGAATATTTTTTATTAGGCTAAACCTATAGCTGAGAAATGTCAAACGCTTACAGTTCTGGTACTGACTGCTTAGTCAGTACCAGATATTGCCGATCTGTCGAAATCAATTTAGTAACTTGGAAAAAAAAACAAAAAAGTGTTCTACCACATCGGTCAAAAAGTGTCTCTCCTGCTTTTAAATATTGAGAGGAAAAAAATCCCGGAACTATTGTGCGGCGAACTCTGTTGCAATAGGGGAACACCAGCGGACGGACATGGCTTGTATTCCTTTTTCAAAACAAAACCATCTTTCTATATTTAGATGCGTTTTACTTACCATTATGTGGTTAGTTGCGAACGTTTAGTTATAAGGCATTATCTTGATATATAACTTGCTAAATAATGGTAGTGTTTGCCATTCGGGATTAACGCTAGCTATCATTTTCTAGTAATAGCTTTAGAGTATTTTTAGCTAATGCATGATAGCTAACGTCACGCAACGATAACGATCCTGCTAGCTGTCGGTAACCGCATTAGTAGCATTATCTAATGTCATTGGGCTATTATGTTGTAAGGTTGCCAAACACAGCACAGTATCCGACGTCAACATTTTACAGTGGACGACGTTAACTTAGGATACAATTGTTAACGTTAGCGGGCATCTGCTCAAATACTCATCTTAACGTTAGCTTGTAGCGAGCTTTTGACGGATATCTCCTTTTGGCTGGTTAAGCAACATGGGAAAGTGACATTATGATGTGACAACAAAGGGCAACGCTTGATGATCAGCGTGTGTCATGCATGACTTGGATTGCTCAAGAGATTCATACCCACATAAAGAGTGGTGAGAAGGTCAGTTAACATCACAGGGATATTTTGCCTTGTATAGCTGCAAAATGCCTGGAATGGTGGTGTTTGGTCGGCGGGTGGGGGATCGCCAGCGATGACCTGGTTTTCCCCGGATCCTTTGAGCTTTTCGTCCGTGTACTTTTGGTAAGTTGTCTCCTCCTGACGTCTAAGTAGTCAGGACATAATAAATAATAACATGCATTGACCCTGCTATCTTTCATTCTCTGCTGCTATTCTTTTCTCTCCTTAGGGTGGATTGGCACCATGATCCTGTTCACCTATCACAAGGGTAACTTTGATTGTAACGGTGGAGGAGTTCTCCACACCTTTCTGGTTGGACTCATGGTTGTGCTGGCGCTCATCATCCTGTCACTTTGTGCTACTGTTTATGTCAGTGCCCAAGGTAAATCAATTTGTATTTATTTTCCTCCTTAAAATGAAATGAGCTTTAACTATATAGATCAGAAACAAGATCAACATTATTGTAGTGACAGAAATCACAGGAACTCAACACTTTCACATAGTTTTGCATTCAGTAGAGTTGAGATAAAAACGTTTTTTCTGGCACAACAGTTTCTGCGCTACACAACGAAAAGTATATTAATCAGATGGGAAAGAATGTAAAAGTGTCATTCTTTTTAATCCACACATAAGTGCCATCCTTGATATTAAACTGATATAGACTTGCAAAAAGGCTCTAACTGTCAGATACTACAACTGTTGAGATAAAGGAAGGAGCCACCTCTGCCTCCTGTTGAAACCTTAATGGGACAGATGATTGGTTTAACTGTCACCCTTTGCAACATCATAATCCCTCTGTGTTGCAGATCAGTAAAAGGGACATGTTCAAAAGTCCAGATGCATCTCCTTTTGTTGACAACACAGATATCTATGATTGTTTCCAAGGTACCATTACAAACCCTGGCCCACGGCGCTCCATCCCTGCTCTGATTTTACCTGCGAGCGATCCTGTACATCCCTGAGCTGGTGTGGGCCTGTCTGGGAGCCATGTGGGTGTCTGAAGACAGCAAAGGCTGCGATCCAGCCACAGTGGGGGCTGTCATCTCAGCAGTGATAGCCAGGTAGGTGGTTTAGAGCAGTGGTTCTCAACTGGTCAGGCCTCGCGACCCACTTTTGGGTCGCGACC